>NW_026126407.1:60305000-60905000 GCF_943737965.1 Phodopus roborovskii
GTGAGTCATTATAGAACCCCTAATGAATGTTTCTGGGTATCCACTTCCCTTCTACATATTTACATATATTGAAACCAACTTTCCTTCAGATACCAGGTCCAGATATTTGAATGAATTATAACTATCTTTTCTTCTTTCTGTATCTGGTAGGGAGGATCTTTTTTTAGTGTGTGTGTGTGTGTGTGTGTGTGTGTGTGTGTGTGTGTGTGTGTGTGGCTTTTAATACATCAGTATCACAAATCTTTTGGCCAAAGCTATCTTTTATTGTTGGAGATGTGACGTTCTTGAAGTAAGTGTGGCCTTGTTGGAGGAAGTATGTCATTGGGGGGCAGGCTTTGAGGTTTCAGAAGCTCAAGCCAGGCCTAGTGGCTCACTTTTTTATCTTGTTCCCCAATTAAATATTTTCCTTTATAAGCATTACCATGGTCATAGTGTCTCTTCACAGTAATAAAACCCTAACTAAGACATATCTATAACTAAGTTTAATATACCTTAATGGAGCTTGGCAGTGATGGTGCACACCTCCAATTCCAGCACTCAGGGAGGCAGGGGCAGGCTGATCTCTGAGTTTAAGTACAGCTTGTTTTACAGAGTGAGTACCAGGAGAGCTAGGGCTATACAGAGAAACCCTGTCCTGAAAAACAAACAACAACAACAAATTAAAACAAAAAAGTTAATGGATATCTATTAATGGTCTTTGCTGTAAAGAGAGTGCCTTCGCCATGGCAAGAATAGCCATTTGGGCAAGACATACTCTTGACTGGACTGTTTGACTGTATGCTATATAAAGTGGACATGCAGAACCCATGGAAAAGTGACTGCTGAACTTGAAAAGGAAAATGGGACAGTTTCAGGGTTCCTGCTTCATGGAAGAGTCTGCCAGATGTTCTGCCAGGCTGGAGAGATGGCTCAGCCATTAAAGGTTAGGCTAGACTCACAACCAAAAATATAAAAATAAGATGCTAGTGTCAATGTACCTCCCTTTACACTTCCCAGATTCCATATTCCTTTTCACCTTTCATTCACAGATAACTCAAGAATGTGTGTGTGTGTGTGTGTGTGTGTGTGTGTGTGTGTGTGTGTGTGGTGTTCCTGGGCCTCTGCTTCCATTTTACAGTATTTACACTTTGCCTTGCCAGTGTTCAATCAAGGCATCAGAACTGTCCTCAGTGAGAAACCATCAAAGGTCTATTTACTCAGAGCTCTTCCTGATGGACATTTAGGTTCTTTATCATTTCTATCTTTTCTCTTGATCTAGGCAACACACACACACACACACACACACACACACACACACTTCACAAATACACTCCTCACAGCAAGAATGTGGTGCCAGAGAATGACTTTTAAGAGTCAGTTTGCTCCTTTCACCTTTTTGTGGGCTCCAGGGATTGAACTCAGGTCACTAGGTTGCATAGCCTGTTGAGAGATAAATTTCTTTTGGATGTGTATGTCTGCAGGGGTCTTAACTCAGCCACAGAAAGCTGAGCTGGGTCCAAGGAAAGATAAGTGCCAGTTCCCCAGCCTCCCAGAATCCTGGTCAGACACAGCAGGGAGTCTAGTCAAGCAGGAACTCATTTATTGTTCCATAGTAGGTAGCTTTTAAAGAAAACAAAACAAAACAAAACAAAAACAAAACAAAACAAAACTGCAGAGCAAGGAAAACAGCCAGCCAATGGCTTTAAAGGTCAGCCTATCACGCACCTAGGTGTCCTAGCCTTACCTATCACTAGGTTCATGCAGTGATCTCATCTGGTTCAAACTAGGCAAACAATCATCTTTTTTTTTTTTTGGTAAATGACTCAGGGCTCGACGTCTTGACTTCCCCTCAATGCCATATTTGGCTCATGTGTCCTACAGATTCCTCCTTTTTGTTTTAGACTACTGCCCACCTCATTTTGAAGCACAGGCTCTTGGCACCTCTGGAGAGGTTCACTTGTAATATCACCTTTTGTCAAGGTTCACTCAAAAGAAAGATATCCTCAGGGCTGAACCTATCACAATGTCACAGTTGGGTCTCTTGTTCTGATTAGTCTAACAAGCCTATTGAAAAGGCAAGGCCCAAAGACACAAATTAAGGTTATTACTATAAAGAAACCCAACAGGGTGAAAATTGCCTTATCCAGGCATCCATCCCTGGGCATATGTAAAAGTCAGTGTCCCTTAAAGGTGCTCTCTTGGGAACATGTGAGCGTCTGGGGATTGGAGGTTTGATATGTGGGGCATGTTGCACCCCCACAACCCTCTATATTCAGACCATCCTTGATGAAGAGAAGTCCAGTCTTCCACACCCCAAGATCCTTGGGCCAGAGGATCGAAGAAGAGTGTGGGCCACCAGGTCTGGGGTCTTATTTGTGGTGCTGTTGAGGACATCTACATTGGTGGCATTGATCACCATCCATGTCATCTTTTGGAGATGATGAAGGTGGTCAATGGAGCAGTCAGCATCAGCAGAGGGAGCATCAGAACAGTCAGGAAGTGGGACATCATCTGTAATTTTTAAAGAACACAAGAGCTTCTCAAGGGTTTGAGGCCCTTGTACATGGTTAGGTTTCATTGTATTGGTCTTCTTACTTCGGAAGACAAGCCTTGACCACCATTGTTGCTTCCTTTCCTTGTTGGACAACCTGTTCTTGGTCATTCTCTTGCATTGTGGGAACCTCCTCCCCCACGGGGAAGACACATCCAAATCCTCTTCCCATTGTAATTAATGGGTCTGGGCCCCTCCATTGAGATGTTAGTGGGTCTTTCCATTTGACCTTAACTTGGGAGTCTGGGGTTTAGGTGGCCCCATTGTTTTTGGAACTTAGATTTTGTTACTGCGCTCTTAGAAAAATTCAAAATATTAATAGTAAATAAAGCCATTCCTAGTTGTAAATGGGGGCTGATCCCCCCTTTTTCCTTTTTTTAATTTAAAATTGAAGCAATGTTGTTTTACATTGTCAATCCCAGTTCCCTTACCCTCCCATCCTCTCCTATCACCCCCACCAAACCCCAGCCCATCCCCTTCCTGTTTCCTAGGGAAGGTGAGGCCTTCCATGGGGAATCTTCAAAGTCTGTCATATCATTTGGGGCAGGGCCTAGGCCCTACCCCATGTGTCTAGGCTGAGAAAATATGTGGGATGGGCTTGTGGGTGTTAGTTAGTAGGAATGGGCAGTCTATGTCCCCCTTTTTGTTTTAAACGTTATTCTTTAAGACATTGGTGGTTTCTTTCTACAATTGCTTGTCCCTGAGGGTTGTAAGGTATTCCTGTAGTATGTTTGATATGCCATCTATTGAAAAATTCTGCCATGAAATTACTGGCAAAGCAGGGGCCATTATCAGTTTAACCTGTGTGGGTAATCTGGGTAATCCTAGGGTTTCAAAACATTGGAGGAAATGAGCTTGAACATGTTTGTTTTTTTTCCCTCCTGTATGTACAGTGGTCCAACAGATCCCTGAATAATTGTCTATGAAGACAAAAACATATTTCTGTCTGCCAAAAGCTGGAAAATGAGTAACATCAGTTTGCCAGAGGGTATTGGGCCATAGACCTATGGGGTTATCTCCTGGCGGTTGTAGATGGGGAACTCTTAGATATGGTTGACATGATTTGCAGGTGTGAGCTATCTTTTTTTCATTTACAGGGTCATTGACATGGGCCATATCATGCAATTGAGTGACTTCCTGTAGGGTTGGAGACTTTGGGGCTGTCACCAGTCTATCTGCCCATTCATTGCACTTAGTCAGGAATGCTGGAATGCCCCCTAAGGTGTTGAAAGTAAATTGGTGCCTTTCAATCCTCTAAAAGGGCCTGAAGAGTCACCATGAGGGGGGGGATATAGGGTTATTATCTAACCTAATATGTGCCTGAGGGATATGGGGAAGTAAGTTAACCACACAGACATTGTCTGAAAAAAGATTGCAGGGCTTGGAAATGTCACAGTCAGTATTTTCTTATATTGAGTAGAACACTGGCAGGGTTGAAATCTTTGGTGGCTTGGTGTCGCTTGGTATCCCTTAAAGGTAACATAGGCAGAACCTGCTCTGCCCCTGTCAGTGAAGATGCAAATGGCTTCCAAGATGGGCTCAGATGGAAACAAGAAAGGCATCTTAAGGAGTAGTCTCTGTAAAAGAGGAGCCCATTTGGATGGCCCACAGTGGCAATCAATACTACCCATAAATCCTTCTAAGATGAAAGCAAGGTGGGTGTTAGTCCAGGCAAACCATTCAACATCTGCCACACAAAAGAGGAAGACGATAGTATTGAGGCCTAATCTATAGTGTTGCTGGGCCTGGGTCCTGACCTTTATAATAGTGAGCTGATTTGCCTGAGAGTAGACCCAGGGCATTCCTCCCAAAGATGTGTGGATCCATTCCAATGACTCCCCCTCCTGGATTAGAACCACTTTAATCAGGGAGGCTCTAGCAAACAGCCAGAGGGACAAGGGCCTAGTCATGGAATGCTTCCTTAGAGAGCATTTGTCCAAGGCCTTTTCAAAGACAAAAGAGCATCTCATGGTGTTCCTTTGTTATAGTTATACTATCATGAGGTGCATTGTCCTTTAGCAGGGTGTACAGGGGTATCAGGTTGTCTGTGGGGATTGACAACTAGGGTCTCAGCCAATTAATCTCCCCTAGTAAGTGCTGGAGCTGGGTCAGGGTCATAGATTCAGGCACCTCTAGAAAAGGCTTAAGTGGGCTAGCCTGTGTCAGTGTACTTTGAAGGGAGTCACCTTTTGAACCTTTTCTAGGGCCACAGTAAAACCTCATTTTTTTATATATATAATTTTTTTTATTTAATTTTATATAACAAAGTCCAATTAAATGAAAACAAACATTTATACACAATATTTGGGAATTTGGGCGTCGTTCTTTCCAAACTACTTCCTGCTGATAAGGGGCACTGTCTTGGGGGATTCGAAGAAGATTCAGAAATCCTAGCTGTAGTCTGTAGGGCTGTTTTGTCCAGCTGTTTGGAATGTAGGATCAGCTTGTACTCTGTTTCAGGCGGTCTGGCGTGATCAAACCACATTAGTCTGGAAGGAATCCACATCTTTTCATTTTCTGTGGAAACAAAAATAGAAATCCTTTTCCCTAGTAACTTGTTCTTCAACTTAAATTTTGGAGTCAAAGCGGTTTATTTATTTATTTATTTATTATTTTACATGTCGATCCCAGTTCCCTCTCCCTCCCTCCCTCCCCTCCAGCCCTCCCTCCCTCCTTCCCTCCCTTTTACCCTCTCTGCCCTCTCACATGCACTCTAAACACCCTCCCCTCCCAACCCCCCACCACAATACCACATGTAGGGGAATGCCATCCAGTTGGGGTCATGTAGATCTGACAGGTCCTGTGAAGTAGGGACTAGGGCTTCTCTCCTATCTCTAGAATAAGGCAGTTATCCCTCCATGGGGGATATGTTTGCAAAGTCCTTTTGTGCACCAGGGATACATCCTGGCTCCACTGTCTGAGGTCTCTTAGACTGCTCAGACCTTCTGGCTGAGACCCATATTCAGGGGGGGTCCGAGTCAGTCCCCTGCTGGCTTCCCAGCTATCAGTCTAGTGGCCCTTAGCTCCTCCTTGTTCAGGTATGCTGTCTCTATGTACTTCTACCGCATGGTCTTGTCCTCTCCATCTGCTTCTGGGTTCTAGTTCGACTCAGTGTTTATGTATGGGTGTTTGCTCCTATTTTCAACAGGCATTAGTTGAGGGCTCCATGGAGAAGTTAGTTGTTGATCTCACTCTCCGGGAAGGGCATTTATGATAGCCTTTCCACGGAAGTTGAGATTGTTAGTTGGGAGCAGTCTTGTAGTTCCCTCGACCTTTCTTTGTGTTCAACTTTATCTTCAAACCAATATTGGCTCCCTCTTTTATGTTCTCTCTCTGTGTCTCTGTCTCTCTCTCTTTTCTATTTTCCATTCCTAACCAGGCTCAATCCTCCTGGTCGCACATGCCTTCCTCTCCTCCCCCTCATTTTCTCCTACTTCTCTCTCCATTCGCTGTCCTCCCCCACTTTACCTGAGCTCTGGGGGACTTGTCCCTTCCCAGTTCTGTGAGGGACTTTATATGAATCTCTTAGAATACATCTTGTATCCTAGTTCCTCTGGTGATGTGAATTATAGGCTGGTGATCACTTGATCTAGTTCTAAAATCCATATATGAGTGAGTACATACTGTGTTTCTCTTTTTGTGACTGGGTTACCTCATTCAGGATGGTTTCTTCAAGTGCCATCCACTTGCCTGCGAATTTCAAGATACCATTATTTTTTTCTGCAGAGTAGTATTCCATTGTGTAGATGTGCCACATCTTCATTAACCATTCTTCAATTGAGGGGCACCTAGGTTGCTTCCAGGTTCTTGCTATTACAAATAGTGCTGCTATGAACATAGTTGAACAGATGTCTTTGTTGCATTGATGTGAATCCTTTGGGTATATGCCTAAGAGGGGGATTGCTGGGTCCTGTGGTAAACTAATTCCCATTTTCCTGAGGAACCGACATACTGATCTCCAAAATGGCTGTATGAGTTTGCACTCCCACCAGCAGTGGAGGAGTGTTCCCCTTTCTCCACATACTCTCCAACATAAGTCATCACTGGTGTTTCTAATTTTAGCCATTCTGGCAGGGGTAAGATGTAAAACCTCATTTTTTAAAGCAATTGGAGCATCTGTGTCGCAAAGCCTTTCAGATATGCTGGATCCCCATGTCCCAAAATTAAATTATGCATGTAAGCATATATTATTGAATCCTTTGACTTTAGCACAGGCTTTAAGAGAGTATTGATACTACTTACAGAAAGCTGTGATAGCACTATCCATTCAAAACATTGATCTGATTTGGAATAATTAAAAAACAGAGAAAGCAATCCTCCAACCAAATCTGTCAAGTCATTTGATGATGGGAGATGTCATTCTGTAAATATGTTTCTCTTACTGGCTAATGAATAAAGAACTGTTGGCCAATAGGAAAGTAAGATAGGCAGGACTAGGAGACAAGGAGGATTTGAGGAAGTAGTAGGGAGGAGTCAACATGTAGAGACTTGAGAGAACAGAGGTCCGGGCCCTCTCTCTGGTAAGATAAGACCATGTGGAAGTACTTAGATTAATAGAAATGGTTTAATAATTAAGACAGAAGTATTCAATAAGAAATGCTAGTAACAGGCTAACAGCATTATATACAGCGTCTCTGTGTGTTATTTGGGGCTGGCATGGCTATGGGACCAGACCAGCAGGGAAAAACATACTCATAACAATTTGGAGTAGGGACTAGGCCCTCCTTCCTGCCTCTAGGTTAAGGGAGTATCCTTCCATGGGAAATGTGTTCCCAAAGTCCTTCCGTGTACCAGGGATACATCTTGGTTCCACTGTCAGAGGTCTCTTAGACTGCCCAGGCCTTTAACTGAGACCCATGATCAGGGTGTCTGAGTCAGTCCAATGCTGGTTTCCCAGCTATCATCTGGGGGTCCATGAGCTCCCCCTTGTTCACATCAGCTGTCTCTGTGGGTTTCTGTAGCCTGGTCTTGTCCAAATTTTCTTATCACTCCTTCCTCTCTGCATCTGGATTAACAGCTCCCTCTTTTATGCCCTCTCTCTTTCTCTCTTTCTCTCTTTTCTTCATCTGTTCCTCCCCTGACTCAAATTTGGGGGGGGGGGAGGGAGAAGGAACTGGGATCAATATGTAAAATAAGACAAAATAATTAAAAAAAAAGGAAAAAAAAAAGAGTTCCTACCAGTGTGTTTGAAAAGCACTTTGGCTAATGGCTTTCTTTTCTTCTGTAATTATAGAGGTTCACATAACTACTTCCATGTTAGAACATTTTACTCAGAGCAACTTAATCCATATTACTGGGTCATGGTCACTCATTTGACTCAGAATAAATGACCTTTTATTTCTTTGAAAAGAAAAGAAGCAATCCTGAATATCAATTATCTGTGGAAATAGCAGGAATCCAGGGCATGCTCCTTAAGAGGGTGCCCACCAGTTCTATTCTCTCATTTATCTTGCACAAATCTTGGAGCATGCGCCAAGCCCTGACATTTTTTAAATTACAAACACTGGGGTGTTCCATGGGCTCATAGAAGGGCAGATATGTCACAGCCTTAATTGTTTATCCACTAGCTGATGAAGTGCTAGTAATTTAGACTTAGTCAGCAGCCAGTACTCCACCCATATGGGTTTTCCCGGTGGCACTCAGGGGACAGTGGCCCTTAGGATTGGGGGTATGCCAAGATTGACTTCTCAGTCTCCCCCGCTGTAGTTGTAGAGGTAGAAAAGATCCTTCTCTGTGACCCCCTTTAGGTCCTTACCCACCCTTTGTCCTCTTTCTCTTCCAGGATATTCTCATAAAAAGCCAGATTATCTGTTGTCACAACAGAGTCTATTTGACCCAGCATGTCTTGTCCCAGCTAATTGACAATAAGGTCCTGTCTGGGCTGGTCAGGAGTATTAACGCCACTGTTTCTCTTGATTGGAAGTTACCTCCCATCCACAAAACCAAGGACACAGGTGCAAGCTCCCAGGTGGAAGGTACTTCCTCCTCCTGGAGTACTATCCTGTCTGCCCCTGTGTCTACCAAACAATGAAACTTTTTTACTACCTATAAAAATGGTTACTTTTGGGCAAAGTCCTTCAATCAGGGGGACAGTCCAGTGTGCTTGTTCTGTCAGAGCATGAAACTTTCCAATTCTACCATTAGAGGGGCTTCCTCCCTATTTTTTAAACAGGGCTGCCCCTCCTTTAGTTTAAAGGCTTGCCCTCCAGGTCAAATTTTGATCTATAGTCCTTCTTCCAATGATATCCCTTCCTGCATAGGGTGGAGAGGGGCTTAGCCCATTTTGGCCTGTTGAGGGAGGTGTTGAGGACAGTGTCTTTTGCCCACATCTAAAGAATGCCCCTTTTCCCGGTGTCCTTGAGGACCCTTGACCCTGGGTTGCCAGGGCCTGGGTGATGGCCTCCATCATGGCGGTTGACTATGCCTGTAATGTCAGGGACAGAGACTGGGATTAGTGTTGCTGAGTACCTACATCTTGGGAGGCTCAGGGAACTGTCTTTTAATCCCCTGCAGGCCATTCTATGGTCCCCACTCATCTCTTCCCATACCAGCAGTTTGATAAATTGTTCTCTGAGGTCTCCTGGCAGCAGCTTACATTGAATGTTCTGTTGGACCTGGTCTATAAACTCTGGCAAAGGCTTGCTGGGCTTCTGCCTCACCCAAGCTGTTAAGAGTATATTTTTCTGTGGGCCTGCCCTCTGCTGAGCTAGCCCCAATTAATACACAGAGATGCTGTATTTGCTATAATGTTGTTGGCCAGTTACTAGCGTTTCTTACTGGCTAGCTCTGTCTTAAATATTAACCCATTTCTATTAATCTAAGTATTTCCATGTTGTCTCATTTTACCGGAGAGAGCCCAGTGTACTACCCTATAGGTCCTCCATCTTGAATCTCCTCCTTCTTGGTCTCCTAGTTCCACCTATCTTGCCAACAGTGCTTTATTCATTAACCAATAAGAGAAACATATTTACAGAATGACTTCTCCCATCACCCAGCTATGGGGGATTCAGTAGGCCCATCATCCAGTGTAGCCCAGGCATTCAACCCAGCCTGTCTGATCCCAATATGTCCCAGGGATCCCCGCTTGCAGGACCCTAGTGTGATAACCTTCTCCTGTCCCTGACTGCATAACATAGGTAATAGGGATAGTGGGGTTAGCTTGCCTATTTGCCTCAGCTTGCATGCTTCATTCCATTTGATAAACTGAGAACTAGGGAGGATTGCCTTAGTCACATCCAGCCAATTCTTAGGGATGCAGGGATGATAAGTGATGTCTGCAACAGGGTCTGTGCCCAAGGGGAATTAGGGCCATTTTCCACCACAACCTTGCAGAGCTCTTTAAGATCTTTGGCTTTCCAAGGATACCAGTCTAGAGGGCTTCAGGGCCCAGGGTCCAAGTCTACCTGGTAGGCTTCTGCATAAACCAGACCTCCAGGGCTCCACCTTCTGTTGTCTGGTCGATTATATGGGTCCAAGTCCTGAGGATTTTCCCTGAGGGTGGTATAGGCAGACCCAATCTCCTTGATCCTGGGAGCATAAGGCAGGGGTCTGGAGTTATCTAGGGCAGATGGTTTGATCCATCCCTCCTCATTTCATCTTTGGAGGACTTCTTTGGTCCTTCCCCTTCTCCCTTTTTTACTGAAAATAGATTTACCAATACTTAGTTTCTCATTTACTCTGAGAGACCTCTTGGCCTCGGCTAAGATATAGATAGGTCTTTCTTGCCCCAAGTTGAGGTGCCAGATACAGGGGTCTTAGTCTAGCTACAGAAAGCTCAGCTGGGTCCAAGGAAAGGTAAATGCACTGCCTGCCCATTTCCCAGCCTCCCAGAAACAATCAGACACAACAGGGAGTCTAGACAAGTAGGAATTCATTTATTGTCCCATAGCAGGTATCTTTTAAAGGGAAATCTGCAGAGAAGGGAAAACAGCCAACCAATGGTTTTAAAAAAGGTCAGCTTTACCTAGTGAACAGGAGCTGTTCATGCAGTGACCTTATCTGGTTTGATCTAAGCAAACAATCATCTTGTTTTATAAACAACTCAGGATTCACACCCCTCAGTGCCATCTTTGACTGGGTCATGTGCCCTACACATGTCATTGTTATTTCAGATGGAGTGATCTATAGAGAGTCAAAAGTATCTATTATCACAACTGGTGAACAGGAGTCATCATGTTTTCCAAGGCTGGTAGAACAGAAGCTGATAACACATATTGGCAATAGGAACTCACTGGGCAGGGTTTTTGTGGGCTGTTTAAAGAACTTACCTCTTAGACCAGGGTAGGGACAAAAAGAAAACTCATTCAGTACACTTTGTAGTGAGCAGAAAGTGTGGCAGTGATATGAAAATCACTGGAGTGATTTTTGTCCTGTAGTGATACTTGTTTATGATCTAACAAATAAAACTTTCATGAGCATCAGAGCACAGAGCTAGCGAGATTTTTATTATTAACCCCTATTAGAACTTGTGCTACAGGGACCCAGAGGTTAAGAGTAACTGACTGCTCTTCCTGAGGTCCTGAGTTGAATTCCCAGGAACCACTTGGTGGCTCACAACCATCTGTAATGAGATCTGGTGCCCTCTTCTGGCTTGCAGGCAGAACACTGTATACTAAGTAAATAAAGACTTAAAACAAAACACAGTCCCAGTGGATACTTCCACAAAACAGCTCTACACCTAAGTCTTAGATAACACTGTAGAACAGGTGGAGGATCAATGAATGAGTTTGCTGTCAAATTGTGTTTCCTAGGAATGTCAGAAGCTACACTTATAAAGTCTCACCAACATGACTGGGCAAATATGAGCTGACTAAGGATGATACCAATAGACAATGCTAATGTGGACAGGGAAAAGACCATGAGGGCTTAATCCTAGACAAAGACCTGCAGGACATTAAGAAATGTTGAGACTGGGAGAAATAGTCTTTCCCAGGGATAAACACACCAGCTCATTCAATACTAAATGGTCAGCCCTGAAAACATATACAAAATAATATACAGACCAAGCAGGTTATATTTAGGAAGATATATGTAATACATATAAATTTATGCATATAACTGGGTGGAGGTAATATACACCATTAATCCCACCACTGAGAGGCAGAGACAGGCAGATCTCTGTGAGTTCAATGCCAGCATGGTCTACAAAGCAAGTTCCATGTCAGTCTCCAAAGCTACAGAAAAACCAAATAAATAAAATTGAAAAAAAAAACCCATAATTTATGTACACAGCAATTAATGGAAAAAGAGGCCTTGAATTTGAAAGAGAGAAAGGAGGGGTACATATGATGGCTGGTAGGGAGAAAAGGGAATGGGGAAATGGTATAATTATAAGTTCAAAAATAAAAGAAACAATTTTAAAGTACCATTATTCATACCTCTACTGTAGTAAATTAAATATTAAAAAGAAAACCATCAACACCTGCATATTGTGATGGGTTGTAAAGCAGTGTCTCCACTTAGGATGAATTCTTACTCGATGAGCCATTTTTCAAGAATTTCCACCATGCAGACAAGGCACCTTTGTAGGACTGGGTGATTCATTGCACCATTCTTCTGGTCCAGCGTTCCACTGCCACTTGTATAGAACACAGCTTGGGCTTTCCTGTTTGAGGGGATGGTTTCTCTATTAAGCTTGCACTAGATCCCTGTTTCTTTGTGGTCACTTAATCATGGTCTTCTCTCCTCATTCACTGTACAGGATGCTATAAAGCTGACTGGCACACATGGTAATGACCACACTTATGAAGGTCAGATGATTAAAATATCCAACTAGGCATGAACAAGGAGCTCTCTGGACCAGCTTTTTATACCAGTACTCACAAGGGGGAAATATTTGGTGGAATATTTTTCTATAATATTCCTTTTCCTTTTTATCTATATTTATTATTTTTTCTTATTTTATATATCGATCCCAGTTCCCTCTCCCTACCTCCCATGACCCCCCACCCCCTCCAGTGCCATGTCCCCCCAATCTCCACAGGGAGGGTGTTCCTGGAGAGATCATCAAAATCTGTCAAGTCATTTGGAGTAGGGTCTAGGGCCTCCCTCCTGCCTCTAGGTTAAGGGAGTATCCTTCCATGGAAAATGTGCTCCCAAAGTCCTTTCATGCACCAGGGATACATCCTGGTTCCACTGTCAGAGGTACCTTAGACTGCCCAGGCCTTCTAACTGAGACCCATGATCAGGGTGTCTGAGTCAGTTCAATGCTGGTTTCCCAGCTATCATCTGGGGGGTCCATGAGCTCCCCCTTGTTCACGTTAGCTGTCTCTGTGGGTTTCTGTAGCCTGGTCTTTCCCCTTTTCTTATCACTCCTCCCTCTCTGCAACTGGATTCCAGGAGTTTGGTTCAGTGTTTAGCTGTGGATGTCTGCTTCTATTTCCATCAGCTACTAGATGAGGGCTCTATGATGGCACATAAGTTAGTTATCAATCTCATTATCAGGGAAGGGCATTTAAGGTAGCCTTTCCACTGTTGCTCAGATTGTTAGTTGGGGTCATCCTTGTAGGTATCTGGACATTTCTCTATAGTCAGTTTTCTAGTTTTCTCTTCAAACCTATAATGGCTCCCTCTATTATGGTATCTCTTTTTTTTCGATCTCGTCTATTTGCCGCCCCCCCCCCGACTCAATCTTCCTGTTATCTTCTCATCCCCTTCTATTTCTCCTAACTCCCTCTCCATTCACTGACTCCACCCCCTCTGTCAGATGTGGGGTTGGTGAAGATATTTTCCCAGTCTGTGGGCTGCTGTTTGGTCTTGTCAACTGTGTCCTTTGCCTTATAGAATTGTCTCAGTTTGAGGAGGTTTCATTTATTAATTGTCGATCTCAGTGTCTGTGCTACTGGTGTTATGTTCAGGAAGTAGTATCCTGTACCAATTTGTTCAGGATCACTTCCCACTTTCTCTTCTAAGAGGTTCAGTGTGGCTGGATTTATGTTGAGTTCTTTGATCCATTTGGACTTAAGTTTTGTGCATGGTGATAGACATGGGTCTATCTGCAGTCTTCTACACACCATCATCCAGTTGTGCCAGCACCATTTGTTGAAGACACTTTCCTCCTTCCATTGTATAATGTTTGCTGTTTTGTAAAAAATCAGGTGTTTATAAGTGTGTGGGTTAATATCAGGATTTTTGATTCAATTCCATCAGTCTGCCTGTCTATTTCTCTGCCAATACCAAGCTGTTTTCAGGACTATAGCTCTATAGTAGAGCTTGCAGTTGGGGATAATGATACCTCCTAAAGTTCCTTTATTGTACAGGGTTGTTTTTGCTATCCAGGTATTTTGTTTTTCCATATAAATTTGATTATTATCCTTTCAAGATGAGTGAAGAATTTTGCTGTGAGTTTGATGGGGATTGCATTGAATCCTACCTATCCAAGAACATGGGAGATCTTTCCATTTTCTGGTATCTTCTTTAATTTCATTCTTTAAAGACACAAAGGTATTTAAAGTGTTATATAGATTTTTCCCTTTTTTTTGGTGTTACCCCAAGATATTTTATGTTGTTTGTGGCTATTGTAAAGGGTGATGTTTCTCTGATTTCTTTCTCAGCCCCTTTGTCATCTGTTATCCTGCTAGTTTGCTGAAGGTGTTTATCAGCTAGCTGTAGGAGTTCCCTGGTAGAGTTTATTGGATTGCTTATGTAAATTATCACACCATCTGCAAATAGAGACAATTTGACTTCTTCCTTTCCAATTTGTATTCCTTTGGTCTCCTTTTTGTTGTCTTATTGCTTTATCTAGAACTTCAAGTACAATATTGAAGAGATATGGAGAGAGAGGGCAGCCTTGTCTTGTTCCTGATTTTAGAGGAACCACCTTAAGCTTCTTTCTACTCAGTTTGATGTTGGTTGTTGGTTTACTGTATATTGCTTTTATTATGTTTAGGTATGTCCCTGTTATCCCTGATCTCTCCAAGACCTTTATCTTGAAAGGGTGTTGAATTTTGTAAAAGGCTTTTTCAGCATCTAGTGAGATGATCATGTGGCTTTTCTTTTTCAGTTTATTTATATGGTGGATCACATTGATAGATTTTCATTTGTTGAACCATCCCTGCAACCCAGGGATGAAGCCTGCTTGGTCTTGGTGGATGATTTCTCTGATGTCCCCTTGGATTCGAATTGCCCCTACTTTATTGTGTATTTTTGCATCAGTGTTCATGAGGGATATTGGTCTATAGTTCTTTTTCTTAGTTGTGTCTTTGTATGGCTTGGGTACCAAGGTATTTGTAGCCTTGTAGAAAGAGTTTGGTAATGAACATTCTGCTTCTATTGTGTGGAACAATTTGAGGAGTATTGGTATTAGCTCTTCTTTGAATTTCTGCTAGAATTCTGCACTGAAGTCATCTGGCCCTGGGCTTTTTTTTTTTTTGGTTGGGAGGCTTTTGATGACTGCTTCTATTTCATTAGGGGTTATAGGTCTATTTAAGTTGCTTATCTGTTCTTGATTTAATTTTGGTAAGTGATAGCTATCCAGAAATGTGTCCATTTCTTTTGAATTTTCAAATTTTGTGGAGTACAGGTTTTCAAAGTATGACCTAAAAATTGGATTTCCTTTGTGTCCATTGTTATGTTCCCCTTTTTGTTTCTTATTTTGTTAATTTGCATGTTCTCTCTCTGCTTTTTGGTTAGTTTGTATAAAAGTTTGTCTGTCTTGTTGATTTTCTCGAAAAACCAACTCTTTGTTGCATTGATTTTTTTTGTATTATTTTCCTGATTTCTACTTTATTGAGTTCATCTCTCAAATTGATTATTTCCTGGTGTCTACTCCTCCTGGATTAGTTTGCTTCTTTTTTTCCTAAGGCTTTCAGTTGCTCTGTTAATTCTCTAATATGACTATCCTCTGTTTTCTGCAATGAGCTTGGTGCAATGAGCTTCCCTCATAACACTGCTTTCAAGGTGTTCCATAAGTTTGGGTATGTTGTGTCCTCATTCTCGTTGAATTCTTAGGAAGTCTTTAATTTCTGTCTTTATTTCTTCTTTGACACAGGTATGATGCAATTGTGCATTGTTCAGTTACCATGAGTTTGTAGGGTTTCTGTGATCTGTGTTGTTGTTGAATTCCAACTTTAAAGCATAGTGGTCTGATAAGATACAGGGGACTATTCCTTTTTTTTTTTTTTTTTTTTTTGCATATGTTGAGGTTTGTTATGTTGCCTAGTATGTGGTTGATTTTAGAGAAGGTTTCATGTGGAGCTGAGAAGAATTCTTTTGCATTTGCATGGAATGTTCTATAGAACATTTGCATGGAATGTTCTTTTGTTTCTTTGTTAAGTTTCTGTCTGGTGGTCCTGTCTAGTGATGAGTGTGTGGGGTGTTCAAGTTTCCCACTATGAGTGTGTGAGGTTTTATGTGAGCTTTGAGTTTTAGTAGCATTTCTTTTATGAATGTGAGTGCCTTTGTATTTGGGGCATAGATGTTCAGAATTGAGACTTTGTACTGATGGATTTCTCCTGTGATGAATACAAAAAATGACCTTCTTCATCCCTTTTGATTTATTTTGGTTTGAAGTCTAACTTGTTAGATACTTGGCTACACCTGCTTGGGTTCGTTTGATTGGAAGGTCTTTCCCCAAAACTTTACTATGAGGTAATGTCTGTCTTTTAAGCTTAGATGTGTTTCTTGTATGCAGCAGAAGAATGGATTCTGTCTTTGTATCCATTTTGTTAGCCTGGGTTTTTTTTTTTTTTTTTTTTTTTTTTTATAGGCGAGTTAAGACCATTAATGTTGAGGGAAAGTAAGGACCAAAGATTGTTAATTCTTGTTTGTTTTAGGTTTGTTGTTGTTGTTGGTATTGTGAATATATTTGCCCTGATTTATTCTTTGGGTTCTGGTGAAGTGGGATTATCTATTTCCTATGCCTTTATGAGCATAGTTAACTTCTTTGGGTTGGAGTTTTCCTTCCAGAGCCTTCTGTTGGGCTGGGTTTCAGATACATATTGTGAAAATCTGGCTTTGTTATTGAATATCTTGTTTTCTCTGTGTATAGTGATTGAGCGTTTTGCTGAGTACAGTAGCCTGGGGGTGGCATCTGTGGACTCTTAGTACTGGTATAACATCTATGCAGGACCTGCTGGCCTTGAGAGTTTCAATGGAGAAGTCAGGTGTAATTTTGATAGGTCTGGCTTTATATGTTACTTGGCCTTTTTCCTTCCCTGCTCTTAATAGTCTTTCTTTATTCTGTATGTTAGGTGTTTTGATCATTATGTGTTGAGGGGTCTTTTTTTCTTTGGTCCAGTCTATTTGGTGTTCGGTATGCTTCTTGTACTTACATGGGCATGTCCTCCTTTGGATTAGGAAAGTTTTATTCAATGATTTTGTTGAATATGTTTTCTGTACCTTTGAGCTAGACTTCTTCACCTTCCTCTATGCCTTTTATTCTTAGCATTGGCCTTTTCACAGTGTCCCACATTCCCTGAATGTTTTGTGTCAAGGATTTGTTGGATTTTAGATTTTCTTTGGTCGATGATTCTATTTCCTCTAGTTTACCTTCAGAGCCTGAAATTTTCTCTTTGACCTCTTGCATTCTGTTGATTTTGCTTGCACCTGTAGTTCCTGATCATTTGCCCAGTTTTTCTATTTCCAGCATTCAGTTTTTTGTTTTCTTTATTGTCTTTATTTTAGTTTCCAGGTCTTGAACTGTTTGGATATGTCCTTCATCTGTTAGATTGCTTTTTTTTTTTTTCTTGTCTTCCCTTACCTTCTTGAAGAGATTTGTTCATTTCTTGCTTGGTGTTTTCCTCTATTTCTTACAATTTTTTGTTTTTTCTTCCATTTCTTTAAGGAATTTTCTCATATTATTTTTGAGGGCCTCTATCATTTTCACGAAGTTATTTTTTAAGTAGTTCTCTTCTGCTTCATCTGCTTTGATGTGTTCAGGTCAAGTTGATGTAGAGTCCCTAGATTCTGGTGGTGTCATGCTTGTCTTTCTATTGTTGGGTGTTTTCTTATATTGCTGTCTTCCCATCGCTTCTTCCAGTGGGTGCAGGTGGAGTCTCTCTCTCTCTACCCTGGTTGTAGTTGGGTGAGGCGTTCGATGGATGATCCATGCTCTCTTGGGTTAGGGGAAGGCAGGCTCTGAGTGGTGAATGGAGTAGTGTACGGGGACTGTACTATCCAGTGCTAGGACATAGGAGAGTGTAGTGAGATAGTCATTCTGTGACACTGACCACGCCCATTGGGGGTGGAGCCATGGGCAGATGCGACCTGTGGAAGGTCTGAGGAAGAGGGGGGGGGGAGGGAGGGGGGAGGGGGGAGGAGGAAGCTCTCTTGCTGGCGGGACTCGGACAGGAGAGCATCCGGTGGTACTTGCTGGTGTTCATCTGTCTAGGTTGTAAGTTATTTCTCCCTGAATAAACATCTATTCAGCCTATTTGTTTATCCTGATCCTTATTTTAACCGTGATAGGAGAGAGCTCACCTGGGGAGTTCCCAGGGAAGGATGTGGTTGGAATTCGGCCTGAACTGGTCCCAGAGTCACCTCCGGCAGAGTTCCACCTCAAGATAGGTGGGTCCAGCATGGATATGTGGGTCCAGTGTGCTCAGAGCAGATCTAGGAAGTTCCATAGAAGTGGAGAGGTTGTTGAACCCACATTCTGGCCCATTGCTTACCCAGAGCAACAGGTCCGTTAGGACAAAGGGTGAGGGGAAGCAACATTCCTTTTCCTAAGAATTGATTTTGCCAGCTCAACCATGCCCTTTTACTTCCTCTATCCCTGGCTACATTTAGCTGAGTTGCAATCTGACCTCTGTTTCCTGGCCTGTCTCCTCCTCCTTCTCCTCTTTCTTCTCTCTCTTCTTGCTTGAAGACTGAACCCTGGATCACATGCATGGTAGGCGTATACTTTACCATCCAAGGGCTACCCTCCACCCCATTTTGTTTTGTTTTTTGAAACAGGTTCTCTCTATATAGCCCAGGTTTTCCTGGAACACATGATGTAGATCAGGCTGTCCTGTAATTCACAGAGTCCTGCTTCTGCCTCCTGAGTGCTGGGATTAAAAGTATGCACTATGACTCCTATTCTCCCATCCCATTTTCCCATGTCAACAATAACAACAACAACAAAAAAAATCAGTTACATGCTTTATAGAAAAGGGGGGTATGGGTTGGGGTCTTTTTGTTAGTGTTTATATAGGTTTTCATACATAAGTGGTTACACGAATGCCCATATCGTATGCAGCAGCTGCACTTGTTGGAAGCTCTTCAGATAACCTCCCTTGGTGAACTCTCACAGCCCATGCAACAGCAGGAGTAGCAACTCTTCTGGCAGGAGGTGAATCTACACCATCTATACCTTTTGTAGTCCCCCATTTTGTGTTTGTGTGTGTATTTGTGTGTGTGTGTGTGTGTGTGTGTGTGTGTGTGTGTAGGTGCTTATGTGTGTATAGAGGCTAGAAGATAATTGCTATTGTTTTTTGAGGCATGGTCTTTCACTTGCCAGAAGCTTATTGAGTTGGCTAGGCTGACTGCCTAGCAAGCCCCAGGAATCTACCTCTCACTTCTCTGGTAGTGGGATTATAAGTATTATGTGTATATGTGTGCATATCTTTGTCAGTGTATGTAACATGTGAAGCAGTGCTCTCAGAAGCCAAAAGAGAGTGTCTTAACTATTGAGCCATTTCTCCAGTCCTTGTGCTTCTGTTCTTTAAGACTGAGTCTCCTCATATAGCTCTATTTGCAAATTTTTTTTTAAACTCTTGATCCTTGTCACTTTATATGTTGCAATTACAGATGTGTGTTCTCATGCCCAGTTAGACCACAGCTATTGAGTATAAACTGTGAATTACTACCCCATATAGGGCCACTGTCTTGGTTTGAATAGGAATGACCCTTATAGACTCACTGTTTGAATGTTTGGTCCACAGGGAGTGACACCATTAGGAGGTGTGACCTTGTTGGAGGAGGTATATCATTGTGGGAGCAGGCTTTGCAGTCTCATATGCTCAAGCTATTCCCACTGTAGCACACAGTCTCCTTCTTTTGCCTGAGGATCAAGATACAGAGCTCTTAGCTTCTCTAGCACTGTGTGTGCCTGCATTCTGCCAGTTTTCCAACGTGATGATAATACTACAAAAACCGCTGAAACTGTAATCCAGCCCCAATTAAATGTTTTCCTTTATTAGAGTTTCTGTAGTCATGGTGTCTCTTCACAGCAATAAAAACCCTAACTAAGCCAGTCACATAATTGAATGTGCAAGTAGTAAAAAAAGCAACAAAAAACACAGCAACCAAAAATTCAAAATAAAGCAATAAAGAATCCAAGATATCAGGTGGTGGTGGAGCAAGCCTTTAATCCCAGCATTCAGGAGGCAGAGGCAGATGGATCTCTGTGAGTTCAAGGCCAGCCTGGACTATAGAGTCCATGATGTCTCTGGAAGCATCATTCATGTTAAATCACACTTCTCTGCAGCTTTTCATTCTAACTCAGCACAAGTGCAGTTTGCACTGTGCATGGTGTTATACTAGTACTGCCTAGAACTAGGCTGCCTAGAACACCTTACCTCAGATTTGAGACTACTGTATGCTATGAAGTTTAGTGTTTCTACTGTATGCAGGTTTTTTTGCTCTTATAGAAACATAATGGTTTAATTACAAAGGCTTTTAGTATTTTCTTACTATCTTTCCTCAGCATAAAAGTACTAAATCGGCAAGTCTGTTACAATATTTAGCAACCTCCCCCCATACATGGTGTCAATATGTAGCCCTGGCTGGCCTTGAACTCTATATGTTGTTAAGGCTAGCCCCAGACTCAGAAATCTGCCCACTTCCACCTTCCCAGTCTTGGGATTAAACACCATGCCTGGCTAGAATGTTTAATTTTTAAAACTGTTGTATGGTCCTGTGGGATGGCTCAGCAGCTTCTTGCTGCTAAGCCTGACAACCTATGTGATTCCTTGGACACACATGACAGAAGTGCAAGTTGTCCTCTGACCTCCACAGTTGAGCTCTGGTATATGCATCCCCCCTCCCAAACAAATACATGTAATGTGATTAACAAACAAACAAACAAACAAAAAAACCTTTTGATTTGCTCACTTTAGTTTCATTTTCATTTATTTATTTATTTTTAGTTTTTCGAGACAGGGTTTCTTTGTGTAGCCCTGGCTGTCCTGGAATGCTCTGTAGACAAGGCTGGCCTCAAATTCACAGAGATCCACCTGCCTCTGCTTCCTGAGTGCTGGTATTAAGGGTGTGCACCATCTCCTTCAGTTTCATTTTTTAAAATGTTAAATTTTGTTTTGGCATTATAACAGAATTTCCAAAATGCTCCTAAATATATTTCTGCCATTTTGTACCACATATTTCTGCACATAGGTATTCTCAGCATTAATGATTATAAAATGAAAATACTGATTAACTCTAAAAATGTTGAAGATTCTTTAGGTCCTACAGTATCAACTATTTAGCCAAGAATTCTTTATGTAAAGATAAAAATGTGCATCCATCTTATTAGCATGCCAATTTGCTTTTGTCTAATGAATGGTACACACACACACACACACACACACACACACACACACACACACACACATATATCTCAAAGAAGTGTTTAAAATAGTAGGGCATGATGGCTATTCCCATAATCCCAGCACTTTGGAAGTCGATGCAAGGAGGATCAAATCATCCTCAGCTACATAGAGAATTCAAGTTCAGCTCAGGCTATAATGAGACCATCTCACCTGCACCTGAGGCTGTTGCAGGAAGATACACAAAAACAGTCCTTGTGGTCTGTTCTCCCATAAGCTCTCACCCTCCCTCGAGAAGATTTTCGCCTCGAGTATAGTTAGTTTCGCCCTTGTAAATTTTACTTGATGCAGCGCCAGAGGGACAGAGTGGACAGAGGGCGGAGGAGGGGTGAGCACTGCCCAAGCATAGAAAGTGCAACAGGTCCTAGTGGGCACGCGCAGTTCTTGTTTTCTCTCTTGCCTGGCAATCCACCCTCCCTGCCCCGCCTCTTGCGTTGCCATGGAGACCCAGCGGTCAAAGCCCGCCAGTGGCAGAGCCCTGGGTCTGGTGGCCTCTTGTTGGGTTTGTGTAGGTAATGTTGAGCAACACAGAGCTTTCTCGGAAGAGCATGGACTTGAGTGAGATGAGGTCCCCCGGCCTGGGCCGCTGCAGACCCTTCTTTTGGTTGGGTGTCGCCTTCGACGCGGTGGGTGTGGCAGTGCTGTTCACTGGTGTGTTCGCCGACCTGCTGTTCTACGACATGTTGCTCTATCTGGGTTCCATCATCATTTTCATCAGCCTCCTGTGGTGGATCTTCTGGTACACCGGCAACATCGAGGCGCTCCCGGAAGACCCCTCGAGGAGGACTTCACCTCGCACAGGCGAGGTCGGGGTGCACCGCAGCGGCAGCCATCGCTTCTCGCTGACTCTCAGGAGTGTGTCTAACACCTTCCAGCGGATCCGCCGGCGGCGGCGGCGGCGGCTCCTCCCAAGGGTCCTCCAGAGGATCAGTAGCCTCAGCTCGACCGACCCGGGCCAGCTGGAAGGGAACAGAGATGCTGGGACCATTGGTGGCAGAACATCGTTCTATCCTGTGAAGCCTGCATCTGTTCTGAACCAGCTACAGAATTGCTCAGTCCAGGCCTCTAAGAGCCTGCCTCTGGTCCCTTTGCATCCTCCTCTCTCCATTTGTACTTCTAGGAGCCAGCCTGTCTTTTCGGTGACCTCTCAGTGCTACCCTCTGATGTCTGGAGCTTCTGGCAGCTACTCCCAGATGGCTTTGTCTTCTGACAGCCACGTGCTTCTGGACCCTGATCCTCAGGTGCACTCTAAGATCAGCGTGGCCTCTCAGGTCTACCCTCTGGAAAGAGTAGACAGTCAGAGCCACCTCCTGGTGCCTGTGCGCTCTGAAAGTTTCCCTGTGGTCCCCATGATCTCTCAGAGCCAAATGCAAGGCTCTGTGTCCTCTGACAGCCATGTGCCTGTGGACCCCCATTCCCAGAGGCGCTCTAAGATCAGCGTGGCCTCTCGGGTCTATCCTCTGGAAAGAGTAGACAGTCAGAGCCACCTCCTGGTGCCTGTGCCCTCTGAAAGTTTCCCTGTGGTCCCTGTGATCTCTCAGAGCCAAATGCAGGGCTCTGTGTCCTCTGACAGCCATGTGCCTGTGGACCCCGACTCCCAGAGGCGCTCTAAGATCAGCGTGGCCTCTCGGGTCTATCCTCTGGAAAGAGTAGACAGTCAGAGCCACCTCCTGGTGCCTGTGCCCTCTGAAAGTTTCCCCGTGGTCCCTGTGGTCTCCCAGAGTCAAATGCAGGGCTCTGTTTCCTCAGACAGCCGTGTGCTGGTGGACCCGGACTCCCAGAGGCGCTCTAAGATCAGCGTGGCCTCTCGGGTCTATCCTCTGGAAAGAGTAGACAGTCAGAGCCACCTCCTGGTGCCTGTGCCCTCTGAAAGTTTCCCTGTGGTCCCCGTGATCTCTCAGAGCCAAATGCAGGGCTCTGTGTCCTCTGACAGCCATGTGCCTGTGGACCCTGACTCCCAGAGGCGCTCTAAGATCAGCGTGGCCTCTCGGGTCTATCCTCTGGAAAGAGTAGACAGTCAGAGCCACCTCCTGGTGCCTGTGCCCTCTGAAAGTTTCCCTGTGGTCCCCGTGATCTCTCAGAGTCAAATGCAAGGCTCTGTGTCCTCTGACAGCCATGTGCCTGTGGACCCCGACTCCCAGAGGCGCTCTAAGATCAGCGTGGCCTCTCGGGTCTATCCTCTGGAAAGAGTAGACAGTCAGAGCCACCTCCTAGTGCCTGTGCCCTCTGAAAGTTTCCCTGTGGTCCCCGTGATCTCTCAGAGCCAAATGCAGGGCTCTGTGTTCTCTGACAGCCATGTGCCTGTGGACCCCGACTCCCAGAAACGCTCTAAGATCAGCGTGGCCTCTCGGGTCTATCCTCTGGAAAGAGTAGACAGTCAGAGCCACCTCCTGGTGCCTGTGCCCTCTGAAAGTTTCTCTGTGGTTCCAGTGATCTCTCAGAGCCAAATGCAGGGCTCTGTGTCCTCTGACAGCCATGTGCCTGTGGACCCCGACTCCCAGAGGCGCTCTAAGATCAGCGTGGCCTCTCGGGTTTATCCTCTGGAAAGAGTAGATAGTCAGAGCCACCTCCTGGTGCCTGTGCCCTCTGAAAGTTTCCCTGTGGCCCCCGTGATCTCTCAGAGCCAAATCGAGGGCTCTCTAGCCCAAGAAAGCCAGCCCCAGAATCCCCCTGACTTTCAAACACAACCTGAGTCTGTTAAATCTTCAGAGGGGCATACTTTGTCCATGGAGGTTCATGTGGTGCCGCCTGGAGCTGCCCAAACTCAGGGCTCCCAGACCTCTTTAGCCCAGACTTCTCAAAGTTGCTCTTCAGGTCTCCACCAGGTTCCTAAGAATTCAAGTGCTGAAGCTCTTGAGACTCTCCCAGCAACTAGTTAGAAACTAGCTCAGGAGAAGCCTGACCCTACACTGACTGTGTCTGAGGCCACACATCCAGACAGACACTGTGACCCTACTGGCAACCTTCCAGCCTCAAGGGGCATGAGAAAAAGTCACCCTTTCTAATTGGAATCATATCCCAGCCATTTAAATGTCTACTAAGGCCTTTGCCAAGAAAGTGCCTAGGAGGAAAAGTTACCAACATTACTCTTTTTATTGTTGGCATTCTAATGGCTTTCTCAACTCCTGGAGGGAACAAAGTGGGCTTGGCCTTTGGTAGGCTTTAGAAAGTAGTTCTCTGAGGCCACAAAGCCTAAGGCTTTGACTACTTATCAGACAAGGAAATCTGTTCTTTTGTTTAAGGTCAGAGGAGGAGCCAGAGGGTATTGTTCTTAGGAGGCTCTAAAGACTAGAGGGAGGTGGAGGATTTGGATTCTGCAAGATTTCTCCTGGAAGAAGACAACTTCAGTTTTTATAGGGACATGGCATTAAATGACATTGAATCTTAGGTGGGGAGTTTTTCCTTTTCAGTACATTTGATTTTTGTCAAAGAGGCTATATTTTGTTTGGAGAGAATGCCCACTAATATCCCTCTAAAGCTACAGTAGGCTAAAACCATACCCTGCTGGAATTTAATGATCTTCATAGTCATACATGTTTCATTGAGTTACTTCTACTTAATGCCAAGAGATAGTAATTTCCTGCTTACAACAGTGATAGTTGCTATTTAAATACATTATCTAAATAAAATACTTTGCACAAGGTATAAGAAAAGTTGGGTGATTCTAAAGTGAAAATGTTGGATCTGAGTTTACTTTCTTTCTTCCCCTTTCTCCTCTCCTCATTTCTCTTTGTGTTTTGCTGTTGCCATCCTGGAACTCATTCTGTAGGCTGCAGAGATTCGCCTGCCTCTTCCTCTCTGAGTGCTGAGATTAAAAACATGGGCCACTTGTTCTGTAAATCTTTACAGGCATTTTGGCTGCTTTAGTTTTATACAGTTTGAACACCTGAATTCTAGAAAATATATCCAATGACTATGTTCCTTTCTATTAAAAGAGAGAAAATCTGAACATGATAACACATGCCTGTAATCCTAGTATTTGGGATGCAGAGGCAGGAGGAATGCTGAAAGTTCAAGGCCAAACTAGGGTAACATAGCAAGACCTTTCTCAAAAAAAAAAAAAAAAAAAAAAAAATGCTTTAAACCTGGGCTGTGGTGCACACACCTTTAATCCCAGCACCTGGGAGGCAGAGGCTGGTGGATCTCTGTGAGTTTGAAGCCAGCTTGGACTACAGAGTGAGTTCTAGGACAGCCAACCAGGGCTACTGTTAAAGCAGTTTTCCCACCAGCCTGGTCCCAGTCATGTCAGCCCCAAGTAACACACAGAGATGCTATATTAGATATAAAGCTATTATCATTACTTATTGGCTAGCTCTGTCTTAAATATTAACTCATTTCTATTAATCTAAGTATCTCCATGTGGTCTCTTGGTTCTATGTGTTGAATCTACTCCTACCTCTCCCTGAATCATCCTTGTCTCCTAGTCCCATCTATCTTGCTTTCCTATTGGCCAACAGGGCTTTATTCGTTAACCAATACTAAAAACATATTTACAGAATGACATCTCCCATCAGGCTACAGAGAGAAACCCTGTCTCAAAAAAAAAAAAAAAAAAATTAAGTGGGGTGTGGACGCTGGTGGAGTGGCTCAGTGACAGTGCTTGTCTAGAATGCCTGTATTTCTGGGTTGAATCTCCTATGTTTTGCCCCCCCCCCCAATAATAAAAGAGATGTAGCTGGGAGTGAATCTCAGCTTGCCTGACATCAGTATATATTTTGTTATTTTGTGTGTGTGCTTGTTGTTTGTGTGTGTGTGTATAACTATTGAAGGGACCAGTCCCCTACTTTTGCAGCCATTACAGGCTGCAGAAAAGGCTCAACATGTGCTTACCTGACCTTGCCCCTCCTCCCAGTCACTAGGAGGTTAGATACCCTGGCAAGGAACCAATCAGAAGTTAGCTGATGTGCTCTACTGCACTTTATGGTAAAAGTGGTGTAACAGTGACATACAGAGCATAGCAACTGCCCTGGGAGGGCCTATAGGCCACAGCAACCAGTTGACCAACACAGGACAGGTCGTCCAAGCTTGGAAGCTCACCAATCTTGAGACTGTTGTATACCCCTAGACACTCCCCTTACACTGCATACTAAGTTTCCTGCCTCGAGGTTTCTATGGGTCCTTCTCCCACTGTCTGCTGTGATGAATGGATGAAGGGTCCGAGTTAATGCAGTTAACTCATTAAACAACAATAATAAAAGACTCTTTGCTTTTGGGGTTCAGAATCTGGGCACAACACTATGTATGAGCAAAACAATAATTTTAGAAAAGACAAGACTGGATGGACTGGATGTGGTGGTACACACTTTTATCTCAGCACTCACAAGGCAGAGGCAGGAACAATCACTGAAAATTGGAGGCTGGCTAGTCTGGTCTACAAAGCAAGTTCTAGGCCAAAGCTGCTGTCTCAAAAAAAAAAAAAAAAAAAAAAAAAAAAAAAAAAAAAGACTTTAGTGTTATTTTAAAAAGCCATTTCCTGTCCCCTTTATTTTTTGAGGTAGTTCATATGATTGAAACAATTATCTAGATAAATCTTAAAGAGTTAGACAATAAGTACCAAGAATAAGGTGAACATGAAGATACAAGCATGCAGCTCTTGCCAATAGCAAGTTTTGTAGTCTTTGTTCTTTGAATCAAAACAATAGTTATGAGGATGACAGAAGGTCATCCAAGGAAAAAGGAAGTCTTTAGCAAGCCTTTTTGACAGGAGGAGCCACCCCATGCCCTTCAAATAATTAATTTACCGGCTAAACATTTGTATCCTTTCTAGCAGGTGCCAGGCATTGTATTAAGTACTGGAAAGCCATTGTTATATTTGGAGGCCCTGATTTTCAAGCACTTACCATTTACCAGGAGACATAGACATTGAAATAACTGCTTCAAGAACACGTGTGTGTGTGTGTGTGTGTGTGTGTGTGTGTGTGTGTGTGTGTGTATGTGTGATACCAATGAGGGTTGGGTAAGAGGTGTTTGAATTGGATCTAAAAGCAAATTTTCATTGGGTGAAGATCATGGGTGAGAATATTCCATGTGAAGGGATAAGTATCATCAAAAATTATACAGAAAAGGGCCTAGAGAGTTCACTCAGCAGAGGGCTTTCTTCTTTTTCAGAGGACTCAAGTTTAGTTCAAGCACCCATATTGGGTGTCATCCAACTGTCTATAACTACATTTCTATAGGATCTGATTCCCTCTTCTGGCCTCTTTGGATGTATTCACAGGGCATGGCATATACACAAACACACATACACATAAATAGATTTAAAATTTTTTGGTGGTGGTGGTGGGGGCTGGGCAGTAGTAGCCTACATCTCTAAAATCCCAGCACTCATGAGGCAGAGGCAGGTGGACTTCTGACTTTGAGGCCAGCCTGATCTATAGATGGAGTTCCAAGATAGCAAGAGTTACACAGAGAAACCCTGTCTCAAAAACAAAATGAAATCTGTTTTTGTTGTTATTTTTCAAGACAATGTTTCTCTGTGTAGCCTTTGCTGTCCTGGAACTTGCTCTGTAGACCAAGCTGGCCTTGAACTCAGAGATCCCCTGTCTCTGCTTCCCAAGGGCTACCATGCCCTGTGAAAAATAAACAAATAAGAAAAGTAAATCTTAAATAAAACAGAGTTCCTCTGTAGCTTTGGAGCCTGTCCTGGAAGTCAGTACACCACCACCACCACCCAACTCACTTTAATTTTTCTAAATGTTCTCATTTGATTGAATTCACACACAAAGGATCCAACACCCTCTGATTTCTTTTCAACATCTTTTTTTTTGTTCTTTGTGCTTACTAGCACATGTAGTCCCAACATGACAGGGACTCAAACAAGTACTTGTTTGAGAACGTAACATATGGAATATATGTGTATGTATGTATGTATGTATGTATGTATGTATGTATGTATGTATGTTTAGTGTGATTTTGGAAACTTTATGGTAGAGCAACTGATACCCACTTTTATTGTTTAGTTTAGGCTAGTATTTGAGATAGATTGGGGGGTCCTTCCTACTCACTCCCCTCTGCTTGAGCTAGAGATTACTTAAACTTACATCCCAAAGCAGTCCACTTTTTAGGTCAATACCAGGAAAAGGAAGGGAGGAAGGAGGAAAGGATGGATGGAGGGAGAAGAGAGAGATAGACTCTTCAATTAGAGCTGTTCTGTAAATGAGAACTAAACCCCATGAATGTCCCCATTTTTAACTTTTATTTTACCTGTGGAATTACTCAAATCTTGCTAAAAATACAGGATGGGACCAAAAGGCCAAGGAAAGAAAACAAATAAACAAAGCAAAACAAAGAACAAAAACAAAACAAAATAATCATGCAGCCCTAATCCATACATTGTCTCTCCTGTGTAGTTTTGATTCAACTTTTCTTTAAGAAGAAAAATTTATACAGTAATGGCTTCAAAGACAAGCCAGCTGCCTCTGTGTGTGTGGTCAGTTAGTCAGTTGTGTGCCTGCTTTAGACAAACAAACAAAAAACTTGTACCTGCTTGCACAGATCTAAGCCAGATGGGGCACCAGTGATGATAGGGGCAATGGACAGAAGCCTCCAGTCCCTAACCCTGAAGTTATCTCCAGTTGATAACCACTTGAGAAGGAAATATTAGTTTTCTTACTGAGTATACAAATCACACCTAAGGACAGGCCCCACTCAGGTGAATTTGGCTGGGTGGGTGGAAGGAGTTGTGTGAAGGGAAACTGTGATCAGAATACATTGTAGGAAATTAGAAAAAAAAAGATAGAAAAAATAAATCATCCTTACCCCACTCCCCTCCAAAAACAAAACAAACAAACAAACAAAAAAAAAACAAAACAAAACAAACAAACAAACAAAAAAAAAACAAAAAGAAAAATCAAGCCCGGCGGTGGTGGCACATGCCTTTAATCCCAGTGCTCATTTGGGAGGCAGAGACAGGTGAATCTCTGTGAGTTCAAGACTAGCCTGGTCTCCAGAGCGAGTTCCAGGACAGGTTCTAAAGATACAGAGAAACCCTGTCTCAAAAAACAAAACAAAACAAATACATAATAAAATAAAAACAACACAGGTAAACTTTGTGACTGTAAGCATTTCTTTCCTGCGTATCCAACCACTCTTAGCTAGCTAGTGTGCAATTCTGTCCCAGGTGAGGAATGTACAAAACATATAAGGTGTCCAGGTTAGGAAAAGGGGGTTCTGGCTGTCTGGTTATAGAAAACCATCATCGATACTAGGTAAAATTTCCAATCAATGCAGCAGCTCTAAGTCTGTCCTGAATGCCCCATACAAATCCATCAGTTCCCCAGGGTGTTCTTGGTAAAATCAAAAATTTTGTTGGTGTCTAAAGGAGGAACAGCAATGAAATAAATATGAATAAAACAGCAAGACAGAACAAATATAACTTACAAAGAGATGAGAGAAACAGACATCCCTAGTATTTTAAAATGCTTAAGTTTTGCTCGACCTTTACCCGCCAAATAAAATCACTAAACCAGTGCCACCAAACTTCTCTAGGTGTTCAATAACCACACTCAGAGAAACAAATCCCTCCTATGTACAAATGATACAGGTAATGTAAAGAAGTCAGAGAATCAGGCTGGGGAGGTGGCTCAGAGGTTAAAAGCACTGGGTACTTTTCCAGAGGTCCTGAGTTCAATTCCCAGCAACCACATGGTGACTCACAACCATCTATAATGAGATCTGGTACCCTCTTCTGACCTGCAGGGACACATGCAGACAGAACACTGTATAATAATACATCAATAAACCTTAAAAAAAAAAAAAAAAGAAGTCGCTATCTCTGCGACTCTGAGTTCCTGCCACCAGCAAGATCCTTGACCCCCAAAGCAGGGCCTTTGCTAAAGAAAGGGCCTCAGCTGCAGAGTGGCAGTTTCCAGTGAAATCTGACTATCATGCAGAAACTTCCCAAGTATCAGCTCAGCCTTTGTTCTCTTCCACCAGCCATTGCTAGAGGTAAGTCTGGGCCCAATTGGGGTGGCCTCTCCCCTACAACCTACCCTGTCCCCCCGAACTCCCTGGGTTTGCCCCTGATCCCGCTGCTTCTGTGTCCTGTCCCCATCAAGAGCACCCTTGGTGCTCTGATACACTCCCACCCATCCCCACCATGAGCCTGCCCCCCCCTACCCTGTGCCCTACCCTGACTACTGTCCCCACAGTCTGGTTGAGCACTGGGACAGAGGGTGGAGCCAACAGTCCACTCTACTTTGGGGACTTCTCGGAACAACTCTGAACAAAGGAGACCTGCCTATCCATGCGGGACCACCCGTAATTTCTACCTGCTTGGTCTCTGACCCTACCTCCAGTCCTCTGCTGGAGTCCCGGACCCTCCCAGAGATCCGCCTATCTCTACGGGTCCACTCTGAGTTCCCGCTGCCAGCAAGATCCTTGACCCCCAAAGCAGGGCCTCTGCTAAAGAAAGAGGCCTCAGCTAGAGAGTGCCAGATTCCAGTGAGATCCCACTATTATGCAGAAATGTCCCAAGTATCAGCTCAGCCTTTGTCCTCTTCTGCCAGCCATTGGCTAGAGAGCAACTCTGAACAAAGGAGACCTAAAGGTCATGGGACCACACATAATTTCCACCTGACCCCACCTCCAGTCCTCTGCTGGAGCCCTGGGCCCTTCCCAGAGACCCACCTATCTCTGCGGGACCACTCTGAGTTTCTGCAGGCATCTTCTACTGGACCCTCATCCCTGACCCCATCCCTGGGTTCTTGTCTGTGCAGAGACCTTCTATAGAGCTTGGACCACCCAGAGCTACAGATATTGAATCTCTGACCCACATAAACCCACAGGGAAGTACCATAGAAAGAGGGGGAGACCCCACCAACACCTACTGGAAGAAGCTATGGGAAGACGGCAATACAAGACAGCACCTAACAACAGAAAGACAAGCATGACACCACCAAAATCTAGGGTATCTACACCAACTAGAACGGAACACAACAACAAAGCAGAGGGAGCAGAGGGAACGACTTAAAAATTATCGTCATAAAAATGATAAAGGCCCTCAAAGAAGATGTGAGAAAAATCCCTTAAAGAAATGGAGGAAAAAACAAACAAAAAACTGGAAGAAATGAACAAATTCCAGAAGAAAAGTAAAGAAAGAACAGAAAGCCAAGAAAAAACAATTAAGCAGGTGAAGGAAACAGTTCAAGACTTGAAAACTGAAATAGAGAAAATAAAGGCAACACAAACCAAAGGAATGCTGGAAATAGAAAAACTGGGCAAAAAATCGGGAACTACAGACACAAGCATAACCAACAGAATTCAAGAGATGGAAGAGAGAATCTCAGGCACAGAAGATAAACTAGAAGAAATAGATTCATCGACCAAAGAAAATCATAAATACAACAAATCCTTAACAAAAAACATCCGGGAAATGTGGAACACCATGAAAAGGCCAAACCTAAGAATAATAGGCATAGAAGAAGGTGAGGAAGCCCAGCTCAAAGGTGCCAAAAACATATTCAACAAAATCATTGAGGAAAACTTTCCCAATCTGAAGAAGGACATGCCCATGAAAGTACAAGAAGCATACCGAACCCCAAATAGGCTGGACCAAAGAAAAAAGACCCCTCAACATATAATAATCAAAACACCTAGCATACAGAATAAAGAAATAATATCAAGAGCAGCGAAGGAAAAAGGACAGGTAACATATAAAGGCAGAACTATCAAAATTACACCTGACTTCTCCATGGAAACCCTCAAGGCCAGAAGGTCCTGGATAGATGTTCTACAAGTACTGAGAGTCCACAGATGCCAGCCCAGGATACTATACTCAGCAAAACTCTCAATCACTATAGAGGGAGCAAACAAGATATTTAATGACAAATCCAGATTTTCCCAATACGTATCTACAAATACAGCCCTACAGAAAGTTTTGGTAGGATAACTCTAAACCAAGGAAGATAACTACGCCCACAAATATGTAGGCAACAGATAATCTCATTACACCAGAAACCAAGGGTAAAGCAGGACAAATATATTCACAATACCACTGCCAACAACAAACCTAACTCAAACAAGCATCAACAATCAATGGTCCTTACTCACCCTCAACATTAATGGTCTTAACTCACCTATAAAAAGACACAGACTAACAAAATGAATACGAAGACAGAATCCATCCTTCTGCAGCATACAAGAAACACATCTAAGCTTGAAAGATAGACATTAACTCAGGGTAAAGGGTTAGGAAAAGATTTTCCAATCAAATGGAACCAAGAAGCCAGCAGGCATGGCTATCCTAATATCTAACAAGTTAGACTTCAAACCAAAATCAATCAAAAGAGATGAAGATGGTCATTTTGTATTCATCACAGAAATCCATCAACACAAAGTCTCAGTTCTGAACATCTATGCTCCTAATACAAAGGCACACACATTCATAAAAGAAATGCTACTAAAACTCAAAACTCATATAAAACCTCACACACTTATAGTGGGAGACTTCAATACACCACTCTCAACACTAGACAGGACCACAAATCAGAAACTCAACAAAGAAACAAAAGAACTAACAAGTTATGTCTCAACAGGGGTTAACAGACATCTATAGAACATTCCATCCAAACACAAAAGAATATACCTTCTTCTCTGTTCCACATGGAAACTTCTCTAAAATCGACCACATACTAGGTAGCATAACAAACCTCAACAGATACAAGAGAATAGGAATAGTTCCCTGTACCTTATCAGACCACCATGCTTTAAAATTGGAATTCAACAACAACACAAATAGCAGAAAACCTGCAAACTCATGGAAACTGAACAATGTGCAATTGCACCACACCTGGGTCAAAGAAGAAATAAAGGAAGACATTAAAGACTTTCTAAAATTCAACAAGAATGAGGACACAACATACCCGAACTTATGGGATACCTTGAAAGCAGTGCTATGAGGGAAGTTCATTGCACTAAGTGCCCATATGAAGAAAACAGAGGATAGTCACATAAGAGAATTAACAGCATAACTGAAAACCTTAGAACAGAGAGAAGCAAACTCACCCCAGAGGAGTGGACGCCAGGAAATAATCAACTTGAGGGCTGAAATCAACAAAATAGAAACTAGGAAAACAATACAAAAAAAAAAAAATCAATGTAACCAAGAGTTGGTTTTTGAGAAAATCAACAAGATAGACAAACCTTTATCCAAATTAACGCAAAAGCAGAGACAGAACATGCAAATTAACAAAATCAGAAACGAAATGGGGAACATAATAATGGACACAGAGGAAATCCAGACAACTTTCAGGTCATACTTAAAATCTGTATTTCACAAAAATTGAAAATTCAAAGGAAACAGACGAATTTCTGGATAACTATCACTTACCAAAATTAAAACAGGAACAGACAAACAACTTAAATAGACCTATAACCTGCAATGAAATAGAAGCAGTCATCGAAAGCCTTCCAACCAAAAAAAGTCCAGGGACAGATGGATTCAGTGCAGAATTCTACCAGACATTCAAGGAAGAACTAATATCAATACTCCTCAAACTGTTCCACAAGATAGAAACAGAAGGTTCATTGCCAAACTCTTTTTATGAGGCCACAATAACCTTGGTACCCAAGCCTCACAAAGACACAACTAAAAAAGAAAACTAAAGATGAATATCCATGATGAACATCAATGCATAAATACTCAATAAAATACTGGCAAACCAAATTCAAGAATACATCAGAGAAATCATCCACTATGACCAAGTAGGCTTCATCCCTGGATTGCAGGGATGGTTTAACATACGAAAATCTATCAATGTGATCCACCATATAAACAAACAGAAAAAGAAAAACCATATGATTATCTCTCTAGAGCCTTTGCCAAATTCAACACCCTTTCATGATAAAGGTCTTGGAGAGATCAGGGATTACAGGGACATACCTAAACATAATAAGAGCAATATACAGCAAACCAACTGCCAACATCAAACTGAATGGAGAGAAATTTAAGCCAATTCATCTAAAATCAGGAACAAGACAAGGCTGCCCTCTCTCTCCATATCTCTTCAATACCGTACTGGAAGTTCTAGCTAAAGCTATAAGACAACAAAAGGAAATCAAGGGGATCCAAATTGGAAAGGAAGAAGCCAAATTGTCTCTATTTGCAGATGATATGATAGTTTACATAAGCGACCCAATAAACTCTACCAGGGAACTCCTATAGCTGATAAACACCTTCAGCAAACTAGCAGGATACAAGATAAACTAAAAAAAAAAAAAAAAATCAGTAGCCCTACTTTTTTCAGACGACAAAGAGATAGAGAAAGAAATCAGAGAAACATCACCCTTTACAATAGCCACAAGCAACATAAAGTATCTTTGGGTAATGCTTACCAAACAAGTAAAAGACCCATATAATAAGCACTTTGTGGCTCTAAAGAAAGAAATTAAAGAAGATACCAGGAAATGGAAAGATCTCCCATGCTCTTGGATAGGTAGGATAAACATAGCAAAGATGGCAATCTTGCCAAAAGCAATCTACAGATTCAATGCAATCCCCATTAAAATCCCACCACAATTCTTCACTGACATTGAAAGGATAATAATCAACTTTATATGGAAAAACAAAAGATCCAGGATAGCCAAAACAACCCTGTACAATAAAGGAACTTCAGGAGGCATCACCATCTGACTTTAAGCTCTACTACACAGCTATAGTTCTGAGAACAGCCTGGTATTGGCACAAAAATAGACAGGTAGACCAATGGAATTTAACTGAAAATCCTGATATTAACCCACACAGCTATGAACACCTGATTTTCGACAAAACAGCTAAAATTATACAATGGGGCAATGACAGCATCATCAACAAATGGTGCTGGCACAATTGGATGAGGGTGTGTAGAAGACTGCAGAATGTCGCCATGCACAAAACTCAAGTCCAAATGGAGCAAAGACCTCAACATAAATCCTGCCACACTGAAACTCTTAGAAGAGAATGTAGGAGGTACCCTTGAACAAATTGGTATAGGAGACGGCTTCCAGGGGCACAGACACTGAGATCAACAATTAATAAACAGGATTTCTTCAAACTTAGAAGCTTCTGTAAGGCAAAGGACACAGTGGACAAGATCAAACGGCAGCCCACAGCCTGGGAAAAGATTTTCACCAATCTTATATCCGACAAAGCACTGATCTCCATAATATACAAAGAACTAAAGAAACTAGTCAACAAAACACCAAATCACCCTATTAAAAAATGGGGTACAGAACTGAAGAAAGAATTCTTAATAGAGGAAATCAAAAAGACTGAAAGACACTTAAGAAAGTGCTCAACATCCTTAGCTATCAGGGAAATGCAAATCAAAACAACTTTGAGATACCATCTTACTCCTGCCAGAATGGCTAAAATTAGAAACACCAATGACAGCTTACGCTGTAGAGGATGTGGAGAAAGGGAAACACTCCTCCACTAAAACTCATACAGCCTTTGGAGATCAGTATGGTGGGTGGTTCCTCAGGAAAATTAGTCTACCACAGGATCCTGCAATTCAACTCTTAGGCATATGCCCATTATCCATTGCCACGCAATAAAGACTATGTTCTTAGCAGCATTATTTGTAATAGCAAGAACCTGGAAGCAACCTAGATGCCGCTCAACTGAACAATGGATAAAGAAAATGCACATTTACACAATGGAATACTACTCAATGGGAAAAATACAATGGGATCTTGAAATTCGCAGGCAAATTGATGGAACTTGAAGAAACTATCCTGATTGAGGTAACACAGCCACAAAAAGAGGAACATTGTATGCACACACTCATGTATGGATTTTAGACATAGAGCAAAGGATCACCAATCTATAATTCACACTGCCAGAGAAACTAGGATACAAGGAGGAACATAAGACATTCATACAAGGTCCCTCACAAAAGAGGAAAAGAACAAGATATCCTGAGTATTTTGAGAGTGGGAAAAAGCATTGAGTGAGGAGGAAGTTAGAATAAAGATAAGAGGAAGAGATTGAGTCAGGGGGCGAATAGACAAGAGCAAAGAAAGAAAGAGATACCAGAAAAGAGGGAGCCATTATAGGTTTGAAGAGAATACTGACTATAGAGAAATGTCCAGATACCTACAAGGATGACCCCAACTAACAATCTACCTTAAATGCCTTTCCCTGATAATGAGATTAACTAATGTATATGCCACCATAGAGCCCTAATCTAGTAGTTGATGGAATCATCAGACACCCACCGCTAAACACTGAGTCAAACTCCTGGTATCCAGTTTCAGAGAGGGGGGAGTGATGAGAAAAGGAGAAAGACCAGGCTACAGAAACCCACAGAGACAGCTGACCTGCACAAGGGGGAGTTCATATTTACCATTCCCTCAGGCTCATAAACCATTTTCCAACTCCTCTAGGGTTCCCTGAGCTCTGAGGGCATGGCTTTCATGGTGATTTCCCATTTTTAGGACTGACTGTTCCAAGTGTCTGGCTGTGTATTTCTGTATTTGTTCCCATTTGCTAATGAATTGATATATGAGTATATCAAAGTATCATTAGAAGTAATTTTTTAATATGTTTCTCTCGCTCTTTTTTTTTATTTTAGACCAGTATTATTTAGTTTTCCAATAGGTTCCTATGCTATTGGTTAGGGGAATGGGAGATTATGATCAAAATATATTCAAGGAAACAGAAGTGTAGTGTTACTGCACCCTCTCTGGCCAAAGTTCATAATATGCGTGTCCTTCAAAAATGAGGATGTGCACACCAGCTTAGGGTGCCACCATGTGGAAGAATTCAGTACACCTGAGCAGTGTCTTCTACATTTGCCTTGATCTCTGTTTCCCAACCATAGTAATAACAGAAAGACACATTTGTTCTCTGTTGAGATTCATGTTCACCCCTCTACCTGATAGAAATCTAAAGGTCTTTCAGTCCAATGATAAAGTTCTTACTTTATAAGCCATGTCAGATGTCATGATAAAATTTAGTCATTATCCTTAACCCCACAAACAAATGATATATTTATTTAAATTTGAAACAAGCTTGTTTTACATGTCAATCCCAGTTCCCTCACCCTCCCCTCCTCCCCTGGCCCTCAACCCCCATCCCATCATCTTTCTGTTCCTCAGGGAGGGTGAGGCCTTCCATAGGCGATCTTCAAAGTCTGTCATATCATTTGGAGCAGAGCCCCTCCCTGATGTGTGTAGGCTGAGGGAATATTTCTCCATGTGGAATGAGCTCCCAAAGTCCATTAGTACACTAAGTATAAGTATTGATCCACTACCAGAGGCCCCAGTCCTCCCCAGTCCTCCCCAGTCTTCTTAACTGACACCCACTTTCAGGGGGTCTGGGTCAGTATGCTGGTTTTCCAGCTATCAGACTGGAGTCCATGAGCTCCCCCTTACAAATAATATATTTTACAATGAGCTATTAGGAAAGTGATTGTGGTTGTGCTATGGTCGTGCCCACTATTATTTGGAGAACTCAAGGAGGAGGGCAGAAGCAGGCAGATATCAGGGAGAACAATCTACTCTACATAAATGGCTCCAGGCTAAACATATACAAAGGAAGCTTGTTCCAAAATAAGATTTTCAGCAATTGGTAACCAAGATGAACATGCCATTGCAAATATTATATTTTGCATCCCTTCTGTGTGCAGAGTAGAAGATCATAAAAACTTGCAATGGGACGTAAACTCCATACCTCTAATACCAAACAAACCCAGATATATACATACATACATCACTACCATTCCAGTACTGAAAGATAAAGATATAGAAAGAATGAGTTTGTCTTAATCTATCTGCTCTTCTCTAAGTATCCATATAGAAAGAGTTCTTTATTGGTTACAGTGAGCAACTTTGATTACTATTTCCCATCAACAAATTCTATCCTTGCAAATGAGGTCATTTCTATGGTAACTGGTTGCAGGTAATTCTGATTGGCTGCCTGATTCTGATATTTTCTGACTCTGGTTGAGTAAAGAGGAATCCTGGACTTTCTGCCTGAGGAATGCTTTTTGTAAATTGATTGAAACTTAGGTGTGTACCCCATCTGTGCTCTCTTCCTCCCCTCCCCCATCACTTTATTATTTTATGTCTAAAGTGTTTTTCCTGCTTGTATTAGTAGGCAGAGCTTGCCAGGTATGGGTGGAGACCAGAAGGTGGCATTGCTTATCCTGGAGGAGGAGTACAGGGTTATACCATATATTTAAATTAAAATATAAACAAATAAACAAAGCAACAGTCCTGTAACCCTGACTCCCTCCGGATATAACTATGACTGTGCACCCATACTGTTTTCCTGGGTTTTTATTTTTTAAAGACAGGGTTTCTCTGTGTAGCACTGGCCATCCTAAAACTTGCTTTGTAGACCAGATTGGTCTCAAAATCACAAAGATCTACCTCCGAGTGCTGGGATTAAAGGCAAGTGCCACTACAGCCCAGCCATTTTTCTTTTTTCTTTTCTTTCTTCTCTTTCTTTCTTTCTGATTTGTTTTGATGTTGTTGTTGTTGTTTGTTTTTTGTTTTGTTTTGTTTTTCTCTTGTTGCAGGCTTCTTACTTCAAATGACAGGCAGGAAGTAAATGTAAGTAGTGTCACTATGTCACTGGTCATTTTATAACTAGAAACCATTTTTATAAGGTTGCCTTTTTTGTTTTTAATTGATCAATGACATTTGACCAAAAGGATAGAAGGTATATAACATGTCCCACCCTCTGTGAACTTTATTTCTTTTTTTTTTCTTTTATTTTAAATTTTTTAAAATTTATTTTATATAACCAAGTCCATTTAAATGAAAACAAACATTTATAGACAATATTTGGGAATTTGGGCATTCTTTCCAAACTACTTCCTGCTGGTAATGGGTGCTGTCATGGGGGATTCTAAGAAGATGCAGAAATCATGGCTATAGTCTGTAAGGCTGCTTTGTCCAGCGGTTTTGAATGTAGGATCACCTGGTGGTTTGGCTTGCTCAAACCACATTAGTCTGGAAGGAATCCACAGCTTTTTATTTTCTGTGGAAACACAAATAGAAATCCTTTTCCCCAGTAACTTGTCCTTCAACTTAAATTTTGGAGTCAAAGCATTTTTTTTTAAATTTAATTTATTATTTTACATGTCGATCCCAGTTCCCTCTCCTTTTCTCCCTCCCTCCTTCCCTCCCTCCCTCCTTCTCTCCCTCCCTCCTTCCCTCCCTCCCTCTTTCCCTCCCTCCCTCCTTCCCTCCCTCCCTCCTTCTCTCCCTTTTACCCTCTCTGCCCTCTCACATGCACTCTAACCACCCTCCCCTCCCATTCCCCCCACCCCAATTCCATATGTAGGGGAATGCCATCCAGTTGGGGTCATGTAGATCTGACAGGTCATGTGAAGTAGGGACTAGGGCTTCTCTCCTGTCTCTAGATTAAGGCAGTTATCCCTCCATGGGGGATGTGTTCGCAAGGTCCTTTTGTGCATCAGGGATACATCCTGGCTCCACTGTCTGAGGTCCCTTAGACTGCTCAGTCCTTCTAGCTGAGACCCATATTCAGGGGGGCCTGAGTCAGTCCCATGCTGTTTCCCAGCTATCAGTCTAGTGGCCGTTAACTCCTCCTTGTTCAGGTAAGCTGTCTCTATGTGTTTTGCCGCCTGGTCTTGTCCTCTCCATCTGCATCTGGGTTCTAGTTCGACTCTGTTTATGTATGGGTGTTTGATCCTGTTTCCAACAGGCATTAGTTGATGGCTCCATGGATAAGTTAGTTGTTGATCTCACTCTCCGGGAAGGGCATTTATGATAGCCTTTCCAAGGAAGCTCAAATTGTTAGTTGGGAGCAGTCTTGTAGTTCTCTAGACCTTTCTTTGTGTTCAATTTTATCTTCAAACCAATATTGGCCCCCTCTTTTATGTTCTCTCTCTCTCTCTTTCCTGTCTTCTATTCCTAACCAGGCTCAATCTTCCTGGTCGCAATTGTTTTCCTTTCCTCCCCCTCATTTTCTGTGAACTTTATTTCACCATGAGAAATGCATAAAGACTGGATTGCCAGGAGAAGGTGCCAAAACACCATCTTTATATTCTACCTTTGAAATGGAATGTTCCTTTTGTTTATTTTCATTTGTTCATTGAGGTTCAGTTTGTGTAGCTCTCGCTATCCTGGAACTGGCACTGTAGACCAGGCTGACCTTGAACTCAGAGTTCCTCCTCTCTTTGCTTCCTGAGTGTTAGGATCAAAGTCGATTTTGACTGTGTTTACACATGGGCTATGAAGAACACATTTCTGTTCTGGGACCCCTTGATTACTTACTCACTTACTTACTTATAAATGAATGAAGGAATGTTCCTAGGTGTGTATGTGAAGGTCACGGGACAAATGCATAAGTATTTTCTCTTCTAACACATGGGGTCTAGGAACACAATTAAGTCACTAGGATCAGTAGCAAGCACTTTTATTCCAAGAATGGTCTGCCCACACTGGCCCTGTGTGACTTGCTAAATTTTTTTTCCTGTTTAAGATAATATTTATGTATGCATTCCAGGCTGTCCTAGAACTTACCATGTATAACAGTCTGGTCTTGAACTCATAACAGATGCCTGTCTCCTTAGTATTAACCCTGCAATACTAGGTGATGCCCGGAAGCATTTTTTTGTTGTGGTGCTGTTGTTTTGTTTGTTGGTTGGTTGGTTGACACAGGGTCTTACTGTATCTCCAGAATTCCTGGAACACACTAAGTACACCAGGCTGCAAATCAGATATCTGCAAATCAGGTATCTGCCTGGCTCAAACTTTTTACCCTTCACCTCCTACCCCCTACTCCCTACCGCCCATCTCCCGCCATAGATTAAGGTGTGGATACCACTTGAAGCCCAGGTGATATTTTCAAGGACTGAGGTTAGACTTAGTAAAACCCCTCTCTCTTCGATTAATGGTATGATAGTAAGTAATTAAAATGATCTAACCAGCAGTTTTCCTACCAACCTGGTCCCACTGCCCTCCACCCCAAAAAACATACAGAGACACTGTATTAAATATAATGCTGTTGGCCTGTTACTAGCATTTCTTATTGGCTGGCTCTGTCTTAAATATTAACCCATTTCTATCAACCTAAGTATTTCCACCTGGCCTTATCCTACCGGAAAGAGGGTCCAGAGTTCTCTCTAAGTCCTACATTTTGAAGATCCTCTTACTTCTTCCCAAATCCTCCTTGTCTCCTAGTCCTGCCTATCTTGCTTTCCTTATTGGCCAACAATTCATTAACCAATAAGAGAAACATATTTACAGAATGACATCTCCCATCACAGTGAGACCTCCTTTGCATTTCAGGACAATGTTATCAACAAATGTCATCAAAGTGTGTCACCAGTCAGTAACATTTGGCGGACATGTTCAGCAACATGTGATTATACCCCAAGCTTAATGAAAACATAAGGCACATGAAGGGAGTGTATTCTCAACATCGTATGGAGCTGAGATGGTGTAGTGGGATGCTGTGTTTGTGTGCATCGTGCTTTGATATACTAGGAGAAAGTAAAAGTACATTGCTGCTATCCCTAACCCTAACCCTAAGCAAACGCTAACCCTAACACTATCGTTATCCCTGATTTAACCGAGAACTGAAATCGAAACTTAATGGGAATACTATTGCAATCCCAACACTAACGGTAACACGACAACTAAAACTAACGCTAAAACGAACCAGAATTCTCACCCAACAATAGCACTAAAACTAATGCTAAAGCAAAACAGAATCCTCACCCCACAGTCCTCCTACAACTTAACCTGAAAGGGAGGACTTTCACACTACTCTAGAGGACTTAGATGGTGTGTGTGAATGTTGTGAATCTATGAGTTAAATCTATGGCACCTGCGAGGAGACCGTGTACCTCATTGAAGACACCTAGAAAGTGATTGTGTTGGCTGTTAGAGCTTGGGTGACAGCGCTTTGTGTCTGTACTCGTGTACAATGAAAGTATTCTGAGCACAAGAACAATATATGATAACACAGGATAAGAGCATGAACACACTGGGCCATGTTGAGGATTCTGCGAGAATGATGGAAATCACATTAACAGTGCATCGGTAGTGGTAGCCAGTTTTAACACTGTGCAGTACTGCTCTTAGGCTGAGAGGTTCTGCTGACATTATGGTCGAGTGTCAACAAGTCGAGCTTAGGTCGTGGGATATTGTGAGCGTATGTTTACAAAGTGTATGAGAGTCAGGAAACACTGTAGGGCATATGCGGCATTGAACGAGATTAAATTGACATTATGGTCGTTGGCTAATACAGTGTTCGTGAAGGGAGTGAACGTAGGTGTCAGTGGACCTTAATCGGTATCAGTGCCAAAACATTGTGTGAGTCTGTCAGACATTGGGACTGGATTTCCCTTTCTCAGAGTGCCGAAACCAGTGTGTGATCACGCTGTGACTGGAGGCGTCAGTTTGTGACCCAGCTAAAATCCTTCTCCAACGTGCGATTCTACACTCACAGTCTCATTGGGTGTATTATCAACGTGGTATAGATCTGCGATGGTGTAGTTGGATGCTGTGATTCTGTGCATCGTGCGTGGATACACTAGGAGAAAGTAAAACTACATTGCTGCTAACCCTAACCCTAACCCTAAGCATACGCTAACCCTAACACTATCGCTATCCCTGATTTAACCGAGAACTGAAATCGAAACTTAATGGGCATACTATTGCAAGCCCAACACTAACTGTAACACTAGCACTAAAATTAATGCTAAATCAAAACGGAATCCTCACCCCCTCACTCCTCCTATAACCTAACCTGAAAGGGGGGATTTGACACTACTCTAGAGTGCTTAGATGGTGTGTATGAATGTTGTGAATCTATGAGTTACATCTACGGCACCTGGGAGAAGACCGTGAACATCACTGAAGACACCTGGAAAGTGACTGTGTTGGCTGTTAGAGCTTGGGCGACAGCGCTTTGTCTCTGTACTCATGTACAATGAAAGTAATCTGAGCAGAAGAACAATATGTGATAACACAGGATAAGAGCATGAACACACTGGGCCATAATGAGGATTCTGCGTGAGGGATGGAAATCACAGTAACAGTGCATCGGTAGTGGTAGCCAGTTTTAACACTGTGCAGTACTGCTCTTAGGCTGAGAGGTTCTGCTGACATTATGGTCGAGTGTCAACAAGTCGAGCTTAGGTCGTGGGATATTGTGAGCATTTGTTTACAAAGTGTATGAGAGTCAGGAAACACTGTATGGCATATGCGGCATTGAACGAGATTAAATTGACATTATGGTCGTTGGCTAATACAGTGTTCGTGAAGGGAGTGAACGTAGGTGTCAGTGGACCTTAATCGGTATCAGTGCCAAAACATTGTGTGAGTCTGTCAGACATTGGGACTGGATTTCCCTTTCTCAGAGTGCCGAAACCAGTGTGTGATCATGCTGTGACTGGAGGCGTCAGTTTGTGACTCAGCTAAACTCCTTCTCCAATGTGCGAGTCTACACTCACAGTCTCATTGGGTGTATTCTCAACGTGGTATAGAGCTGTGATGGTGTATTTGGATGCTGTGTTTGTGTGCATCGTGCGTGGATACACTAGGAGAAAGTAAAACTACATTGCTGCTAACCCTAACCCTAACCCTAAGCAAACGCTAACCCTAACACTATCTCTATCCCTGATTTAACCGAGAACTGAAATCGAAACTTAATGGGAATACTATTGCAATCCCAACACTAATGGTAACACTAGCACTAAAACTAATGCTAAAGCAAAACGGAATCCTCACCCCCCTCACTCCTCCTATAACCTAACCTGAAAGGGGGGATTTGACACTACTCTAGAATGCTTAGATGGTGTGTATGAATGTTGTGAATCTTTGAGTTACATCTATGGCACCTATGAGAAGACCGTGAGCCTCATTGAAGACACCTGGAAAGTGACTGTGTTGGCTGTTAGAGCTTGGGCGACAGCGCTTTGTCTCTCTGCTCGCATACAATGAAAGTAATCTGAGCACAAGACCAATATGTGATAACACAGGATAAGAGCATGAACACACTGGGCCATAATGAGGATTCTGCGTGAGGGATGGAAATCACATTAACAGTGCATCGGTAGTGGTAGCCAGTTTTAACACTGTGCAGTACTGCTCTTAGGCTGAGAGGTTCTGCTGACATTATGGTCGAGTGTCAACAAGTCGAGCTTAGGTCGTGGGATATTGTGAGCGTATGTTTACAAAGTGTATGAGAGTCAGGAAACACTGTAGGGCATATGCGGCATTGAACGAGATTAACTTGACATTACCGTCGTTGGCTAATACAGTGTTCGTGAAGGGAGTGAACCTAGGTGTCAGTGGACCTTAATCAGTATCAGTGCCAAAACTTTGTGTGAGTCTGTCAGACATTGGGACTGGATTTTCCCTTTCTCAGAGTGCCGAAACAAGTGTGTGATCACGCTGTGACTGGAGGCGTCAGTTTGTGACCCAGCTAAAATCCTTCTCCAATGTGCGATTCTACACTCACAGTCTCATTGGGTGTATTTTCAACGTGGTATAGATCTGCGATGGTGTAGTTGGATGCTGTGATTCTGTGCATCGTGCGTGGATACACTAGGAGAAAGTAAAACTACATTGCTGCTAACCCTAACCCTAACCCTAAGCATACGCTAACCCTAACACTATCGCTATCCCTGATTTAACCGAGAACTGAAATCGAAACTTAATGGGCATACTATTGCAAGCCCAACACTAACTGTAACACTAGCACTAAAATTAATGCTAAATCAAAACAGAATCCTCACCCCCTCACTCCTCCTATAACCTAACCTGAAAGGGGGGATTTGACACTACTCTAGAGTGCTTAGATGGTGTGTATGAATGTTGTGAATCTATGAGTTACATCTACGGCACCTGGGAGAAGACCGTGAACATCACTGAAGACACCTGGAAAGTGACTGTGTTGGCTGTTAGAGCTTGGGCGACAGCGCTTTGTCTCTGTACTCATGTACAATGAAAGTAATCTGAGCAGAAGAACAATATGTGATAACACAGGATAAGAGCATGAACACACTGGGCCATAATGAGGATTCTGCGTGAGGGATGGAAATCACATTAACAGTGCATCGGTAGTGGTAGCCAGTTTTAACACTGTGCAGTACTGCTCTTAGGCTGAGAGGTTCTGCTGACATTATGGTCGAGTGTCAACAAGTCGAGCTTAGGTCGTGGGATATTGTGAGCGTTTGTTTACAAAGTGTATGAGAGTCAGGAAACACTGTATGGCATATGCGGCATTGAACGAGATTAAATTGACATTATGGTCGTTGGCTAATACAGTGTTCGTGAAGGGAGTGAACGTAGGTGTCAGTGGACCTTAATCGGTATCAGTGCCAAAACATTGTGTGAATCTGTCAGACATTGGGACTGGATTTCCCTTTCTCAGAGTGCCCAAACCAGTGTGTGATCACTCTGTGACTGGAGGCGTCAGTTTGTGACTCAGCTAAACTCCTTCTCCAATGTGCGAGTCTACACTCACAGTCTCATTGGGTGTATTCTCAACGTGGTATAGAGCTGTGATGGTGTATTTGGATGCTGTGTTTGTGTGCATCGTGCGTGGATACACTAGGAGAAAGTAAAACTACATTGCTGCTAACCCTAACCCTAACCCTAAGCAAACGCTAACCCTAACACTATCTCTATCCCTGATTTAACCGAGAACTGAAATCGAAACTTAATGGGAATACTATTGCAATCCCAACACTAATGGTAACACTAGCACTAAAACTAATGCTAAAGCAAAACGGAATCCTCACCCCCTCACTCCTCCTATAACCTAACCTGAAAGGGGGGATTTGACACTACTCTAGAATGCTTAGATGGTGTGTATGAATGTTGTGAATCTATGAGTTACATCTATGGCACCTATGAGAAGACCGTGAGCCACATTGAAGACACCTGGAAAGTGACTGTGTTGGCTGTTAGAGCTTGGGCGACAGCGCTTTGTCTCTCTGCTCGTATACAATGAAAGTAATCTGAGCACAAGACCAATATGTGATAACACAGGATAAGAGCATGAACACACTGGGCCATAATGAGGATTCTGCGTGAGGGATGGAAATCACATTAACAGTGCATCGGTAGTGGTAGCCAGTTTTAACACTGTGCAGTACTGCTCTTAGGCTGAGAGGTTCTGCTGACATTATGGTCGAGTGTCAACAAGTCGAGCTTAGGTCGTGGGATATTGTGAGCGTATGTTTACAAAGTGTATGAGAGTCAGGAAACACTGTAGGGCATATGCGGCATTGAACGAGATTAACTTGACATTACCGTCGTTGGCTAATACAGTGTTCGTGAAGGGAGTGAACCTAGGTGTCAGTGGACCTTAATCAGTATCAGTGCCAAAACCTTGTGTGAGTCTGTCAGACATTGGGACTGGATTTTCCCTTTCTCAGAGGGCCGAAACCAGTGTGTGATCACGCTGTGACTGGAGGCGTCAGTTTGTGACCCAGCTAAAATCCTTCTCCAATGTGCGATTCTACACTCACAGTCTCATTGGGTGTATTATCAACGTGGTATAGATCTGCGATGGTGTAGTTGGATGCTGTGATTCTGTGCATCGTGCGTGGATACACTAGGAGAAAGTAAAACTACATTGCTGCTAACCCTAACCCTAACCCTAAGCATACGCTAACCCTAACACTATCGCTATCCCTGATTTAACCGAGAACTGAAATCGAAACTTAATGGGCATACTATTGCAAGCCCAACACTAACTGTAACACTAGCACTAAAATTAATGCTAAATCAAAACTGAATCCTCACCCCCTCACTCCTCCTATAACCTAACCTGAAAGGGGGGATTTGACACTACTCTAGAGTGCTTAGATGGTGTGTATGAATGTTGTGAATCTATGAGTTACATCTACGGCACCTGGGAGAAGACCGTGAACATCACTGAAGACACCTGGAAAGTGACTGTGTTGGCTGTTAGAGCTTGGGCGACAGCGCTTTGTCTCTGTACTCATGTACAATGAAAGTAATCTGAGCAGAAGAACAATATGTGATAACACAGGATAAGAGCATGAACACACTGGGCCATAATGAGGATTCTGCGTGAGGGATGGAAATCACATTAACAGTGCATCGGTAGTGGTAGCCAGTTTTAACACTGTGCAGTACTGCTCTTAGGCTGAGAGGTTCTGCTGACATTATGGTCGAGTGTCAACAAGTCGAGCTTAGGTCGTGGGATATTGTGAGCGTTTGTTTACAAAGTGTATGAGAGTCAGGAAACACTGTAGGGCATATGCGGCATTGAACGAGATTAAATTGACATTATGGTCGTTGGCTAATACAGTGTTCGTGAACGGAGTGAACGTAGGTGTCAGTGGACCTTAATCGGTATCAGTGCCAAAATATTGTGTGAGTCTGTCAGACATTGGGACTGGATTTCCCTTTCTCAGAGTGCCGAAACCAGTGTGTGATCACGCTGTGACTGGAGGCGTCAGTTTGTGACTCAGCTAAAATCCTTCTCCAATGTGCGAGTCTACACTCACAGTCTCATTGGGTGTATTCTCAACGTGGTATAGAGCTGTGATGGTGTATTTTGATGCTGTGTTTGTGTGCATCGTGCGTGGATACACTAGGAGAAAGTAAAACTACATTGCTGCTAACCCTAACCCTAACGCTAACCCTAAGCAAAAGCTAACCCTAACACTATCGCTATCCCTGATTTAACGGAGAACTGAAATCGAAACTTAATGGGAATATTATTGCAATCCCAACACTAACGGAAACAATAGCACTAAAACTAATGCTAAAGCAAAACAGAATCCTCACCCCACACTCCTCCTACAACTTAACCTGAAAGGGAGGACTTTCACACTACTCTAGAGGACTTAGATGGTGTGTGTGCATGTTGTGAATCTATGAGTTAAATCTATGGCACCTGCGAGAAGACCGTGAACCTCATTGAAGACACCTAGAAAGTGACTGTGTTGGCTGTTAGAGCTTGGGTGACAGCGCTTTGTTTCTGTACTCGTGTACAATGAAAGTATTCTGAGCACAAGACCAATATATGATAACACAGGATAAGAGCATGAACACAGTGGGCCATGTTGAGGATTTTGCGAGAATGATGGAAATCACATTAAGAGTGCATCGGTAGTGGTAGCCAGTTTTAACACTGTGCAGTACTGCTCTTAGGCTGAGAGGTTCTGCTGACATTATGGTCGAGTGTCGCCAAGTCGCGTTTAGGTAGTAGGATAATGTGAGCGTTTGTTTACACAACACACGAGAGTCAGGAAACACTGTAGGGCATATGCGGCATCGAACGAGATTAATTTGACATTACATTTGTTGGCTAATACAGTGTTCGGGAAGGGAGTGAACCTAGGTGTCAGTGGACCTTAATCGGTATCAGTGCCAAAACATTGTGTGAGTCTGTCAGACATTGGGACTGGATTTTCCCTTTCTCAGAGTGCAGCAACCAGTGTGTGATCACGCTGTGACTGGAGTCGTCAGTTTGTGACTCAGCTAAAGTCCTTTTCCAACGTGCGAGACTACACTCACAGTCTCATTGGGTATATTCTCAACGTGGTATAGAGTTGCGATGGTATAGTTGGATGCTGTGTTTCTGTGCATCGTGCGTGGATACACTAGGAGAAAGTAAAACTACATTGCTCCTAACCCTAACCCTAAGCATACGCTAACCCTAACACTATCGCTATCCCTGATTTAACCGAGAACTGAAATCGAAACTTAATGGGCATAGTATTGCAAGCCCAACACTAACTGTAACACTAGCACTAAAATTAATGCTAAATCAAAACGGAATCCTCAACCCCACACTCCTCCTACAACTTAACCTGAAAAGGAGGATTTGACACTACTCTGGAGTGCTTAGAGGGAGTGTGTGAATTTTGTGAATCTATGAGTTACATCTATGGCACCTGTGAAAAGACCGTGAACATCATTGAAGACACCTGGAAAGTGACTGTGTTGGCTGTTAGAGCTTGGGCGACAGCGCTTTGTCTCTGTGCTCGTGTACAATGAAAGTAATCTGAGCACAAGACCAATATGTGATAACGCAGGATAAGAGCATGAACACACTGGGCCATAATGAGGATTCTGCGTGAGGAATGGAAATCACATTAACAGTGCATCGGTAGTGGTAGCCAGTTTTAACACCGTGCAGTACTGCTCTTAGGCTGAGAGGTTCTGCTGATATTATGGTCGAGTGTCAACAAGTCGAGCTTAAGTAGTGGGATATTGTGAGCGTTTGTTTACACAACGTTTGAGAGTCAGGAAACACTGTAGGGCATATGCGGCATGGAACCAGGTTAATTTGACATTATGGTCGTTGGCTAATACAGTGTTCATGAAGGGAGTGAACCTAGGTGTCAGAGGACCTTAATCGGTATCAGTGCCAAAACATTGTGTGAGTCTGTCAGACATTGGGACTGGATTTTCCCTTTCTCAGAGTGCCGAAATCAGTGTGTGATCACGCTGTGACTGGAGGGTTCAGTTTGGGACTCAGCTAAACTACTTCTCCAATGTGGGAGTCTACACTCACTGTCTCATTGGGTGTATTCTCAACGTGGTATAGAGCTGCGATGGTGTATTTGGATGCTGTGTTTCTGTGCATCGTGCGTGGATACACTAGGAGAAAGTAAAACTACATTGCTGCTAACCCTAACCCTAACCCTAACCCTAACCCTAAGCATACGCTAACCCTACCACCATCGCTATCCCTGATTTAACCGAGAACTGAAATCGAAACTTAATGGGCATACTATTGCAAGCCCAACACTAACTGTAACACTAGCACTAAAATTAATGCTAAATCAAAACGGAATCCTCAACCCCACACTCCTCCTACAACTTAACCTGAAAAGGAGGATTTGACACTACTCTGGAGTGCTTAGAGGGAGTGTGTGAATTTTGTGAATCTATGAGTTACATCTATGGCACCTGTGAAAAGACCGTGAACATCATTGAAGACACCTGGAAAGTGACTGTGTTGGCTGTTAGAGCTTGGGCGACAGCGCTTTGTCTCTGTGCTCGTGTACAATGAAAGTAATCTGAGCACAAGACCAATATGTGATAACGCAGGATAAGAGCATGAACACACTGGGCCATAATGAGGATTCTGCGTGAGGAATGGAAATCACATTAACAGTGCATCGGTAGTGGTAGCCAGTTTTAACACCGTGCAGTACTGCTCTTAGGCTGAGAGGTTCTGCTGATATTATGGTCGAGTGTCAACAAGTCGAGCTTAAGTAGTGGGATATTGTGAGCGTTTGTTTACACAACGTTTGAGAGTCAGGAAACACTGTAGGGCATATGCGGCATGGAACCAGGTTAATTTGACATTATGGTCGTTGGCTAATACAGTGTTCATGAAGGGAGTGAACCTAGGTGTCAGAGGACCTTAATCGGTATCAGTGCCAAAACATTGTGTGAGTCTGTCAGACATTGGGACTGGATTTTCCCTTTCTCAGAGTGCCGAAATCAGTGTGTGATCACGCTGTGACTGGAGGGTTCAGTTTGGGACTCAGCTAAACTACTTCTCCAATGTGGGAGTCTACACTCACTGTCTCATTGGGTGTATTCTCAACGTGGTATAGAGCTGCGATGGTGTATTTGGATGCTGTGTTTCTGTGCATCGTGCGTGGATACACTAGGAGAAAGTAAAACTACATTGCTGCTAACCCTAACCCTAACCCTAACCCTAACCCTAAGCATACGCTAACCCTACCACCATCGCTATCCCTGATTTAACCGAGAACTGAAATCGAAACTTAATGGGCATACTATTGCAAGCCCAACACTAACTGTAACACTAGCACTAAAATTAATGCTAAATCAAAACGGAATCCTCAACCCCACACTCCTCCTACAACTTAACCTGAAAAGGAGGATTTGACACTACTCTGGAGTGCTTAGAGGGAGTGTGTGAATTTTGTGAATCTATGAGTTACATCTATGGCACCTGTGAAAAGACCGTGAACATCATTGAAGACACCTGGAAAGTGACTGTGTTGGCTGTTAGAGCTTGGGCGACAGCGCTTTGTCTCTGTGCTCGTGTACAATGAAAGTAATCTGAGCACAAGACCAATATGTGATAACGCAGGATAAGAGCATGAACACACTGGGCCATAATGAGGATTCTGCGTGAGGAATGGAAATCACATTAACAGTGCATCGGTAGTGGTAGCCAGTTTTAACACCGTGCAGTACTGCTCTTAGGCTGAGAGGTTCTGCTGATATTATGGTCGAGTGTCAACAAGTCGAGCTTAAGTAGTGGGATATTGTGAGCGTTTGTTTACACAACGTTTGAGAGTCAGGAAACACTGTAGGGCATATGCGGCATCGAACCAGGTTAATTTGACATTATGGTCGTTGGCTAATACAGTGTTCATGAAGGGAGTGAACCTAGGTGTCAGAGGACCTTAATCGGTATCAGTGCCAAAACATTGTGTGAGTCTGTCAGACATTGGGACTGGATTTTCCCTTTCTCAGAGTGCCGAAACCAGTGTGTGATCACGCTGTGACTGGAGGGTTCAGTTTGGGACTCAACTAAACTACTTCTCCAATGTGGGAGTCTACACTCACTGTCTCATTGGGTGTATTCTCAACGTGGTATAGAGCTGCGATGGTGTATTTGGATGCTGTGTTTCTGTGCATCGTGCGTGGATACACTAGGAGAAAGTAAAACTACATTGCTGCTAACCCTAACCCTAACCCTAACCCTAACCCTAAGCATACGCTAACCCTACCACCATCGCTATCCCTGATTTAACCGAGAACTGAAATCGAAACTTAATGGGCATACTATTGCAAGCCCAACACTAACTGTAACACTAGCACTAAAACTAATGCTAAATCAAAACGGAATCCTCACCCCCTCACTCCTCCTATAACCTAACCTGAAAGGGGGGATTTGACACTACTCTAGAGTGCTTAGATGGTGTGTATGAATGATGTGAATCTATGAGTTACATCTACGGCACCTGGGAGAAGACCGTGAACATCATTGAAGACACCTGGAAAGTGACTGTGTTGGCTGTTAGAGCTTGGGCGACAGCGCTTTGTCTCTGTGCTCATGTACAATGAAAGTAATCTGAGCAGAAGACCAATATGTGATAACACAGGATAAGAGCATGAACACACTGGGCCATAATGAGGATTCTGCGTGAGGGATGGAAATCACATTAACAGTGCATCGGTAGTGGTAGCCAGTTTTAACACTGTGCAGTACTGCTCTTAGGCTGAGAGGTTCTGCTGACATTATGGTCGAGTGTCAACAAGTCGAGCTTAGGTCGTGGGATATTGTGAGCGTTTGTTTACACAACGTTTGTGAGAGTCAGGAAACACTGTAGGGCATAGGCGGCATCGAACCAGGTTAATTTGACATTATGGTCGTTGGCTAATACAGTGTTCGTGAAGGGAGTGAACGTAGGTGTCAGAGGACCTTAATCGGTATCAGTGCCAAAACATTGTGTGAGTCTGTCATACATTGGGCCTGGATTTTCCCTTTCTCAGAGTGCCGAAACCAGTGTGTGATCACGCTGTGACTGGAGGCGTCAGTTTGTGACCCAGCTAAAATCCTTCTCCAATGTGCGATTCTACACTCACAGTCTCATTGGGTGTATTCTCAACGTGGTAGAGATCTGGGATGATGTAGTTGGATGCTGTGTTTCTGTGCATCGTGCGTGGATACACTAGGAGAAAGTAAATCTACATTGCTGCTAACCCTAACCTTAACCCTAAGCAAACGCTAACCCTAACACTATAGCTATCCCTGATTTAACCGAGAACTGAAATCGAAACTAAATGGGCATACTATTGCAATCCCAACACTAACGGTAACACTAGCACTAAAACTAATGCTAAATAAAACGGAATCCTCACCTCCTCACTCCTCCTATAACCTTACCTGAAAGGGGGGATTTGACACTACTCTAGTGTGCTTAGATGGTGTGTATGAATTGTGAATCTGTGAGTTACATCTACGGCACCTGGGAGAAGACCGTGAACATCACTGAAGACACCTGGAAAGTGACTGTGTTGGCTGTTAGAGCTTGGGCGACAGCGCTTTGTCTCTGTACTCATGTACAATGAAAGTAATCTGAGCACAAGAACAATATGTGATAACACAGGATAAGAGCATGAACACACTGGGCCATAATGAGGATTCTGCGTGAGGGATGGAAATCACATTAACAGTGCATCGGTAGTGGTAGCCAGTTTTAACACTGTGCAGTACTGCTCTTAGGCTGAGAGGTTCTGCTGACATTATGGTCGAGTGTCAACAAGTCGATCTTAGGTCGTGGGATATTGTGAGCGTTTGTTTACAAAGTGTATGAGAGTCAGGAAACACTGTATGGCATATGCGGCATTGAACGAGTTTAAATTGACATTATGGTCGTTGGCTAATACAGTGTTCGTGAAGGGAGTGAACGTAGGTGTCAGTGGACCTTAATCGGTATCAGTGCCAAAACATTGTGTGAGTCTGTCAGACATTGGGACTGGATTTCCCTTTCTCAGAGTGCCGAAACCAGTGTGTGATCACGCTGTGACTGGAGGCGTCAGTTTGTGACCCAGCTAAAATCCTTCTCCAAAGTGCGATTCTACACTCACAGTCTCATTGGGTGTATTATCAACGTGGTATAGATCTGCGATGGTGTAGTTGGATGCTGTGATTCTGTGCATCGTGCGTGGATACACTAGGAGAAAGTAAAACTACATTGCTGCTAACCCTAACCCTAACCCTAAGCATACGCTAACCCTAACACTATCGCTGTCCCTGATTTAACCGAGAACTGAAATCGAAACTTAATGGGCATACTATTGCAAGCCCAACACTAACTGTAACACTAGCACTAAAATTAATGCTAAATCAAAACGGAATCCTCACCCCCTCACTCCTCCTATAACCTAACCTGAAAGGGGGGATTTGACACTACTCTAGAGTGCTTACATGGTGTGTGTGGATTTTGTGAATCTATGAGTTACATCTACGGCACCTGGGAGAAGACCGTGAACATCACTGAAGACACCTGGAAAGTGACTGTGTTGGCTGTTAGAGCTTGGGCGACAGCGCTTTGTCTCTGTACTCATGTACAATGAAAGTAATCTGAGCAGAAGAACAATATGTGATAACACAGGATAAGAGCATGAACACACTGGGCCATAATGAGGATTCTGCGTGAGGGATGGAAATCACAGTAACAGTGCATCGGTAGTGGTAGCCAGTTTTAACACTGTGCAGTACTGCTCTTAGGCTGAGAGGTTCTGCTGACATTATGGTCGAGTGTCAACAAGTCGAGCTTAGGTCGTGGGATATTGTGAGCATTTGTTTACAAAGTGTATGAGAGTCAGGAAACACTGTATGGCATATGCGGCATTGAACGAGATTAAATTGACATTATGGTCGTTGGCTAATACAGTGTTCGTGAAGGGAGTGAACGTAGGTGTCAGTGGACCTTAATCGGTATCAGTGCCAAAACATTGTGTGAGTCTGTCAGACATTGGGACTGGATTTCCCTTTCTCAGAGTGCCGAAACCAGTGTGTGATCACGCTGTGACTGGAGGCGTCAGTTTGTGACTCAGCTAAACTCCTTCTCCAATGTGCGAGTCTACACTCACAGTCTCATTGGGTGTATTCTCAACGTGGTATAGAGCTGTGATGGTGTATTTGGATGCTGTGTTTGTGTGCATCGTGCGTGGATACACTAGGAGAAAGTAAAACTACATTGCTGCTAACCCTAACCCTAACCCTAAGCAAACGCTAACCCTAACACTATCTCTATCCCTGATTTAACCGAGAACTGAAATCGAAACTTAATGGGAATACTATTGCAATCCCAACACTAATGGTAACACTAGCACTAAAACTAATGCTAAAGCAAAACGGAATCCTCACCCCCTCACTCCTCCTATAACCTAACCTGAAAGGGGGGATTTGACACTACTCTAGAATGCTTAGATGGTGTGTATGAATGTTGTGAATCTTTGAGTTACATCTATGGCACCTATGAGAAGACCGTGAGCCTCATTGAAGACACCTGGAAAGTGACTGTGTTGGCTGTTAGAGCTTGGGCGACAGCGCTTTGTCTCTGTGCTCGCATACAATGAAAGTAATCTGAGCACAAGACCAATATGTGATAACACAGGATAAGAGCATGAACACACTGGGCCATAATGAGGATTCTGCGTGAGGGATGGAAATCACATTAACAGTGCATCGGTAGTGGTAGCCAGTTTTAACACTGTGCAGTACTGCTCTTAGGCTGAGAGGTTCTGCTGACATTATGGTCGAGTGTCAACAAGTCGAGCTTAGGTCGTGGGATATTGTGAGCGTATGTTTACAAAGTGTATGAGAGTCAGGAAACACTGTAGGGCATATGCGGCATTGAACGAGATTAACTTGACATTACCGTCGATGGCTAATACAGTGTTCGTGAAGGGAGTGAACCTAGGTGTCAGTGGACCTTAATCAGTATCAGTGCCAAAACTTTGTGTGAGTCTGTCAGACATTGGGACTGGATTTTCCCTTTCTCAGAGTGCCGAAACCAGTGTGTGATCACGCTGTGACTGGAGGCGTCAGTTTGTGACCCAGCTAAAATCCTTCTCCAATGTGCGATTCTACACTCACAGTCTCATTGGGTGTATTATCAACGTGGTATAGATCTGCGATGGTGTAGTTGGATGCTGTGATTCTGTGCATCGTGCGTGGATACACTAGGAGAAAGTAAAACTACATTGCTGCTAACCCTAACCCTAACCCTAAGCATACGCTAACCCTAACACTATCGCTATCCCTGATTTAACCGAGAACTGAAATCGAAACTTAATGGGCATACTATTGCAAGCCCAACACTAACTGTAACACTAGCACTAAAATTAATGCTAAATCAAAACAGAATCCTCACCCCCTCACTCCTCCTATAACCTAACCTGAAAGGGGGGATTTGACACTACTCTAGAGTGCTTAGATGGTGTGTATGAATGTTGTGAATCTATGAGTTACATCTACGGCACCTGGGAGAAGACCGTGAACATCACTGAAGACACCTGGAAAGTGACTGTGTTGGCTGTTAGAGCTTGGGCGACAGCGCTTTGTCTCTGTACTCATGTACAATGAAAGTAATCTGAGCAGAAGAACAATATGTGATAACACAGGATAAGAGCATGAACACACTGGGCCATAATGAGGATTCTGCGTGAGGGATGGAAATCACATTAACAGTGCATCGGTAGTGGTAGCCAGTTTTAACACTGTGCAGTACTGCTCTTAGGCTGAGAGGTTCTGCTGACATTATGGTCGAGTGTCAACAAGTCGAGCTTAGGTCGTGGGATATTGTGAGCGTTTGTTTACAAAGTGTATGAGAGTCAGGAAACACTGTAGGGCATATGCGGCATTGAACGAGATTAACTTGACATTATGGTCGTTGGCTAATACAGTGTTCGTGAAGGGAGTGAACCTAGGTGTCAGTGGACCTTAATCAGTATCAGTGCCAAAACATTGTGTGAGTCTGTCAGACATTGGGACTGGATTTTCCCTTTCTCAGAGTGCCGAAACCAGTGTGTGATCACGCTGTGACTGGAGGCGTCAGTTTGTGACCCAGCTAAAATCCTTCTCCAATGTGCGATTCTACACTCACAGTCTCATTAGGTGTATTATCAACGTGGTATAGATCTGCGATGGTGTAGTTGGATGCTGTGATTCTGTGCATCGTGCGTGGATACACTAGGAGAAAGTAAAACTACATTGCTGCTAACCCTAACCCTAACCCTAACCCTAACCCTACGCTAACCCTACCACCATCGCTATCCCTGATTTAACCGAGAACAGAAATCAAAACTTAATGGGCATACTATTGCAATCCCAACACTAACGGTAACACTAGCACTAAAACTAATGCTAAATCAAAACGGAATCCTCACCCCCTCACTCCTCCTATAACCTAACCTGAAAGGGGGATTTGACACTACTCTAGAGTGCTTAGATGGTGTGTATGAATGTTGTGAATCTATGAGTTACATCTACGGCACCTGGGAGAAGACCGTGAACATCATTGAAGACACCTGGAAAGTGACTGTGTTGGCTGTTAGAGCTTGGGCGACAGCGCTTTGTCTCTGTGCTCATGTACAATGAAAGTAATCTGAGCAGAAGACCAATATGTGATAACACAGGATAAGAGCATGAACACACTGGGCCATAATGAGGATTCTGCGTGAGGGATGGAAATCACATTAACAGTGCATCGGTAGTGGTAGCCAGTTTTAACACTGTGCAGTACTGCTCTTAGGCTGAGAGGTTCTGCTGACATTATGGTCGAGTGTCAACAAGTCGATCTTAGGTCGTGGGATATTGTGAGCGTTTGTTTACAAAGTGTATGAGAGTCAGGAAACACTGTATGGCATATGCGGCATTGAACGAGTTTAAATTGACATTATGGTCGTTGGCTAATACAGTGTTCGTGAAGGGAGTGAACGTAGGTGTCAGTGGACCTTAATCGGTATCAGTGCCAAAACATTGTGTGAGTCTGTCAGACATTGGGACTGGATTTTCCCTTTCTCAGAGTGCCGAAACCAGTGTGTGATCACGCTGTGACTGGAGGCGTCAGTTTGTGACCCAGCTAAAATCCTTCTCCAATGTGCGATTCTACACTCACAGTCTCATTGGGTGTATTATCAACGTGGTATAGATCTGCGATGGTGTAGTTGGATGCTGTGATTCTGTGCATCGTGCGTGGATACACTAGGAGAAAGTAAAACTACATTGCTGCTAACCCTAACCCTAACCCTAAGCATACGCTAACCCTAACACTATCGCTGTCCCTGATTTAACCGAGAACTGAAATCGAAACTTAATGGGCATACTATTGCAAGCCCAACACTAACTGTAACACTAGCACTAAAATTAATGCTAAATCAAAACGGAATCCTCACCCCCTCACTCCTCCTATAACCTAACCTGAAAGGGGGGATTTGACACTACTCTAGAGTGCTTAGATGGTGTGTGTGGATTTTGTGAATCTATGAGTTACATCTACGGCACCTGGGAGAAGACCGTGAACATCACTGAAGACACCTGGAAAGTGACTGTGTTGGCTGTTAGAGCTTGGGCGACAGCGCTTTGTCTCTGTACTCATGTACAATGAAAGTAATCTGAGCAGAAGAACAATATGTGATAACACAGGATAAGAGCATGAACACACTGGGCCATAATGAGGATTCTGCGTGAGGGATGGAAATCACAGTAACAGTGCATCGGTAGTGGTAGCCAGTTTTAACACTGTGCAGTACTGCTCTTAGGCTGAGAGGTTCTGCTGACATTATGGTCGAGTGTCAACAAGTCGAGCTTAGGTCGTGGGATATTGTGAGCATTTGTTTACAAAGTGTATGAGAGTCAGGAAACACTGTATGGCATATGCGGCATTGAACGAGATTAAATTGACATTATGGTCGTTGGCTAATACAGTGTTCGTGAAGGGAGTGAACGTAGGTGTCAGTGGACCTTAATCGGTATCAGTGCCAAAACATTGTGTGAGTCTGTCAGACATTGGGACTGGATTTCCCTTTCTCAGAGTGCCGAAACCAGTGTGTGATCACGCTGTGACTGGAGGCGTCAGTTTGTGACTCAGCTAAACTCCTTCTCCAATGTGCGAGTCTACACTCACAGTCTCATTGGGTGTATTCTCAACGTGGTATAGAGCTGTGATGGTGTATTTGGATGCTGTGTTTCTGTGCATCGTGCGTGGATACACTAGGAGAAAGTAAAACTACATTGCTGCTAACCCTAACCCTAACCCTAAGCAAACGCTAACCCTAACACTATCGCTATCCCTGATTTAACCGAGAACTGAAATCGAAACTTAATGGGAATACTATTGCAATCCCAACACTAATGGTAACACTAGCACTAAAACTAATGCTAAAGCAAAACGGAATCCTCACCCCCTCACTCCTCCTATAACCTAACCTGAAAGGGGGGATTTGACACTACTCTAGAATGCTTAGATGGTGTGTATGAATGTTGTGAATCTTTGAGTTACATCTATGGCACCTGGGAGAAGACCGTGAGCCTCATTGAAGACACCTGGAAAGTGACTGTGTTGGCTGTTAGAGCTTGGGCGACAGCGCTTTGTCTCTGTGCTCATGTACAATGAAAGTAATCTGAGCACAAGACCAATATGTGATAACACAGGATAAGAGCATGAACACACTGGGCCATAATGAGGATTCTGCGTGAGGGATGGAAATCACATTAACAGTGCATCGGTAGTGGTAGCCAGTTTTAACACTGTGCAGTACTGCTCTTAGGCTGAGAGGTTCTGCTGACATTATGGTCGAGTGTCAACAAGTCGAGCTTAGGTCGTGGGATATTGTGAGCGTTTGTTTACAAAGTGTATGAGAGTCAGGAAACACTGTAGGGCATATGCGGCATTGAACGAGATTAACTTGACATTACGGTCGTTGGCTAATACAGTGTTCGTGAAGGGAGTGAACCTAGGTGTCAGTGGACCTTAATCAGTATCAGTGCCAAAACTTTGTGTGAGTCTGTCAGACATTGGGACTGGATTTTCCCTTTCTCAGAGTGCCGAAACCAGTGTGTGATCACGCTGTGACTGGAGGCGTCAGTTTGTGACCCAGCTAAAATCCTTCTCCAATGTGCGATTCTACACTCACAGTCTCATTGGGTGTATTATCAACGTGGTATAGATCTGCGATGGTGTAGTTGGATGCTGTGATTCTGTGCATCGTGCGTGGATACACTAGGAGAAAGTAAAACTACATTGCTGCTAACCCTAACCCTAACCCTAAGCATACGCTAACCCTAACACTATCGCTATCCCTGATTTAACCGAGAACTGAAATCGAAACTTAATGGGCATACTATTGCAAGCCCAACACTAACTGTAACACTAGCACTAAAATTAATGCTAAATCAAAACAGAATCCTCACCCCCTCACTCCTCCTATAACCTAACCTGAAAGGGGGGATTTGACACTACTCTAGAGTGCTTAGATGGTGTGTATGAATGTTGTGAATCTATGAGTTACATCTACGGCACCTGGGAGAAGACCGTGAACATCACTGAAGACACCTGGAAAGTGACTGTGTTGGCTGTTAGAGCTTGGGCGACAGCGCTTTGTCTCTGTACTCATGTACAATGAAAGTAATCTGAGCAGAAGAACAATATGTGATAACACAGGATAAGAGCATGAACACACTGGGCCATAATGAGGATTCTGCGTGAGGGATGGAAATCACATTAACAGTGCATCGGTAGTGGTAGCCAGTTTTAACACTGTGCAGTACTGCTCTTAGGCTGAGAGGTTCTGCTGACATTATGGTCGAGTGTCAACAAGTCGAGCTTAGGTCGTGGGATATTGTGAGCGTTTGTTTACAAAGTGTATGAGAGTCAGGAAACACTGTAGGGCATATGCGGCATTGAACGAGATTAACTTGACATTATGGTCGTTGGCTAATACAGTGTTCGTGAAGGGAGTGAACCTAGGTGTCAGTGGACCTTAATCAGTATCAGTGCGAAAACCTTGTGTGAGTCTGTCAGACATTGGGACTGGATTTTCCCTTTCTCAGAGTGCCGAAACCAGTGTGTGATCACGCTGTGACTGGAGGCGTCAGTTTGTGACCCAGCTAAAATCCTTCTCCAATGTGCGATTCTACACTCACAGTCTCATTGGGTGTATTATCAACGTGGTATAGATCTGCGATGGTGTAGTTGGATGCTGTGATTCTGTGCATCGTGCGTGGATACACTAGGAGAAAGTAAAACTACATTGCTGCTAACCCTAACCCTAACCCTAACCCTAACCCTAAGCATACGCTAACCCTACCACCATCGCTATCCCTGATTTAACCGAGAACTGAAATCGAAACTAAATGGGCATACTATTGCAATCCCAACACTAACGGTAACACTAGCACTAAAACTAATGCTAAATCAAAACGGAATCCTCACCCCCTCACTCCTCCTATAACCTAACCTGAAAGGGGGGATTTGACACTACTCTAGAGTGCTTAGATGGTGTGTATGAATGATGTGAATCTATGAGTTACATCTACGGCACCTGGGAGAAGACCGTGAACATCATTGAAGACACCTGGAAAGTGACTGTGTTGGCTGTTAGAGCTTGGGCGACAGCGCTTTGTCTCTGTGCTCATGTACAATGAAAGTAATCTGAGCAGAAGACCATAATGTGATAACACAGGATAAGAGCATGAACACACTGGGCCATAATGAGGATTCTGCGTGAGGGATGGAAATCACATTAACAGTGCATCGGTAGTGGTAGCCAGTTTTAACACTGTGCAGTACTGCTCTTAGGCTGAGAGGTTCTGCTGACATTATGGTCGAGTGTCAACAAGTCGAGCTTAGGTCGTGGGATATTGTGAGCGTTCGTTTACACAACGTTTGTGAGTCAGGAAACACTGTAGGGCATATGCGGCATCGAACCAGGTTAATTTGACATTATGGTCGTTGGCTAATACAGTGTTCGTGAAGGGAGTGAACGTAGGTGTCAGAGGACCTTAATCGGTATCAGTGCCAAAACATTGTGTGAGTCTGTCATACATTGGGCCTGGATTTTCCCTTTCTCAGAGTGCCGAAACCAGTGTGTGATCACGCTGTGACTGGAGGCGTCAGTTTGTGACCCAGCTAAAATCCTTCTCCAATGTGCGATTCTACACTCACAGTCTCATTGGGTGTATTCTCAACGTGGTAGAGATCTGGGATGGTGTAGTTGGATGCTGTGTTTCTGTGCATCGTGCGTGGATACACTAGGAGAAAGTAAATCTACATTGCTGCTAACCCTAACCTTAACCCTAAGCAAACGCTAACCCTAACACTATAGCTATCCCTGATTTAACCGAGAACTGAAATCGAAACTAAATGGGCATACTATTGCAATCCCAACACTAACGGTAACACTAGCACTAAAACTAATGCTAAAGCAAAACGGAATCCTCACCCCCTCACTCCTCCTATAACCTAACCTGAAAGGGGGGATTTGACACTACTCTAGAATGCTTAGATGGTGTGTATGAATGTTGTGAATCTTTGAGTTACATCTATGGCACCTATGAGAAGACCGTGAGCCTCATTGAAGACACCTGGAAAGTGACTGTGTTGGCTGTTAGAGCTTGGGCGACAGCGCTTTGTCTCTCTGCTCGTATACAATGAAAGTAATCTGAGCACAAGACCAATATGTGATAACACAGGATAAGAGCATGAACACACTGGGCCATAATGAGGATTCTGCGTGAGGGATGGAAATCACATTAACAGTGCATCGGTAGTGGTAGCCAGTTTTAACACTGTGCAGTACTGCTCTTAGGCTGAGAGGTTCTGCTGACATTATGGTCGAGTGTCAACAAGTCGAGCTTAGGTCGTGGGATATTGTGAGCGTATGTTTACAAAGTGTATGAGAGTCAGGAAACACTGTAGGGCATATGCGGCATTGAACGAGATTAACTTGACATTACCGTCGTTGGCTAATACAGTGTTCGTGAAGGGAGTGAACCTAGGTGTCAGTGGACCTTAATCAGTATCAGTGCCAAAACTTTGTGTGAGTCTGTCAGACATTGGGACTGGATTTTCCCTTTCTCAGAGTGCCGAAACCAGTGTGTGATCACGCTGTGACTGGAGGCGTCAGTTTGTGACCCAGCTAAAATCCTTCTCCAATGTGCGATTCTACACTCACAGTCTCATTGGGTGTATTATCAACGTGGTATAGATCTGCGATGGTGTAGTTGGATGCTGTGATTCTGTGCATCGTGCGTGGATACACTAGGAGAAAGTAAAACTACATTGCTGCTAACCCTAACCCTAACCCTAAGCATACGCTAACCCTAACACTATCGCTATCCCTGATTTAACCGAGAACTGAAATCGAAACTTAATGGGCATACTATTGCAAGCCCAACACTAACTGTAACACTAGCACTAAAATTAATGCTAAATCAAAACTGAATCCTCACCCCCTCACTCCTCCTATAACCTAACCTGAAAGGGGGGATTTGACACTACTCTAGAGTGCTTAGATGGTGTGTATGAATGTTGTGAATCTATGAGTTACATCTACGGCACCTGGGAGAAGACCGTGAACATCACTGAAGACACCTGGAAAGTGACTGTGTTGGCTGTTAGAGCTTGGGCGACAGCGCTTTGTCTCTGTACTCATGTACAATGAAAGTAATCTGAGCAGAAGAACAATATGTGATAACACAGGATAAGAGCATGAACACACTGGGCCATAATGAGGATTCTGCGTGAGGGATGGAAATCACATTAACAGTGCATCGGTAGTGGTAGCCAGTTTTAACACTGTGCAGTACTGCTCTTAGGCTGAGAGGTTCTGCTGACATTATGGTCGAGTGTCAACAAGTCGAGCTTAGGTCGTGGGATATTGTGAGCGTTTGTTTACAAAGTGTATGAGAGTCAGGAAACACTGTAGGGCATATGCGGCATTGAACGAGATTAAATTGACATTATGGTCGTTGGCTAATACAGTGTTCGTGAACGGAGTGAACGTAGGTGTCAGTGGACCTTAATCGGTATCAGTGCCAAAATATTGTGTGAGTCTGTCAGACATTGGGACTGGATTTCCCTTTCTCAGAGTGCCGAAACCAGTGTGTGATCACGCTGTGACTGGAGGCGTCAGTTTGTGACTCAGCTAAAATCCTTCTCCAATGTGCGAGTCTACACTCACAGTCTCATTGGGTGTATTCTCAACGTGGTATAGAGCTGTGATGGTGTATTTTGATGCTGTGTTTGTGTGCATCGTGCGTGGATACACTAGGAGAAAGTAAAACTACATTGCTGCTAACCCTAACCCTAACGCTAACCCTAAGCAAAAGCTAACCCTAACACTATCGCTATCCCTGATTTAACGGAGAACTGAAATCGAAACTTAATGGGAATATTATTGCAATCCCAACACTAACGGAAACAATAGCACTAAAACTAATGCTAAAGCAAAACAGAATCCTCACCCCACACTCCTCCTACAACTTAACCTGAAAGGGAGGACTTTCACACTACTCTAGAGGACTTAGATGGTGTGTGTGCATGTTGTGAATCTATGAGTTAAATCTATGGCACCTGCGAGAAGACCGTGAACCTCATTGAAGACACCTAGAAAGTGACTGTGTTGGCTGTTAGAGCTTGGGTGACAGCGCTTTGTTTCTGTACTCGTGTACAATGAAAGTATTCTGAGCACAAGACCAATATATGATAACACAGGATAAGAGCATGAACACAGTGGGCCATGTTGAGGATTTTGCGAGAATGATGGAAATCACATTAAGAGTGCATCGGTAGTGGTAGCCAGTTTTAACACTGTGCAGTACTGCTCTTAGGCTGAGAGGTTCTGCTGACATTATGGTCGAGTGTCGCCAAGTCGCGTTTAGGTAGTAGGATAATGTGAGCGTTTGTTTACACAACACACGAGAGTCAGGAAACACTGTAGGGCATATGCGGCATCGAACGAGATTAATTTGACATTACATTTGTTGGCTAATACAGTGTTCGGGAAGGGAGTGAACCTAGGTGTCAGTGGACCTTAATCGGTATCAGTGCCAAAACATTGTGTGAGTCTGTCAGACATTGGGACTGGATTTTCCCTTTCTCAGAGTGCAGCAACCAGTGTGTGATCACGCTGTGACTGGAGTCGTCAGTTTGTGACTCAGCTAAAGTCCTTTTCCAACGTGCGAGACTACACTCACAGTCTCATTGGGTGTATTCTCAACGTGGTATAGAGCTGCGATGGTATAGTTGGATGCTGTGTTTCTGTGCATCGTGCGTGGATACACTAGGAGAAAGTAAAACTACATTGCTGCTAACCCTAACCCTAACCCTAAGCATACGCTAACCCTAACACCATCGCTATCCCTGATTTAACCGAGAACTGAAATCGAAACTTAATGGGCATACTATTGCAAGCCCAACACTAACTGTAACACTAGCACTAAAATTAATGCTAAATCAAAACGGAATCCTCAACCCCACACTCCTCCTACAACTTAACCTGAAAAGGAGGATTTGACACTACTCTGGAGTGCTTAGAGGGAGTGTGTGAATTTTGTGAATCTATGAGTTACATCTATGGCACCTGTGAAAAGACCGTGAACATCATTGAAGACACCTGGAAAGTGACTGTGTTGGCTGTTAGAGCTTGGGCGACAGCGCTTTGTCTCTGTGCTCGTGTACAATGAAAGTAATCTGAGCAGAAGACCAATATGTGATAACGCAGGATAAGAGCATGAACACACTGGGCCATAATGAGGATTCTGCGTGAGGAATGGAAATCACATTAACAGTGCATCGGTAGTGGTAGCCAGTTTTAACACCGTGCAGTACTGCTCTTAGGCTGAGAGGTTCTGCTGATATTATGGTCGAGTGTCAACAAGTCGAGCTTAAGTAGTGGGATATTGTGAGCGTTTGTTTACACAACGTTTGAGAGTCAGGAAACACTGTAGGGCATATGCGGCATCGAACCAGGTTAATTTGACATTATGGTCGTTGGCTAATACAGTGTTCATGAAGGGAGTGAACCTAGGTGTCAGAGGACCTTAATCGGTATCAGTGCCAAAACATTGTGTGAGTCTGTCAGACATTGGGACTGGATTTTCCCTTTCTCAGAGTGCCGAAATCAGTGTGTGATCACGCTGTGACTGGAGGGTTCAGTTTGGGACTCAGCTAAACTACTTCTCCAATGTGGGAGTCTACACTCACTGTCTCATTGGGTGTATTCTCAACGTGGTATAGAGCTGCGATGGTGTATTTGGATGCTGTGTTTCTGTGCATCGTGCGTGGATACACTAGGAGAAAGTAAAACTACATTGCTGCTAACCCTAACCCTAACCCTAACCCTAACCCTAAGCATACGCTAACCCTACCACCATCGCTATCCCTGATTTAACCGAGAACTGAAATCGAAACTTAATGGGCATACTATTGCAAGCCCAACACTAACTGTAACACTAGCACTAAAATTAATGCTAAATCAAAACGGAATCCTCACCCCCACACTCCTCCTACAACTTAACCTGAAAAGGAGGATTTGACACTACTCTGGAGTGCTTAGAGGGAGTGTGTGAATTTTGTGAATCTATGAGTTACATCTATGGCACCTGTGAAAAGACCGTGAACATCATTGAAGACACCTGGAAAGTGACTGTGTTGGCTGTTAGAGCTTGGGCGACAGCGCTTTGTCTCTGTGCTCGTGTGCAATGAAAGTAATCTGAGCACAAGACCAATATGTGATAACGCAGGATAAGAGCATGAACACACTGGGCCATAATGAGGATTCTGCGTGAGGAATGGAAATCACATTAACAGTGCATCGGTAGTGGTAGCCAGTTTTAACACCGTGCAGTACTGCTCTTAGGCTGAGAGGTTCTGCTGATATTATGGTCGAGTGTCAACAAGTCGAGCTTAAGTAGTGGGATATTGTGAGCGTTTGTTTACACAACGTTTGAGAGTCAGGAAACACTGTAGGGCATATGCGGCATCGAACCAGGTTAATTTGACATTATGGTCGTTGGCTAATACAGTGTTCATGAAGGGAGTGAACCTAGGTGTCAGAGGACCTTAATCGGTATCAGTGCCAAAACATTGTGTGAGTCTGTCAGACATTGGGACTGGATTTTCCCTTTCTCAGAGTGCCGAAACCAGTGTGTGATCACGCTGTGACTGGAGGGTTCAGTTTGGGACTCAACTAAACTACTTCTCCAATGTGGGAGTCTACACTCACTGTCTCATTGGGTGTATTCTCAACGTGGTATAGAGCTGCGATGGTGTATTTGGATGCTGTGTTTCTGTGCATCGTGCGTGGATACACTAGGAGAAAGTAAAACTACATTGCTGCTAACCCTAACCCTAACCCTAACCCTAACCCTAAGCATACGCTAACCCTACCACCATCGCTATCCCTGATTTAACCGAGAACTGAAATCGAAACTTAATGGGCATACTATTGCAAGCCCAACACTAACTGTAACACTAGCACTAAAACTAATGCTAAATCAAAACGGAATCCTCACCCCCTCACTCCTCCTATAACCTAACCTGAAAGGGGGGATTTGACACTACTCTAGAGTGCTTAGATGGTGTGTATGAATGATGTGAATCTATGAGTTACATCTACGGCACCTGGGAGAAGACCGTGAACATCATTGAAGACACCTGGAAAGTGACTGTGTTGGCTGTTAGAGCTTGGGCGACAGCGCTTTGTCTCTGTGCTCATGTACAATGAAAGTAATCTGAGCAGAAGACCAATATGTGATAACACAGGATAAGAGCATGAACACACTGGGCCATAATGAGGATTCTGCGTGAGGGATGGAAATCACATTAACAGTGCATCGGTAGTGGTAGCCAGTTTTAACACTGTGCAGTACTGCTCTTAGGCTGAGAGGTTCTGCTGACATTATGGTCGAGTGTCAACAAGTCGAGCTTAGGTCGTGGGATATTGTGAGCGTTTGTTTACACAACGTTTGTGAGTCAGGAAACACTGTAGGGCATATGCGGCATCGAACCAGGTTAATTTGACATTATGGTCGTTGGCTAATACAGTGTTCGTGAAGGGAGTGAACGTAGGTGTCAGAGGACCTTAATCGGTATCAGTGCCAAAACATTGTGTGAGTCTGTCATACATTGGGCCTGGATTTTCCCTTTCTCAGAGTGCCGAAACCAGTGTGTGATCACGCTGTGACTGGAGGCGTCAGTTTGTGACCCAGCTAAAATCCTTCTCCAATGTGCGATTCTACACTCACAGTCTCATTGGGTGTATTCTCAACGTGGTAGAGATCTGGGATGATGTAGTTGGATGCTGTGTTTCTGTGCATCGTGCGTGGATACACTAGGAGAAAGTAAATCTACATTGCTGCTAACCCTAACCTTAACCCTAAGCAAACGCTAACCCTAACACTATAGCTATCCCTGATTTAACCGAGAACTGAAATCGAAACTAAATGGGCATACTATTGCAATCCCAACACTAACGGTAACACTAGCACTAAAACTAATGCTAAATAAAACGGAATCCTCACCTCCTCACTCCTCCTATAACCTTACCTGAAAGGGGGGATTTGACACTACTCTAGTGTGCTTAGATGGTGTGTATGAATTGTGAATCTGTGAGTTACATCTACGGCACCTGGGAGAAGACCGTGAACATCACTGAAGACACCTGGAAAGTGACTGTGTTGGCTGTTAGAGCTTGGGCGACAGCGCTTTGTCTCTGTACTCATGTACAATGAAAGTAATCTGAGCACAAGACCAATATGTGATAACACAGGATAAGAGCATGAACACACTGGGCCATAATGAGGATTCTGCGTGAGGGATGGAAATCACATTAACAGTGCATCGGTAGTGGTAGCCAGTTTTAACACTGTGCAGTACTGCTCTTAGGCTGAGAGGTTCTGCTGACATTATGGTCGAGTGTCAACAAGTCGATCTTAGGTCGTGGGATATTGTGAGCGTTTGTTTACAAAGTGTATGAGAGTCAGGAAACACTGTATGGCATATGCGGCATTGAACGAGTTTAAATTGACATTATGGTCGTTGGCTAATACAGTGTTCGTGAAGGGAGTGAACCTAGGTGTCAGTGGACCTTAATCGGTATCAGTGCCAAAACATTGTGTGAGTCTGTCAGACATTGGGACTGGATTTCCCTTTCTCAGAGTGCCGAAACCAGTGTGTGATCACGCTGTGACTGGAGGCGTCAGTTTGTGACCCAGCTAAAATCCTTCTCCAAAGTGCGATTCTACACTCACAGTCTCATTGGGTGTATTATCAACGTGGTATAGATCTGCGATGGTGTAGTTGGATGCTGTGATTCTGTGCATCGTGCGTGGATACACTAGGAGAAAGTAAAACTACATTGCTGCTAACCCTAACCCTAAGCCTAAGCATACGCTAACCCTAACACTATCGCTATCCCTGATTTAACCGAGAACTGAAATCGAAACTTAATGGGCATACTATTGCAAGCCCAACACTAACTGTAACACTAGCACTAAAATTAATGCTAAATCAAAACGGAATCCTCACCCCCTCACTCCTCCTATAACCTAACCTGAAAGGGGGGATTTGACACTACTCTAGAGTGCTTACATGGTGTGTGTGGATTTTGTGAATCTATGAGTTACATCTACGGCACCTGGGAGAAGACCGTGAACATCACTGAAGACACCTGGAAAGTGACTGTGTTGGCTGTTAGAGCTTGGGCGACAGCGCTTTGTCTCTGTACTCATGTACAATGAAAGTAATCTGAGCAGAAGAACAATATGTGATAACACAGGATAAGAGCATGAACACACTGGGCCATAATGAGGATTCTGCGTGAGGGATGGAAATCACAGTAACAGTGCATCGGTAGTGGTAGCCAGTTTTAACACTGTGCAGTACTGCTCTTAGGCTGAGAGGTTCTGCTGACATTATGGTCGAGTGTCAACAAGTCGAGCTTAGGTCGTGGGATATTGTGAGCATTTGTTTACAAAGTGTATGAGAGTCAGGAAACACTGTATGGCATATGCGGCATTGAACCAGATTAAATTGACATTATGGTCGTTGGCTAATACAGTGTTCGTGAAGGGAGTGAACGTAGGTGTCAGTGGACCTTAATCGGTATCAGTGCCAAAACATTGTGTGAGTCTGTCAGACATTGGGACTGGATTTTCCCTTTCTCAGAGTGCCGAAACCAGTGTGTGATCACGCTGTGACTGGAGGCGTCAGTTTGTGACTCAGCTAAACTCCTTCTCCAATGTGCGAGTCTACACTCACAGTCTCATTGGGTGTATTCTCAACGTGGTATAGAGCTGTGATGGTGTATTTGGATGCTGTGTTTGTGTGCATCGTGCGTGGATACACTAGGAGAAAGTAAAACTACATTGCTGCTAACCCTAACCCTAACCCTAAGCAAACGCTAACCCTAACACTATCTCTATCCCTGATTTAACCGAGAACTGAAATCGAAACTTAATGGGAATACTATTGCAATCCCAACACTAATGGTAACACTAGCACTAAAACTAATGCTAAAGCAAAACGGAATCCTCACCCCCTCACTCCTCCTATAACCTAACCTGAAAGGGGGGATTTGACACTACTCTAGAATGCTTAGATGGTGTGTATGAATGTTGTGAATCTTTGAGTTACATCTATGGCACCTGTGAGAAGACCGTGAGCCTCATTGAAGACACCTGGAAAGTGACTGTGTTGGCTGTTAGAGCTTGGGCGACAGCGCTTTGTCTCTGTGCTCATGTACAATGAAAGTAATCTGAGCACAAGACCAATATGTGATAACACAGGATAAGAGCATGAACACACTGGGCCATAATGAGGATTCTGCGTGAGGGATGGAAATCACATTAACAGTGCATCGGTAGTGGTAGCCAGTTTTAACACTGTGCAGTACTGCTCTTAGGCTGAGAGGTTCTGCTGACATTATGGTCGAGTGTCAACAAGTCGAGCTTAGGTCGTGGGATATTGTGAGCGTATGTTTACAAAGTGTATGAGAGTCAGGAAACACTGTAGGGCATATGCGGCATTGAACGAGATTAACTTGACATTACCGTCGTTGGCTAATACAGTGTTCGTGAAGGGAGTGAACCTAGGTGTCAGTGGACCTTAATCAGTATCAGTGCCAAAACTTTGTGTGAGTCTGTCAGACATTGGGACTGGATTTTCCCTTTCTCAGAGTGCCGAAACCAGTGTGTGATCACGCTGTGACTGGAGGCGTCAGTTTGTGACCCAGCTAAAATCCTTCTCCAATGTGCGATTCTACACTCACAGTCTCATTGGGTGTATTATCAACGTGGTATAGATCTGCGATGGTGTAGTTGGATGCTGTGATTCTGTGCATCGTGCGTGGATACACTAGGAGAAAGTAAAACTACATTGCTGCTAACCCTAACCCTAACCCTAAGCATACGCTAACCCTAACACTATCGCTATCCCTGATTTAACCGAGAACTGAAATCGAAACTTAATGGGCATACTATTGCAAGCCCAACACTAACTGTAACACTAGCACTAAAATTAATGCTAAATCAAAACAGAATCCTCACCCCCTCACTCCTCCTATAACCTAACCTGAAAGGGGGGATTTGACACTACTCTAGAGTGCTTAGATGGTGTGTATGAATGTTGTGAATCTATGAGTTACATCTACGGCACCTGGGAGAAGACCGTGAACATCACTGAAGACACCTGGAAAGTGACTGTGTTGGCTGTTAGAGCTTGGGCGACAGCGCTTTGTCTCTGTACTCATGTACAATGAAAGTAATCTGAGCAGAAGAACAATATGTGATAACACAGGATAAGAGCATGAACACACTGGGCCATAATGAGGATTCTGCGTGAGGGATGGAAATCACATTAACAGTGCATCGGTAGTGGTAGCCAGTTTTAACACTGTGCAGTACTGCTCTTAGGCTGAGAGGTTCTGCTGACATTATGGTCGAGTGTCAACAAGTCGATCTTAGGTCGTGGGATATTGTGAGCGTTTGTTTACAAAGTGTATGAGAGTCAGGAAACACTGTATGGCATATGCGGCATTGAACGAGTTTAAATTGACATTATGGTCGTTGGCTAATACAGTGTTCGTGAAGGGAGTGAACGTAGGTGTCAGTGGACCTTAATCGGTATCAGTGCCAAAACATTGTGTGAGTCTGTCAGACATTGGGACTGGATTTCCCTTTCTCAGAGTGCCGAAACCAGTGTGTGATCACGCTGTGACTGGAGGCGTCAGTTTGTGACCCAGCTAAAATCCTTCTCCAATGTGCGATTCTACACTCACAGTCTCATTGGGTGTATTATCAACGTGGTATAGATCTGCGATGGTGTAGTTGGATGCTGTGATTCTGTGCATCGTGCGTGGATACACTAGGAGAAAGTAAAACTACATTGCTGCTAACCCTAACCCTAACCCTAAGCATACGCTAACCCTAACACTATCGCTATCCCTGATTTAACCGAGAACTGAAATCGAAACTTAATGGGCATACTATTGCAAGCCCAACACTAACTGTAACACTAGCACTAAAATTAATGCTAAATCAAAACGGAATCCTCACCCCCTCACTCCTCCTATAACCTAACCTGAAAGGGGGGATTTGACACTACTCTAGAGTGCTTACATGGTGTGTGTGGATTTTGTGAATCTATGAGTTACATCTACGGCACCTGGGAGAAGACCGTGAACATCACTGAAGACACCTGGAAAGTGACTGTGTTGGCTGTTAGAGCTTGGGCGACAGCGCTTTGTCTCTGTACTCATGTACAATGAAAGTAATCTGAGCAGAAGAACAATATGTGATAACACAGGATAAGAGCATGAACACACTGGGCCATAATGAGGATTCTGCGTGAGGGATGGAAATCACAGTAACAGTGCATCGGTAGTGGTAGCCAGTTTTAACACTGTGCAGTACTGCTCTTAGGCTGAGAGGTTCTGCTGACATTATGGTCGAGTGTCAACAAGTCGAGCTTAGGTCGTGGGATATTGTGAGCGTTTGTTTACAAAGTGTATGAGAGTCAGGAAACACTGTATGGCATATGCGGCATTGAACGAGATTAAATTGACATTATGGTCGTTGGCTAATACAGTGTTCGTGAAGGGAGTGAACGTAGGTGTCAGTGGACCTTAATCGGTATCAGTGCCAAAACATTGTGTGAGTCTGTCAGACATTGGGACTGGATTTCCCTTTCTCAGAGTGCCGAAACCAGTGTGTGATCACGCTGTGACTGGAGGCGTCAGTTTGTGACTCAGCTAAACTCCTTCTCCAATGTGCGAGTCTACACTCACAGTCTCATTGGGTGTATTCTCAACGTGGTATAGAGCTGTGATGGTGTATTTGGATGCTGTGTTTGTGTGCATCGTGCGTGGATACACTAGGAGAAAGTAAAACTACATTGCTGCTAACCCTAACCCTAACCCTAAGCAAACGCTAACCCTAACACTATCGCTATCCCTGATTTAACCGAGAACTGAAATCGAAACTTAATGGGAATACTATTGCAATCCCAACACTAATGGTAACACTAGCACTAAAACTAATGCTAAAGCAAAACGGAATCCTCACCCCCTCACTCCTCCTATAACCTAACCTGAAAGGGGGGATTTGACACTACTCTAGAATGCTTAGATGGTGTGTATGAATGTTGTGAATCTTTGAGTTACATCTATGGCACCTATGAGAAGACCGTGAGCCTCATTGAAGACACCTGGAAAGTGACTGTGTTGGCTGTTAGAGCTTGGGCGACAGCGCTTTGTCTCTCTGCTCGTATACAATGAAAGTAATCTGAGCACAAGACCAATATGTGATAACACAGGATAAGAGCATGAACACACTGGGCCATAATGAGGATTCTGCGTGAGGGATGGAAATCACATTAACAGTGCATCGGTAGTGGTAGCCAGTTTTAACACTGTGCAGTACTGCTCTTAGGCTGAGAGGTTCTGCTGACATTATGGTCGAGTGTCAACAAGTCGAGCTTAGGTCGTGGGATATTGTGAGCGTATGTTTACAAAGTGTATGAGAGTCAGGAAACACTGTAGGGCATATGCGGCATTGAACGAGATTAACTTGACATTACCGTCGTTGGCTAATACAGTGTTCGTGAAGGGAGTGAACCTAGGTGTCAGTGGACCTTAATCAGTATCAGTGCCAAAACTTTGTGTGAGTCTGTCAGACATTGGGACTGGATTTTCCCTTTCTCAGAGTGCCGAAACCAGTGTGTGATCACGCTGTGACTGGAGGCGTCAGTTTGTGACCCAGCTAAAATCCTTCTCCAATGTGCGATTCTACACTCACAGTCTCATTGGGTGTATTATCAACGTGGTATAGATCTGCGATGGTGTAGTTGGATGCTGTGATTCTGTGCATCGTGCGTGGATACACTAGGAGAAAGTAAAACTACATTGCTGCCTAACCCTAACCCTAACCCTAAGCATACGCTAACCCTAACACTATCGCTATCCCTGATTTAACCGAGAACTGAAATCGAAACTTAATGGGCATACTATTGCAAGCCCAACACTAACTGTAACACTAGCACTAAAATTAATGCTAAATCAAAACAGAATCCTCACCCCCTCACTCCTCCTATAACCTAACCTGAAAGGGGGGATTTGACACTACTCTAGAGTGCTTAGATGGTGTGTATGAATGTTGTGAATCTATGAGTTACATCTACGGCACCTGGGAGAAGACCGTGAACATCACTGAAGACACCTGGAAAGTGACTGTGTTGGCTGTTAGAGCTTGGGCGACAGCGCTTTGTCTCTGTACTCATGTACAATGAAAGTAATCTGAGCAGAAGAACAATATGTGATAACACAGGATAAGAGCATGAACACACTGGGCCATAATGAGGATTCTGCGTGAGGGATGGAAATCACATTAACAGTGCATCGGTAGTGGTAGCCAGTTTTAACACTGTGCAGTACTGCTCTTAGGCTGAGAGGTTCTGCTGACATTATGGTCGAGTGTCAACAAGTCGAGCTTAGGTCGTGGGATATTGTGAGCGTTTGTTTACAAAGTGTATGAGAGTCAGGAAACACTGTAGGGCATATGCGGCATTGAACGAGTTTAAATTGACATTATGGTCGTTGGCTAATACAGTGTTCGTGAAGGGAGTGAACGTAGGTGTCAGTGGACCTTAATCGGTATCAGTGCCAAAACATTGTGTGAGTCTGTCAGACATTGGGACTGGATTTCCCTTTCTCAGAGTGCCGAAACCAGTGTGTGATCACGCTGTGACTGGAGGCGTCAGTTTGTGACCCAGCTAAAATCCTTCTCCAATGTGCGATTCTACACTCACAGTCTCATTGGGTGTATTATCAACGTGGTATAGATCTGCGATGGTGTAGTTGGATGCTGTGATTCTGTGCATCGTGCGTGGATACACTAGGAGAAAGTAAAACTACATTGCTGCTAACCCTAACCCTAACCCTAAGCATACGCTAACCCTAACACTATCGCTATCCCTGATTTAACCGAGAACTGAAATCGAAACTTAATGGGCATACTATTGCAAGCCCAACACTAACTGTAACACTAGCACTAAAATTAATGCTAAATCAAAACGGAATCCTCACCCCCTCACTCCTCCTATAACCTAACCTGAAAGGGGGATTTGACACTACTCTAGAGTGCTTAGATGGTGTGTGTGGATTTTGTGAATCTATGAGTTACATCTACGGCACCTGGGAGAAGACCGTGAACATCACTGAAGACACCTGGAAAGTGACTGTGTTGGCTGTTAGAGCTTGGGCGACAGCGCTTTGTCTCTGTACTCATGTACAATGAAAGTAATCTGAGCAGAAGAACAATATGTGATAACACAGGATAAGAGCATGAACACACTGGGCCATAATGAGGATTCTGCGTGAGGGATGGAAATCACAGTAACAGTGCATCGGTAGTGGTAGCCAGTTTTAACACTGTGCAGTACTGCTCTTAGGCTGAGAGGTTCTGCTGACATTATGGTCGAGTGTCAACAAGTCGAGCTTAGGTCGTGGGATATTGTGAGCGTTTGTTTACAAAGTGTATGAGAGTCAGGAAACACTGTAGGGCATATGCGGCATTGAACGAGATTAAATTGACATTATGGTCGTTGGCTAATACAGTGTTCGTGAAGGGAGTGAACGTAGGTGTCAGTGGACCTTAATCGGTATCAGTGCCAAAACATTGTGTGAGTCTGTCAGACATTGGGACTGGATTTTCCCTTTCTCAGAGTGCCGAAACCAGTGTGTGATCACGCTGTGACTGGAGGCGTCAGTTTGTGACTCAGCTAAACTCCTTCTCCAATGTGCGAGTCTACACTCACAGTCTCATTGGGTGTATTCTCAAAGTGGTATAGAGCTGCGATGGTGTATTTGGATGCTGTGATTCTGTGCATCGTGCGTGGATACACTAGGAGAAAGTAAAACTACATTGCTGCTAACCCTAACCCTAACCCTAAGCAAACGCTAACCCTATCACTATCGCTATCCCTGATTTAACCGAGAACTGAAATCGAAACTTAATGGGAATACTATTGCAATCCCAACACTAACTGTAACACTAGCACTAAAATTAATGCTAAATCAAAACGGAATCCTCACCCCCTCACTCCTCCTATAACCTAACCTGAAAGGGGGGATTTGACACTACTCTAGAGTGCTTAGATGGTGTGTATGAATGTTGTGAATCTATGAGTTACATCTACGGCACCTGGGAGAAGACCGTGAACATCACTGAAGACACCTGGAAAGTGACTGTGTTGGCTGTTAGAGCTTGGGCGACAGCGCTTTGTCTCTGTACTCATGTACAATGAAAGTAATCTGAGCAGAAGAACAATATGTGATAACACAGGATAAGAGCATGAACACACTGGGCCATAATGAGGATTCTGCGTGAGGGATGGAAATCACATTAACAGTGCATCGGTAGTGGTAGCCAGTTTTAACACTGTGCAGTACTGCTCTTAGGCTGAGAGGTTCTGCTGACATTATGGTCGAGTGTCAACAAGTCGAGCTTAGGTCGTGGGATATTGTGAGCGTTTGTTTACAAAGTGTATGTGAGTCAGGAAACACTGTAGGGCATATGCGGCATTGAACGAGATTAACTTGACATTACCATCGTTGGCTAATACAGTGTTCGTGAAGGGAGTGAACCTAGGTGTCAGTGGACCTTAATCAGTATCAGTGCCAAAACCTTGTGTGAGTCTGTCAGACATTGGGACTGGATTTTCCCTTTCTCAGAGTGCTGAAACCAGTGTGTGATCACGCTGTGACTGGAGGCGTCAGTTTGTGACCCAGCTAAAATCCTTCTCCAATGTGCGATTCTACACTCACAGTCTCATTGGGTGTATTATCAACGTGGTATAGATCTGCGATGGTGTAGTTGGATGCTGTGATTCTGTGCATCGTGCGTGGATACACTAGGAGAAAGTAAAACTACATTGCTGCTAACCCTAACCCTAACCCTAAGCATACGCTAACCCTACCACCATCGCTATCCCTGATTTAACCGAGAACTGAAATCGAAACTAAATGGGCATACTATTGCAATCCCAACACTAACGGTAACACTAGCACTAAAACTAATGCTAAATCAAAACGGAATCCTCACCCCCTCACTCCTCCTATAACCTAACCTGAAAGGGGGGATTTGACACTACTCTAGAGTGCTTAGATGGTGTGTATGAATGTTGTGAATCTATGAGTTACATCTACGGCACCTGGGAGAAGACCGTGAACATCATTGAAGACACCTGGAAAGTGACTGTGTTGGCTGTTAGAGCTTGGGCGACAGCGCTTTGTCTCTGTGCTCATGTACAATGAAAGTAATCTGAGCAGAAGACCAATATGTGATAACACAGGATAAGAGCATGAACACACTGGGCCATAATGAGGATTCTGCGTGAGGGATGGAAATCACATTAACAGTGCATCGGTAGTGGTAGCCAGTTTTAACACTGTGCAGTACTGCTCTTAGGCTGAGAGGTTCTGCTGACATTATGGTCGAGTGTCAACAAGTCGAGCTTAGGTCGTGGGATATTGTGAGCGTTTGTTTACACAACGTGTTGAGAGTCAGGAAACACTGTAGGGCATATGCGGCATCGAACCAGGTTAATTTGACATTATGGTCGTTGGCTAATACAGTGTTCGTGAAGGGAGTGAACCTAGGTGTCAGAGGACCTTAATCGGTATCAGTGCCAAAACTTTGTGTGAGTCTGTCAGACATTGGGCCTGGATTTTCCCTTTCTCAGAGTGCCGAAACCAGTGTGTGATCACGCTGTGACTGGAGGCGTCAGTTTGTGACCCAGCTAAAATCCTTCTCCAATGTGCGATTCTACACTCACAGTCTCATTGGGTGTATTCTCAACGTGGTAGAGATCTGCGATGGTGTAGTTGGATGCTGTGTTTCTGTGCATCGTGCGTGGATACACTAGGAGAAAGTAAAACTACATTGCTGCTAACCCTAACCCTAACCCTAAGCAAACGCTAACCCTAACACTATCGCTATCCCTGATTTAACCGAGAACTGAAATCGAAACTAAATGGGCATACTATTGCAATCCCAACACTAACTGTAACACTAGCACTAAAACTAATGCTAAATCAAAACGGAATCCTCACCTCCTCACTCCTCCTATAACCTAACCTGAAAGGGGGGATTTGACACTACTCTAGAGTGCTTAGATGGTGTGTATGAATGTTGTGAATCTATGAGTTACATCTACGGCACCTGGGAGAAGACCGTGAACATCACTGAAGACACCTGGAAAGTGACTGTGTTGGCTGTTAGAGCTTGGGCGACAGCGCTTTGTCTCTGTACTCATGTACAATGAAAGTAATCTGAGCACAAGACCAATATGTGATAACACAGGATAAGAGCATGAACACACTGGGCCATAATGAGGATTCTGCGTGAGGGATGGAAATCACATTAACAGTGCATCGGTAGTGGTAGCCAGTTTTAACACTGTGCAGTACTGCTCTTAGGCTGAGAGGTTCTGCTGACATTATGGTCGAGTGTCAACAAGTCGAGCTTAGGTCGTGGGATATTGTGAGCGTTTGTTTACAAAGTGTATGAGAGTCAGGAAACACTGTAGGGCATATGCGGCATTGAACGAGATTAACTTGACATTACCATCGTTGGCTAATACAGTGTTCGTGAAGGGAGTGAACCTAGGTGTCAGTGGACCTTAATCAGTATCAGTGCCAAAACCTTGTGTGAGTCTGTCAGACATTGGGACTGGATTTTCCCTTTCTCAGAGTGCCGAAACCAGTGTGTGATCACGCTGTGACTGGAGGCGTCAGTTTGTGACCCAGCTAAAATCCTTCTCCAATGTGCGATTCTACACTCACAGTCTCATTGGGTGTATTATCAACGTGGTATAGATCTGCGATGGTGTAGTTGGATGCTGTGATTCTGTGCATCGTGCGTGGATACACTAGGAGAAAGTAAAACTACATTGCTGCTAACCCTAACCCTAACCCTAAGCATACGCTAACCCTAACACTATCGCTATCCCTGATTTAACCGAGAACTGAAATCGAAACTTAATGGGCATACTATTGCAAGCCCAACACTAACTGTAACACTAGCACTAAAATTAATGCTAAATCAAAACTGAATCCTCACCCCCTCACTCCTCCTATAACCTAACCTGAAAGGGGGGATTTGACACTACTCTAGAGTGCTTAGATGGTGTGTATGAATGTTGTGAATCTATGAGTTACATCTACGGCACCTGGGAGAAGACCGTGAACATCACTGAAGACACCTGGAAAGTGACTGTGTTGGCTGTTAGAGCTTGGGCGACAGCGCTTTGTCTCTGTACTCATGTACAATGAAAGTAATCTGAGCAGAAGACCAATATGTGATAACACAGGATAAGAGCATGAACACACTGGGCCATAATGAGGATTCTGCGTGAGGGATGGAAATCACATTAACAGTGCATCGGTAGTGGTAGCCAGTTTTAACACTGTGCAGTACTGCTCTTAGGCTGAGAGGTTCTGCTGACATTATGGTCGAGTGTCAACAAGTCGAGCTTAGGTCGTGGGATATTGTGAGCGTTTGTTTACAAAGTGTATGAGAGTCAGGAAACACTGTAGGGCATATGCGGCATTGAACGAGATTAAATTGACATTATGGTCGTTGGCTAATACAGTGTTCGTGAAGGGAGTGAACGTAGGTGTCAGTGGACCTTAATCGGTATCAGTGCCAAAATATTGTGTGAGTCTGTCAGACATTGGGACTGGATTTCCCTTTCTCAGAGTGCCGAAACCAGTGTGTGATCACGCTGTGACTGGAGGCGTCAGTTTGTGACTCAGCTAAAATCCTTCTCCAATGTGCGAGTCTACACTCACAGTCTCATTGGGTGTATTCTCAACGTGGTATAGAGCTGTGATGGTGTATTTTGATGCTGTGATTCTGTGCATCGTGCGTGGATACACTAGGAGAAAGTAAAACTACATTGCTGCTAACCCTAACCCTAACGCTAACCCTAAGCAAAAGCTAACCCTAACACTATCGCTATCCCTGATTTAACGGAGAACTGAAATCGAAACTTAATGGGCATATTATTGCAATCCCAACACTAACGGAAACAATAGCACTAAAACTAATGCTAAAGCAAAACGGAATCCTCACCCCCACACTCCTCCTACAACTTAACCTGAAAGGGAGGACTTTGACACTACTCTAGAGGGCTTAGATGGTGTGTGTGCATGTTGTGAATCTATGAGTTAAATCTATGGCACCTGGGAGAAGACCGTGAACCTCATTGAAGACACCTGGAAAGTGACTGTGTTGGCTGTTAGAGCTTGGGTGACAGCGCTTTGTTTCTGTACTCGTGTACAATGAAAGTAATCTGAGCACAAGACCAATATGTGATAACACAGGATAAGAGCATGAACACACTGGGCCATATTGAGGATTTTGCGTGAGGGATGGAAATCACATTAAGAGTGCATCGGTAGTGGTAGCCAGTTTTAACACTGTGCAGTACTGCTCTTAGGCTGAGAGGTTCTGCTGACATTATGGTCGAGTGTCTCCAAGTCGCGCTTAGGTAGTGGGATATTGTGAGCGTTTGTTTACACAACATACGAGAGTCAGGAAACACTGTAGGGCATATGCGGCATCGAACGAGATTAATTTGACATTACAGTTGTTGGCTAATACAGTGTTCGGGAAGGGAGTGAACCTAGGTGTCAGTGGACCTTAATCGGTATCAGTGCCAAAACATTGTGTGAGTCTGTCAGACATTGGGACTGGATTTTCCCTTTCTCAGAGTGCCGAAATCAGTGTGTGATCACGCTGTGACTGGAGGGTTCAGTTTGGGACTCAGCTAAACTACTTCTCCAATGTGGGAGTCTACACTCACTGTCTCATTGGGTGTATTCTCAACGTGGTATAGAGCTGCGATGGTGTATTTGGATGCTGTGCTTCTGTGCATCGTGCGTGGATACACTAGGAGAAAGTAAAACTACATTGCTGCTAACCCTAACCCTAACCCTAACCCTAAGCATACGCTAACCCTACCACCATCGCTATCCCTGATTTAACCGAGAACTGAAATCGAAACTTAATGGGCATACTATTGCAAGCCCAACACTAACTGTAACACTAGCACTAAAATTAATGCTAAATCAAAACGGAATCCTCAACCCCACACTCCTCCTACAACTTAACCTGAAAAGGAGGATTTGACACTACTCTAGAGTGCTTAGAGGGTGTGTGTGAATTTTGTGAATCTATGAGTTACATCTATGGCACCTGGGAGAAGACCGTGAACATCATTGAAGACACCTGGAAAGTGACTGTGTTGGCTGTTAGAGCTTGGGCGACAGCGCTTTGTCTCTGTGCTCGTGTACAATGAAAGTAATCTGAGCAGAAGACCAATATGTGATAACGCAGGATAAGAGCATGAACACACTGGGCCATAATGAGGATTCTGCGTGAGGAATGGAAATCACATTAACAGTGCATCGGTAGTGGTAGCCAGTTTTAACACCGTGCAGTACTGCTCTTAGGCTGAGAGGTTCTGCTGATATTATGGTCGAGTGTCAACAAGTCGAGCTTAAGTAGTGGGATATTGTGAGCGTTTGTTTACACAACGTTTGAGACTCAGGAAACACTGTAGGGCATATGCGGCATCGAACCAGGTTAATTTGACATTATGGTCGTTGGCTAATACAGTGTTCGTGAAGGGAGTGAACGTAGGTGTCAGAGGACCTTAATCGGTATCAGTGCCAAAACATTGTGTGAGTCTGTCAGACATTGGGACTGGATTTTCCCTTTCTCAGAGTGCCGAAACCAGTGTGTGATCACGCTGTGACTGGAGGCGTCAGTTTGTGACCCAGCTAAAATCCTTCTCCAATGTGCGATTCTACACTCACAGTCTCATTGGGTGTATTATCAACGTGGTATAGATCTGCGATGGTGTAGTTGGATGCTGTGATTCTGTGCATCGTGCGTGGATACACTAGGAGAAAGTAAAACTACATTGCTGCTAACCCTAACCCTAACCCTAAGCATACGCTAACCCTACCACCATCGCTATCCCTGATTTAACCGAGAACTGAAATCGAAACTTAATGGGCATACTATTGCAAGCCCAACACTAACTGTACACTAGCACTAAAATTAATGCTAAATCAAAACGGAATCCTCACCCCCTCACTCCTCCTATAACCTAACCTGAAAGGGGGGATTTGACACTACTCTAGAGTGCTTAGATGGTGTGTGTGAATGTTGTGAATCTATGAGTTACATCTACGGCACCTGGGAGAAGACCGTGAACATCACTGAAGACACCTGGAAAGTGACTGTGTTTGCTGTTAGAGCTTGGGCGACAGCGCTTTGTCTCTGTACTCATGTACAATGAAAGTAATCTGAACAGAAGGCCAATATGTGATAACAAAGGATAAGAGCATGAACACACTGGGCCATAATGAGGATTCTGCGTGAGGGATGGAAATCACATTAACAGTGCATCGGTAGTGGTAGCCAGTTTTAACACTGTGCAGTACTGCTCTTAGGCTGAGAGGTTCTGCTGACATTATGGTCGAGTGTCAACAAGTCGAGCTTAAGTAGTGGGATATTGTGAGCGTTTGTTTACACAACGTTTGAGAGTCAGGAAACACTGTAGGGCATATGCGGCATCGAACCAGGTTAATTTGACATTATGGTCGTTGGCTAATACAGTGTTCGTGAAGGGAGTGAACCTAGGTGTCAGTGGACCTTAATCGGTATCAGTGCCAAAACATTGTGTGAGTCTGTCAGACATTGGGACTGGATTTTCCCTTTCTCAGAGTGCCGAAATCAGTGTGTGATCACGCTGTGACTGGAGGGGTCAGTTTGGGACTCAGCTAAACTACTTCTCCAATGTGGGAGTCTACACTCACTGTCTCATTGGGTGTATTCTCAACGTGGTATAGAGCTGCGATGGTGTATTTGGATGCTGTGTTTCTGTGCATCGTGCGTGGATACACTAGGAGAAAGTAAAACTACATTGCTGCTAACCCTAACCCTAACCCTAACCCTAAGCATACGCTAACCCTACCACCATCGCTATCCCTGATTTAACCGAGAACTGAAATCGAAACTAAATGGGCATACTATTGCAATCCCAACACTAACGGTAACACTAGCACTAAAACTAATGCTAAATCAAAACGGAATCCTCACCCCCTCACTCCTCCTATAACCTAACCTGAAAGGGGGGACTTTGACACTACTCTAGAGTGCTTAGATGGTGTGTATGAATGTTGTGAATCTATGAGTTACATCTACGGCACCTGGGAGAAGACCGTGAACATCATTGAAGACACCTGGAAAGTGACTGTGTTGGCTGTTAGAGCTTGGGCGACAGCGCTTTGTCTCTGTGCTCATGTACAATGAAAGTAATCTGAGCAGAAGACCAATATGTGATAACACAGGATAAGAGCATGAACACACTGGGCCATAATGAGGATTCTGCGTGAGGGATGGAAATCACATTAACAGTGCATCGGTAGTGGTAGCCAGTTTTAACACTGTGCAGTACTGCTCTTAGGCTGAGAGGTTCTGCTGACATTATGGTCGAGTGTCAACAAGTCGAGCTTAGGTCGTGGGATATTGTGAGCGTTTGTTTACAAAGTGTATGAGAGTCAGGAAACACTGTAGGGCATATGCGGCATTGAACGAGATTAACTTGACATTACCATCGTTGGCTAATACAGTGTTCGTGAAGGGAGTGAACCTAGGTGTCAGTGGACCTTAATCGGTATCATTGCCGAAACATTGTGTGAGTCTGTCAGACATTGGGACTGGATTTTCCCTTTCTCAGAGTGCAGAAACCAGTGTGTGATCACGCTGTGACTGGAGGCGTCAGTTTGTGACCCAGCTAAAATCCTTCTCCAATGTGCGATTCTACACTCACAGTCTCATTGGGTGTATTATCAACGTGGTATAGATCTGCGATGGTGTAGTTGGATGCTGTGATTCTGTGCATCGTGCGTGGATACACTAGGAGAAAGTAAAACTACATTGCTGCTAACCCTAACCCTAACCCTAAGCATACGCTAACCCTAACACTATCGCTATCCCTGATTTAACCGAGAACTGAAATCGAAACTTAATGGGCATACTATTGCAAGCCCAACACTAACTGTAACACTAGCACTAAAATTAATGCTAAATCAAAACGGAATCCTCACCCCCTCACTCCTCCTATAACCTAACCTGAAAGGGGGGATTTGACACTACTCTAGAGTGCTTAGATGGTGTGTATGAATGTTGTGAATCTATGAGTTACATCTACGGCACCTGGGAGAAGACCGTGAACATCACTGAAGACACCTGGAAAGTGACTGTGTTGGCTGTTAGAGCTTGGGCGACAGCGCTTTGTCTCTGTACTCATGTACAATGAAAGTAATCTGAGCAGAAGAACAATATGTGATAACACAGGATAAGAGCATGAACACACTGGGCCATAATGAGGATTCTGCGTGAGGGATGGAAATCACATTAACAGTGCATCGGTAGTGGTAGCCAGTTTTAACACTGTGCAGTACTGCTCTTAGGCTGAGAGGTTCTGCTGACATTATGGTCGAGTGTCAACAAGTCGAGCTTAGGTCGTGGGATATTGTGAGCGTTTGTTTACAAAGTGTATGAGAGTCAGGAAACACTGTAGGGCATATGCGGCATTGAACGAGGTTAACTTGACATTACGGTCGTTGGCTAATACAGTGTTCGTGAAGGGAGTGAACCTAGGTGTCAGTGGACCTTAATCGGTATCAGTGCCAAAACATTGTGTGAGTCTGTCAGACATTGGGACTGGATTTTCCCTTTCTCAGAGTGCCGAAACCAGTGTGTGATCACGCTGTGACTGGAGGCGTCAGTTTGTGACCCAGCTAAAATCCTTCTCCAATGTGCGATTCTACACTCACAGTCTCATTGGGTGTATTATCAACGTGGTATAGATCTGCGATGGTGTAGTTGGATGCTGTGATTCTGTGCATCGTGCGTGGATACACTAGGAGAAAGTAAAACTACATTGCTGCTAACCCTAACCCTAACGCTAACCCTAAGCAAAAGCTAACCCTAACACTATCGCTATCCCTGATTTAACCGAGAACTGAAATCGAAACTTAATGGGCATACTATTGCAAGCCCAACACTAACTGTAACACTAGCACTAAAATTAATGCTAAATCAAAACGGAATCCTCACCCCCTCACTCCTCCTATAACCTAACCTGAAAGGGGGGATTTGACACTACTCTAGAGTGCTTAGATGGTGTGTGTGAATGTTGTGAATCTATGAGTTACATCTACGGCACCTGGGAGAAGACCGTGAACATCACTGAAGACACCTGGAAAGTGACTGTGTTTGCTGTTAGAGCTTGGGCGACAGCGCTTTGTCTCTGTACTCATGTACAATGAAAGTAATCTGAACAGAAGGCCAATATGTGATAACAAAGGATAAGAGCATGAACACACTGGGCCATAATGAGGATTCTGCGTGAGGGATGGAAATCACATTAACAGTGCATCGGTAGTGGTAGCCAGTTTTAACACTGTGCAGTACTGCTCTTAGGCTGAGAGGTTCTGCTGACATTATGGTCGAGTGTCAACAAGTCGAGCTTAAGTAGTGGGATATTGTGAGCGTTTGTTTACACAACGTTTGAGAGTCAGGAAACACTGTAGGGCATATGCGGCATCGAACCAGGTTAATTTGACATTATGGTCGTTGGCTAATACAGTGTTCGTGAAGGGAGTGAACCTAGGTGTCAGTGGACCTTAATCGGTATCAGTGCCAAAACATTGTGTGAGTCTGTCAGACATTGGGACTGGATTTCCCTTTCTCAGAGTGCCGAAATCAGCGTGTGATCACGCTGTGACTGGAGGGGTCAGTTTGGGACTCAGCTAAACTACTTCTCCAATGTGGGAGTCTACACTCACTGTCTCATTGGGTGTATTCTCAACGTGGTATAGAGCTGCGATGGTGTATTTGGATGCTGTGTTTCTGTGCATCGTGCGTGGATACACTAGGAGAAAGTAAAACTACATTGCTGCTAACCCAAACCCCCCTAACCCTAACCCTAAGCATACGCTAACCCTAACACTATCGCTATCCATGATTTAACCGAGAACTGAAATCGAAACTTAATGGGCATACTATTGCAATCCCAACACTAACGGTAACACTAGCACTAAAACTAATGCTAAATCAAAACGGAATCCTCACCCCCTCACTCCTCCTATAACCTAACCTGAAAGGGGGGATTTGACACTACTCTAGAGTGCTTAGATGGTGTGTGTGAATGTTGTGAATCTATGAGTTACATCTATGGCACCTGGGAGAAGACCGTGAACATCATTGAAGACACCTGGAAAGTGACTGTGTTGGCTGTTAGAGCTTGGGCGACAGCGCTTTGTCTCTGTACTCATGTACAATGAAAGTAATCTGAGCAGAAGACCAATATGTGATAACACAGGATAAGAGCATGAACACACTGGGCCATAATGAGGATTCTGCGTGAGGGATGGAAATCACATTAACAGTGCATCGGTAGTGGTAGCCAGTTTTAACACTGTGCAGTACTGCTCTTAGGCTGAGAGGTTCTGCTGACATTATGGTCGAGTGTCAACAAGTCGAGCTTAGGTCGTGGGATATTGTGAGCGTTTGTTTACAAAGCGTATGAGAGTCAGGAAACACTGTAGGGCATATGCGGCATCGAACGAGATTAATTTGACATTATGGTCGTTGGCTAATACAGTGTTCGTGAAGGGAGTGAACCTAGGTGTCAGTGGACCTTAATCGGTATCAGTGCCAAAACCTTGTGTGAGTCTGTCAGACATTGGGACTGGATTTTCCCTTTCTCAGAGTGCCGAAACCAGTGTGTGATCACGCTGTGACTGGAGGCGTCAGTTTGTGACCCAGCTAAAATCCTTCTCCAATGTGCGATTCTACACTCACAGTCTCATTGGGTGTATTCTCAACGTGGTATAGATCTGCGATGGTGTAGTTGGATGCTGTGTTTCTGTGCATCGTGCGTGGATACACTAGGAGAAAGTAAAACTACATTGCTGCTAACCCTAACCTAACCCTAAGCATACGCTAACCCTAACACTATCGCTATCCCTGATTTAACCGAGAACTGAAATCGAAACTTAATGGGCATACTATTGCAAGCCCAACACTAACTGTAACACTAGCACTAAAATTAATGCTAAATCAAAACGGAATCCTCACCCCCTCACTCCTCCTATAACCTAACCTGAAAGGGGGGGATTTGACACTACTCTAGAGTGCTTAGATGGTGTGTATGAATGTTGTGAATCTATGAGTTACATCTACGGCACCTGGGAGAAGACCGTGAACATCACTGAAGACACCTGGAAAGTGACTGTGTTTGCTGTTAGAGCTTGGGCGACAGCGCTTTGTCTCTGTACTCATGTACAATGAAAGTAATCTGAACAGAAGGCCAATATGTGATAACAAAGGATAAGAGCATGAACACACTGGGCCATAATGAGGATTCTGCGTGAGGGATGGAAATCACATTAACAGTGCATCGGTAGTGGTAGCCAGTTTTAACACTGTGCAGTACTGCTCTTAGGCTGAGAGGTTCTGCTGACATTATGGTCGAGTGTCAACAAGTCGAGCTTAAGTAGTGGGATATTGTGAGCGTTTGTTTACACAACGTTTGAGAGTCAGGAAACACTGTAGGGCATATGCGGCATCGAACCAGGTTAATTTGACATTATGGTCGTTGGCTAATACAGTGTTCGTGAAGGGAGTGAACCTAGGTGTCAGTGGACCTTAATCGGTATCAGTGCCAAAACATTGTGTGAGTCTGTCAGACATTGGGACTGGATTTTCCCTTTCTCAGAGTGCCGAAATCAGTGTGTGATCACGCTGTGACTGGAGGGGTCAGTTTGGGACTCAGCTAAAATACTTCTCCAATGTGGGAGTCTACACTCACTGTCTCATTGGGTGTATTCTCAACGTGGTATAGAGCTGCGATGGTGTAGTTGGATGCTGTGTTTCTGTGCATCGTGCGTGGATACACTAGGAGAAAGTAAAACTACATTGCTGCTAACCCTAACCACTAACCCTAAGCATACGCTAACCCTAACACTATCGCTATCCCTGATTTAACGGAGAACTGAAATCGAAACTTAATGGGCATACTATTGCAATCCCAACACTAACGGTAACACTAGCACTAAAACTAATGCTAAATCAAAACAGAATCCTCACCCCCTCACTCCTCCTATAACCTAACCTGAAAGGGGGGACTTTCACACTACTCTAGAGTGCTTAGATGGTGTGTGTGAATGTTGTGAATCTATGAGTTACATCTATGGCACCTGGGAGAAGACCGTGAACCTCATTGAAGACACCTAGAAAGTGACTGTGTTGGCTGTTAGAGCTTGGGCGACAGCGCTTTGTCTCTGTACTCGTGTACAATGAAAGTAATCTGAGCAGAAGACCAATATGTGATAACACAGGATAAGAGCATGAACACACTGGGCCATAATGAGGATTCTGCGTGAGGGATGGAAATCACATTAACAGTGCATCGGTAGTGGTAGCCAGTTTTAACACTGTGCAGTACTGCTCTTAGGCTGAGAGGTTCTGCTGACATTATGGTCGAGTGTCAACAAGTCGAGCTTAGGTAGTGGGATATTGTGAGCGTTTGTTTACACAAGTGTATGAGAGTCAGGAAACACTGTAGGGCATATGCGGCATTGAACGAGATTAATTTGACATTATGGTTGTTGGCTAATACAGTGTTCGTGAAGGGAGTGAACCTAGGTGTCAGTGGACCTTAATCGGTATCAGTGCCAAAACCTTGTGTGAGTCTGTCAGACATTGGGACTGGATTTTCCCTTTCTCAGAGTGCCGAAACCAGTGTGTGATCACGCTGTGACTGGAGGCATCAGTTTGTGACCCAGCTAAAATCCTTCTCCAATGTGCGAGTCTACACTCACAGTCTCATTGGGTGTATTCTCAACGTGGTATAGAGCTGCGATGGTGTTGTTGGATGCTGTGTTTCTGTGCATCGTGCGTGGATACACTAGGAGAAAGTAAAACTACATTGCTGCTAACCCTAACCCTACGCTAACCCTAAGCAAACGCTAACCCTAACACTATCGCTATCCCTGATTTAACCGAGAACTGAAATCGAAACTTAATGGGCATACTATTGCAAGCCCAACACTAACGGTAACACTAGCACTAAAACTAATGCTAAATCAAAACGGAATCCTCACCCCCTCACTCCTCCTATAACCTAACCTGAAAGGGGGGATTTGACACTACTCTAGAGTGCTTAGATGGTGTGTGTGAATGTTGTGAATCTATGAGTTACATCTACGGCACCTGGGAGAAGACCGTGAACATCACTGAAGACACCTGGAAAGTGACTGTGTTGGCTGTTAGAGCTTGGGCGACAGCGCTTTGTCTCTGTACTCATGTACAATGAAAGTAATCTGAGCACAAGACCAATATGTGATAACACAGGATAAGAGCATGAACACACTGGGCCATAATGAGGATTCTGCGTGAGGGATGGAAATCACAGTAACAGTGCATCGGTAGTGGTAGCCAGTTTTAACACTGTGCAGTACTGCTCTTAGGCTGAGAGGTTCTGCTGACATTATGGTCGAGTGTCAACAAGTCGAGCTTAGGTAGTGGGATATTGTGAGCGTTTGTTTACAAAGTGTATGAGAGTCAGGAAACACTGTAGGGCATATGCGGCATTGAACGAGATTAACTTGACATTATGGTCGTTGGCTAATACAGTGTTCGTGAAGGGAGTGAACCTAGGTGTCAGTGGACCTTAATCGGTATCAGTGCCAAAACATTGTGTGAGTCTGTCAGACATTGGGACTGGATTTTCCCTTTCTCAGAGTGCCGAAACCAGTGTGTGATCACGCTGTGACTGGAGGCGTCAGTTTGTGACTCAGCTAAACTCCTTCTCCAATGTGCGAGTCTACACTCACAGTCTCATTGGGTGTATTCTCAACGTGGTATAGAGCTGCGATGGTGTATAGTTGGATGCTGTGATTCTGTGCATCGTGCGTGGATACACTAGGAGAAAGTAAAACTACATTGCTGCTAACCCTAACCCTAACCCTAACCCTAAGCATACGCTAACCCTACCACCATCGCTATCCCTGATTTAACCGAGAACTGAAATCGAAACTTAATGGGCATACTATTGCAAGCCCAACACTAACTGTAACACTAGCACTAAAATTAATGCTAAATCAAAACGGAATCCTCACCCCCACACTCCTCCTATAACCTAACCTGAAAGGGGGGATTTGACACTACTCTAGAGTGCTTAGATGGTGTGTGTGGATTTTGTGAATCTATGAGTTACATCTACGGCACCTGGGAGAAGACCGTGAACATCACTGAAGACACCTGGAAAGTGACTGTGTTTGCTGTTAGAGCTTGGGCGACAGCGCTTTGTCTCTGTACTCATGTACAATGAAAGTAATCTGAGCAGAAGACCAATATGTGATAACACAGGATAAGAGCATGAACACACTGGGCCATAATGAGGATTCTGCGTGAGGGATGGAAATCACATTAACAGTGCATCGGTAGTGGTAGCCAGTTTTAACACTGTGCAGTACTGCTCTTAGGCTGAGAGGTTCTGCTGACATTATGGTCGAGTGTCAACAAGTCGAGCTTAGGTAGTGGGATATTGTGAGCGTTTGTTTACACAACGTTTGAGAGTCAGGAAACACTGTAGGGCATATGCGGCATCGAACCAGGTTAATTTGACATTATGGTCGTTGGCTAATACAGTGTTCGTGAAGGGAGTGAACCTAGGTGTCAGTAGATCATAATCGGTATCAGTGCCAAATCATTGTGTGAGTCTGTCATCATTGGGACTGGATTTTCCCTTTCTCAGAGTGCCGAAATCAGCGTTTGATCACGCTGTGACTGGAGGGGTCAGTTTGGGACTCAGCTAAACTACTTCTCCAATGTGGGAGTCTACACTCACTGTCTCATTGGGTGTATTCTCAACGTGGTATAGAGCTGCGATGGTGTATTTGGATGCTGTGTTTGTGTGCATCGTGCGTGGATACACTAGGAGAAAGTAAAACTACATTGCTGCTAACCCTAACCCTAACGCTAACCCTAAGCCTAAGCATACGCTAACCCTAACACTATCGCTATCCCTGATTTAACGGAGAACTGAAATCGAAACTTAATGGGAATATTATTGCAATCCCAACACTAACGGAAACAATAGCACTAAAACTAATGCTAAAGCAAAACAGAATCCTCACCCCCTCACTCCTCCTATAACCTAACCTGAAAGGGAGGACTTTCACACTACTCTAGAGGACTTAGATGGTGTGTGTGCATGTTGTGAATCTATGAGTTAAATCTATGGCACCTGCGAGAAGACCGTGAACCTCATTGAAGACACCTGGAAAGTGACTGTGTTGGCTGTTAGAGCTTGGGTGACAGCGCTTTGTCTCTGTACTCGTGTACAATGAAAGTAATCTGAGCACAAGACCAATATGTGATAACACAGGATAAGAGCATGAACACAGTGGGCCATATTGAGGATTCTGCGTGAATGATGGAAATCACATTAAGAGTGCATCGGTAGTGGTAGCCAGTTTTAACACTGTGCAGTACTGCTCTTAGGCTGAGAGGTTCTGCTGACATTATGGTCGAGTGTCTCCAAGTCGCGCTTAGGTAGTGGGATATTGTGAGCGTTTGTTTACACAACATACGAGAGTCAGGAAACACTGTAGGGCATATGCGGCATCGAACGAGGTTAATTTGACATTATAGTTGTTGGCTAATACAGTGTTCGGGAAGGGAGTGAACCTAGGTGTCAGTGGACCTTAATCGGTATCAGTGCCAAAACATTGTGTGAGTCTGTCAGACATTGGGACTGGATTTTCCCTTTCTCAGAGTGCCGAAACCAGTGTGTGATCACGCTGTGACTGGAGGCGTCAGTTTGTGACTCAGCTAAACTCCTTCTCCAATGTGCGAGTCTACACTCACAGTCTCATTGGGTGTATTCTCAACGTGGTATAGAGCTGCGATGGTGTAGTTGGATGCTGTGTTTCTGTGCATCGTGCGTGGATACACTAGGAGAAAGTAAAACTACATTGCTGCTAACCCAACCCCCTAACCCTAACCCTAAGCATACGCTAACCCTAACACTATCGCTATCCCTGATTTAACCGAGAACTGAAATCGAAACTTAATGGGCATACTATTGCAAGCCCAACACTAACTGTAACACTAGCACTAAAATTAATGCTAAATCAAAACGGAATCCTCACCCCCTCACTCCTCCTATAACCTAACCTGAAAGGGGGGATTTGACACTACTCTAGAGTGCTTAGATGGTGTGTATGAATGTTGTGAATCTATGAGTTACATCTACGGCACCTGGGAGAAGACCGTGAACATCATTGAAGACACCTGGAAAGTGACTGTGTTGGCTGTTAGAGCTTGGGCGACAGCGCTTTGTCTCTGTACTCATGTACAATGAAAGTAATCTGAGCACAAGGCCAATATGTGATAACACAGGATAAGAGCATGAACACACTGGGCCATAATGAGGATTCTGCGTGAGGGATGGAAATCACATTAACAGTGCATCGGTAGTGGTAGCCAGTTTTAACACTGTGCAGTACTGCTCTTAGGCTGAGAGGTTCTGCTGACATTATGGTCGAGTGTCAACAAGTAGAGCTTAGGTAGTGGGATATTGTGAGCGTTTGTTTACACAACGTTTGAGAGTCAGGAAACACTGTAGGGCATATGCGGCATCGAACCAGGTTAATTTGACATTATGGTCGTTGGCTAATACAGTGTTCGTGAAGGGAGTGAACCTAGGTGTCAGTAGATCATAATCGGTATCAGTGCCAAATCATTGTGTGAGTCTGTCATCATTGGGACTGGATTTTCCCTTTCTCAGAGTGCCGAAACCAGTGTGTGATCACACTGTGACTGGAGGTGTCAGTTTGTGACTCAGCTAAAATCCTTCTCCAATGTGGGAGTCTACACTCACAGTCTCATTGGGTGTATTCTCAACGTGGTATAGAGCTGCGATGGTGTAGTTGGATGCTGTGTTTGTGTGCATCGTGCGTGGATACACTAGGAGAAAGTAAAACTACATTGCTGCTAACCCTAACCTCCTAACCCTAAGCAAACGCTAACCCTAACACTATCGCTATCCCTGATTTAACGGAGAACTGAAATCGAAACTTAATGGGAATATTATTGCAATCCCAACACTAACGGAAACAATAGCACTAAAACTAATGCTAAAGCAAAACAGAATCCTCACCCCCTCACTCCTCCTATAACCTAACCTGAAAGGGAGGACTTTCACACTACTCTAGAGTGCTTAGATGGTGTGTGTGAATGTTGTGAATCTATGAGTTACATCTATGGCACCTGGGAGAAGACCGTGAACCTCACTGAAGACACCTGGAAAGTGACTGTGTTGGCTGTTAGAGCTTGGGTGACAGCGCTTTGTCTCTGTACTCGTGTACAATGAAAGTAATCTGAGCACAAGACCAATATGTGATAACACAGGATAAGAGCATGAACACAGTGGGCCATATTGAGGATTCTGCGTGAGGGATGGAAATCACATTAACAGTGCATCGGTAGTGGTAGCCAGTTTTAACACTGTGCAGTACTGCTCTTAGGCTGAGAGGTTCTGCTGACATTATGGTCGAGTGTCAACAAGTCGAGCTTAAGTAGTGGGATATTGTGAGCGTTTGTTTACACAGCGTATGAGAGTCAGGAAACACTGTAGGGCATATGCGGCATTGAACGAGATTAATTTGACATTACGTTTGTTGGCTAATACAGTGTTCGGGAAGGGAGTGAACCTAGGTGTCAGTGGACCTTAATCGGTATCAGTGCCAAAACATTGTGTGAGTCTGTCAGACATTGGGACTGGATTTTCCCTTTCTCAGAGTGCAGCAACCAGTGTGTGATCACGCTGTGACTGGAGGCGTCAGTTTGTGACCCAGCTAAAATCCTTCTCCAATGTGCGAGTCTACACTCACAGTCTCATTGGGTGTATTATCAACGTGGTATAGAGCTGCGATGGTGTAGTTGGATGCTGTGATTCTGTGCATCGTGCGTGGATACACTAGGAGAAAGTAAAACTACATTGCTGCTAACCCTAACCCTAACCCTAAGCATACGCTAACCCTAACACTATCGCTATCCCTGATTTAACCGAGAACTGAAATCGAAACTTAATGGGCATACTATTGCAAGCCCAACACTAACTGTAACACTAGCACTAAAATTAATGCTAAATCAAAACGGAATCCTCACCCCCTCACTCCTCCTATAACCTAACCTGAAAGGGGGGATTTGACACTACTCTAGAGTGCTTAGATGGTGTGTATGAATGTTGTGAATCTATGAGTTACATCTACGGCACCTGGGAGAAGACCGTGAACATCACTGAAGACACCTGGAAAGTGACTGTGTTGGCTGTTAGAGCTTGGGCGACAGCGCTTTGTCTCTGTACTCATGTACAATGAAAGTAATCTGAGCAGAAGACCAATATGTGATAACACAGGATAAGAGCATGAACACACTGGGCCATAATGAGGATTCTGCGTGAGGGATGGAAATCACATTAACAGTGCATCGGTAGTGGTAGCCAGTTTTAACACTGTGCAGTACTGCTCTTAGGCTGAGAGGTTCTGCTGACATTATGGTCGAGTGTCAACAAGTCGAGCTTAGGTCGTGGGATATTGTGAGCGTTTGTTTACAAAGTGTATGAGAGTCAGGAAACACTGTAGGGCATATGCGGCATTGAACGAGATTAAATTGACATTATGGTCGTTGGCTAATACAGTGTTCGTGAAGGGAGTGAACCTAGGTGTCAGTGGACCTTAATCGGTATCAGTGCCAAAACATTGTGTGAGTCTGTCAGACATTGGGACTGGATTTTCCCTTTCTCAGAGTGCCGAAACCAGTGTGTGATCACGCTGTGACTGGAGGCGTCAGTTTGTGACTCAGCTAAACTCCTTCTCCAATGTGCGAGTCTACACTCACAGTCTCATTGGGTGTATTCTCAACGTGGTATAGAGCTGCGATGGTGTATTTGGATGCTGTGATTCTGTGCATCGTGCGTGGATACACTAGGAGAAAGTAAAACTACATTGCTGCTAACCCTAACCCCTAACCCTAAGCAAACGCTAACCCTAACACTATCGCTATCCCTGATTTAACCGAGAACTGAAATCGAAACTTAATGGGAATACTATTGCAATCCCAACACTAACGGTAACACTAGCACTAAAACTAATGCTAAAGCAAAACGGAATCCTCACCCCCTCACTCCTCCTATAACCTAACCTGAAAGGGAGGACTTTGACACTACTCTAGAGTGCTTAGATGGTGTGTGTGAATGTTGTGAATCTATGAGTTACATCTATGGCACCTGGGAGAAGACCGTGAACATCATTGAAGACACCTGGAAAGTGACTGTGTTGGCTGTTAGAGCTTGGGTGACAGCGCTTTGTCTCTGTACTCATGTACAATGAAAGTAATCTGAGCAGAAGACCAATATGTGATAACACAGGATAAGAGCATGAACACACTGGGCCATAATGAGGATTCTGCGTGAGGGATGGAAATCACATTAACAGTGCATCGGTAGTGGTAGCCAGTTTTAACACTGTGCAGTACTGCTCTTAGGCTGAGAGGTTCTGCTGACATTATGGTCGAGTGTCAACAAGTCGAGCTTAAGTAGTGGGATATTGTGAGCGTTTGTTTACACAACGTTTGAGAGTCAGGAAACACTGTAGGGCATATGCGGCATCGAACCAGGTTAATTTGACATTATGGTCGTTGGCTAATACAGTGTTCGTGAAGGGAGTGAACCTAGGTGTCAGAGGACCTTAATCGGTATCAGTGCCAAAACATTGTGTGAGTCTGTCAGACATTGGGACTGGATTTTCCCTTTCTCAGAGTGCCGAAACCAGTGTGTGATCACGCTGTGACTGGAGGCGTCAGTTTGTGACTCAGCTAAACTCCTTCTCCAATGTGCGAGTCTACACTCACAGTCTCATTGGGTGTATTCTCAACGTGGTATAGAGCTGCGATGGTATAGTTGGATGCTGTGTTTCTGTGCATCGTGCGTGGATACACTAGGAGAAAGTAAAACTACATTGCTGCTAACCCTAACCCTAACCCTAAGCATACGCTAACCCTAACACTATCGCTATCCCTGATTTAACCGAGAACTGAAATCGAAACTTAATGGGCATACTATTGCAAGCCCAACACTAACTGTAACACTAGCACTAAAACTAATGCTAAATCAAAACGGAATCCTCACCCCCTCACTCCTCCTATAACCTAACCTGAAAGGGGGGATTTGACACTACTCTAGAGTGCTTAGATGGTGTGTATGAATGTTGTGAATCTATGAGTTACATCTACGGCACCTGGGAGAAGACCGTGAACATCACTGAAGACACCTGGAAAGTGACTGTGTTGGCTGTTAGAGCTTGGGCGACAGCGCTTTGTCTCTGTACTCATGTACAATGAAAGTAATCTGAGCAGAAGACCAATATGTGATAACACAGGATAAGAGCATGAACACACTGGGCCATAATGAGGATTCTGCGTGAGGGATGGAAATCACATTAACAGTGCATCGGTAGTGGTAGCCAGTTTTAACACTGTGCAGTACTGCTCTTAGGCTGAGAGGTTCTGCTGACATTATGGTCGAGTGTCAACAAGTCGAGCTTAGGTCGTGGGATATTGTGAGCGTTTGTTTACAAAACGTATGAGAGTCAGGAAACACTGTAGGGCATATGCGGCATCGAACCAGGTTAATTTGACATTATGGTCGTTGGCTAATACAGTGTTCGTGAAGGGAGTGAACGTAGGTGTCAGTGGACCTTAATCGGTATCAGTGCCAAAACATTGTGTGAGTCTGTCAGACATTGGGACTGGATTTTCCCTTTCTCAGAGTGCCGAAACCAGTGTGTGATCACGCTGTGACTGGAGGCGTCAGTTTGTGACCCAGCTAAAATCCTTCTCCAATGTGCGATTCTACACTCACAGTCTCATTGGGTGTATTCTCAACGTGGTATAGATCTGCGATGGTGTAGTTGGATGCTGTGTTTCTGTGCATCGTGCGTGGATACACTAGGAGAAAGTAAAACTACATTGCTGCTAACCCTAACCCTAACCCTAAGCAAACGCTAACCCTAACACTATCGCTATCCCTGATTTAACCGAGAACTGAAATCGAAACTTAATGGGCATACTATTGCAATCCCAACACTAACGGTAACACTAGCACTAAAACTAATGCTAAATCAAAACGGAATCCTCACCCCCTCACTCCTCCTATAACCTAACCTGAAAGGGGGGATTTGACACTACTCTAGAGTGCTTAGATGGTGTGTATGAATGTTGTGAATCTATGAGTTACATCTACGGCACCTGGGAGAAGACCGTGAACATCACTGAAGACACCTGGAAAGTGACTGTGTTGGCTGTTAGAGCTTGGGCGACAGCGCTTTGTCTCTGTACTCATGTACAATGAAAGTAATCTGAGCACAAGACCAATATGTGATAACACAGGATAAGAGCATGAACACACTGGGCCATAATGAGGATTCTGCGTGAGGGATGGAAATCACATTAACAGTGCATCGGTAGTGGTAGCCAGTTTTAACACTGTGCAGTACTGCTCTTAGGCTGAGAGGTTCTGCTGACATTATGGTCGAGTGTCAACAAGTCGAGCTTAGGTCGTGGGATATTGTGAGCGTTTGTTTACACAACGTTTGAGAGTCAGGAAACACTGTAGGGCATATGCGGCATCGAACGAGGTTAATTTGACATTATGGTCGTTGGCTAATACAGTGTTCGTGAAGGGAGTGAACCTAGGTGTCAGTGGACCTTAATCGGTATCAGTGCCAAAACATTGTGTGAGTCTGTCAGACATTGGGACTGGATTTTCCCTTTCTCAGAGTGCCGAAACCAGTGTGTGATCACGCTGTGACTGGAGGCGTCAGTTTGTGACCCAGCTAAAATCCTTCTCCAATGTGCGATTCTACACTCACAGTCTCATTGGGTGTATTATCAACGTGGTATAGATCTGCGATGGTGTAGTTGGATGCTGTGATTCTGTGCATCGTGCGTGGATACACTAGGAGAAAGTAAAACTACATTGCTGCTAACCCTAACCCTAACCCTAAGCATACGCTAACCCTAACACTATCGCTATCCCTGATTTAACCGAGAACTGAAATCGAAACTTAATGGGCATACTATTGCAAGCCCAACACTAACTGTAACACTAGCACTAAAATTAATGCTAAATCAAAACGGAATCCTCACCCCCTCACTCCTCCTATAACCTAACCTGAAAGGGGGGATTTGACACTACTCTAGAGTGCTTAGATGGTGTGTGTGGATTTTGTGAATCTATGAGTTACATCTACGGCACCTGGGAGAAGACCGTGAACATCACTGAAGACACCTGGAAAGTGACTGTGTTGGCTGTTAGAGCTTGGGCGACAGCGCTTTGTCTCTGTACTCATGTACAATGAAAGTAATCTGAGCAGAAGACCAATATGTGATAACACAGGATAAGAGCATGAACACACTGGGCCATAATGAGGATTCTGCGTGAGGGATGGAAATCACATTAACAGTGCATCGGTAGTGGTAGCCAGTTTTAACACTGTGCAGTACTGCTCTTAGGCTGAGAGGTTCTGCTGACATTATGGTCGAGTGTCAACAAGTAGAGCTTAGGTAGTGGGATATTGTGAGCGTTTGTTTACAAAGTGTATGAGAGTCAGGAAACACTGTAGGGCATATGCGGCATCGAACCAGGTTAATTTGACATTATGGTCGTTGGCTAATACAGTGTTCGTGAAGGGAGTGAACCTAGGTGTCAGTAGATCATAATCGGTATCAGTGCCAAATCATTGTGTGAGTCTGTCAGACATTGGGACTGGATTTTCCCTTTCTCACAGTGCCGAAACCAGTGTGTGATCACGCTGTGACTGGAGGCGTCAGTTTGTGACTCAGCTAAACTCCTTCTCCAATGTGCGAGTCTACACTCACAGTCTCATTGGGTGTATTCTCAACGTGGTATAGAGCTGCGATGGTGTATTTGGATGCTGTGTTTGTGTGCATCGTGCGTGGATACACTAGGAGAAAGTAAAACTACATTGCTGCTAACCCTAACCCTAACCCTAAGCAAACGCTAACCCTAACACTATCGCTATCCCTGATTTAACCGAGAACTGAAATCGAAACTTAATGGGAATACTATTGCAATCCCAACACTAACGGTAACACTAGCACTAAAACTAATGCTAAAGCAAAACGGAATCCTCACCCCCTCACTCCTCCTATAACCTAACCTGAAAGGGGAGGACTTTGACACTACTCTAGAGTGCTTAGATGGTGTGTGTGAATGTTGTGAATCTATGAGTTACATCTATGGCACCTGGGAGAAGACCGTGAACCTCATTGAAGACACCTGGAAAGTGACTGTGTTGGCTGTTAGAGCTTGGGTGACAGCGCTTTGTCTCTGTACTCGTGTACAATGAAAGTAATCTGAGCACAAGACCAATATGTGATAACACAGGATAAGAGCATGAACACACTGGGCCATAATGAGGATTCTGCGTGAGGGATGGAAATCACATTAACAGTGCATCGGTAGTGGTAGCCAGTTTTAACACTGTGCAGTACTGCTCTTAGGCTGAGAGGTTCTGCTGACATTATGGTCGAGTGTCAACAAGTCGAGCTTAGGTAGTGGGATATTGTGAGCGTTTGTTTACAAAGTGTATGAGAGTCAGGAAACACTGTAGGGCATATGCGGCATTGAACGAGATTAACTTGACATTACAGTCGTTGGCTAATACAGTGTTCGGGAAGGGAGTGAACCTAGGTGTCAGTGGACCTTAATCGGTATCAGTGCCAAAACATTGTGTGAGTCTGTCAGACATTGGGACTGGATTTTCCCTTTCTCAGAGTGCCGAAACCAGTGTGTGATCACGCTGTGACTGGAGGCGTCAGTTTGTGACCCAGCTAAAATCCTTCTCCAATGTGCGATTCTACACTCACAGTCTCATTGGGTGTATTATCAACGTGGTATAGATCTGCGATGGTGTAGTTGGATGCTGTGTTTCTGTGCATCGTGCGTGGATACACTAGGAGAAAGTAAAACTACATTGCTGCTAACCCTAACCCTAACCCTAAGCATACGCTAACCCTAACACTATCGCTATCCCTGATTTAACCGAGAACTGAAATCGAAACTTAATGGGCATACTATTGCAAGCCCAACACTAACTGTAACACTAGCACTAAAATTAATGCTAAATCAAAACGGAATCCTCACCCCCTCACTCCTCCTATAACCTAACCTGAAAGGGGGGATTTGACACTACTCTAGAGTGCTTAGATGGTGTGTATGAATGTTGTGAATCTATGAGTTACATCTACGGCACCTGGGAGAAGACCGTGAACATCACTGAAGACACCTGGAAAGTGACTGTGTTGGCTGTTAGAGCTTGGGCGACAGCGCTTTGTCTCTGTACTCATGTACAATGAAAGTAATCTGAGCAGAAGACCAATATGTGATAACACAGGATAAGAGCATGAACACACTGGGCCATAATGAGGATTCTGCGTGAGGGATGGAAATCACATTAACAGTGCATCGGTAGTGGTAGCCAGTTTTAACACTGTGCAGTACTGCTCTTAGGCTGAGAGGTTCTGCTGACATTATGGTCGAGTGTCAACAAGTCGAGCTTAGGTCGTGGGATATTGTGAGCGTTTGTTTACACAACGTTTATGAGAGTCAGGAAACACTGTAGGGCATATGCGGCATCGAACGAGGTTAATTTGACATTATGGTCGTTGGCTAATACAGTGTTCGTGAAGGGAGTGAACCTAGGTGTCAGTGGACCTTAATCGGTATCAGTGCCAAAACATTGTGTGAGTCTGTCAGACATTGGGACTGGATTTTCCCTTTCTCAGAGTGCCGAAACCAGTGTGTGATCACGCTGTGACTGGAGGCGTCAGTTTGTGACCCAGCTAAAATCCTTCTCCAATGTGCGATTCTACACTCACAGTCTCATTGGGTGTATTCTCAACGTGGTATAGATCTGCGATGGTGTAGTTGGATGCTGTGATTCTGTGCATCGTGCGTGGATACACTAGGAGAAAGTAAAACTACATTGCTGCTAACCCTAACCCCCTAACCCTAAGCATACGCTAACCCTAACACTATCGCTATCCCTGATTTAACCGAGAACTGAAATCGAAACTTAATGGGCATACTATTGCAATCCCAACACTAACGGTAACACTAGCACTAAAACTAATGCTAAATCAAAACGGAATCCTCACCCCTCACTCCTCCTATAACCTAACCTGAAAGGGGGGATTTGACACTACTCTAGAGTGCTTAGATGGTGTGTATGAATGTTGTGAATCTGTGAGTTACATCTACGGCACCTGGGAGAAGACCGTGAACATCACTGAAGACACCTGGAAAGTGACTGTGTTGGCTGTTAGAGCTTGGGCGACAGCGCTTTGTCTCTGTACTCATGTACAATGAAAGTAATCTGAGCACAAGACCAATATGTGATAACACAGGATAAGAGCATGAACACACTGGGCCATAATGAGGATTCTGCGTGAGGGATGGAAATCACATTAACAGTGCATCGGTAGTGGTAGCCAGTTTTAACACTGTGCAGTACTGCTCTTAGGCTGAGAGGTTCTGCTGACATTATGGTCGAGTGTCAACAAGTCGATCTTAGGTCGTGGGATATTGTGAGCGTTTGTTTACAAAGTGTATGAGAGTCAGGAAACACTGTAGGGCATATGCGGCATTGAACGAGTTTAAATTGACATTATGGTCGTTGGCTAATACAGTGTTCGTGAAGGGAGTGAACCTAGGTGTCAGTGGACCTTAATCGGTATCAGTGCCAAAACATTGTGTGAGTCTGTCAGACATTGGGACTGGATTTTCCCTTTCTCAGAGTGCCGAAACCAGTGTGTGATCACGCTGTGACTGGAGGCGTCAGTTTGTGACCCAGCTAAAATCCTTCTCCAATGTGCGATTCTACACTCACAGTCTCATTGGGTGTATTCTCAACGTGGTATAGAGCTGCGATGGTATAGTTGGATGCTGTGTTTCTGTGCATCGTGCGTGGATACACTAGGAGAAAGTAAAACTACATTGCTGCTAACCCTAACCCTAACCCTAAGCATACGCTAACCCTAACACTATCGCTATCCCTGATTTAACCGAGAACTGAAATCGAAACTTAATGGGCATACTATTGCAAGCCCAACACTAACGGTAACACTAGCACTAAAACTAATGCTAAATCAAAACGGAATCCTCACCCCCTCACTCCTCCTATAACCTAACCTGAAAGGGGGGACTTTGACACTACTCTAGAGTGCTTAGATGGTGTGTGTGAATGTTGTGAATCTATGAGTTACATCTATGGCACCTGGGAGAAGACCGTGAACATCACTGAAGACACCTGGAAAGTGACTGTGTTGGCTGTTAGAGCTTGGGTGACAGCGCTTTGTCTCTGTACTCATGTACAATGAAAGTAATCTGAGCACAAGACCAATATGTGATAACACAGGATAAGAGCATGAACACACTGGGCCATAATGAGGATTCTGCGTGAGGGATGGAAATCACATTAACAGTGCATCGGTAGTGGTAGCCAGTTTTAACACTGTGCAGTACTGCTCTTAGGCTGAGAGGTTCTGCTGACATTATGGTCGAGTGTCAACAAGTCGAGCTTAGGTAGTGGGATATTGTGAGCGTTTGTTTACAAAGCGTATGAGAGTCAGGAAACACTGTAGGGCATATGCGGCATTGAACGAGATTAATTTGACATTACGGTCGTTGGCTAATACAGTGTTCGTGAAGGGAGTGAACCTAGGTGTCAGTGGACCTTAATCGGTATCAGTGCCAAAACATTGTGTGAGTCTGTCAGACATTGGGACTGGATTTTCCCTTTCTCAGAGTGCCGAAACCAGTGTGTGATCACGCTGTGACTGGAGGCGTCAGTTTGTGACTCAGCTAAAATCCTTCTCCAATGTGCGAGTCTACACTCACAGTCTCATTGGGTGTATTCTCAACGTGGTATAGAGCTGCGATGGTATAGTTGGATGCTGTGTTTCTGTGCATCGTGCGTGGATACACTAGGAGAAAGTAAAACTACATTGCTGCTAACCCTAACCCTAACCCTAAGCATACGCTAACCCTAACACTATCGCTATCCCTGATTTAACCGAGAACTGAAATCGAAACTTAATGGGCATACTATTGCAAGCCCAACACTAACTGTAACACTAGCACTAAAATTAATGCTAAATCAAAACGGAATCCTCACCCCCTCACTCCTCCTATAACCTAACCTGAAAGGGGGGATTTGACACTACTCTAGAGTGCTTAGATGGTGTGTATGAATGTTGTGAATCTATGAGTTACATCTACGGCACCTGGGAGAAGACCGTGAACACTCACTGAAGACACCTGGAAAGTGACTGTGTTGGCTGTTAGAGCTTGGGCGACAGCGCTTTGTCTCTGTACTCGTGTACAATGAAAGTAATCTGAGCAGAAGACCAATATGTGATAACACAGGATAAGAGCATGAACACACTGGGCCATAATGAGGATTCTGCGTGAGGGATGGAAATCACATTAACAGTGCATCGGTAGTGGTAGCCAGTTTTAACACTGTGCAGTACTGCTCTTAGGCTGAGAGGTTCTGCTGACATTATGGTCGAGTGTCAACAAGTCGAGCTTAGGTCGTGGGATATTGTGAGCGTTTGTTTACACAACGTATGAGAGTCAGGAAACACTGTAGGGCATATGCGGCATCGAACGAGGTTAATTTGACATTATGGTCGTTGGCTAATACAGTGTTCGTGAAGGGAGTGAACGTAGGTGTCAGTGGACCTTAATCGGTATCAGTGCCAAAACATTGTGTGAGTCTGTCAGACATTGGGACTGGATTTTCCCTTTCTCAGAGTGCCGAAACCAGTGTGTGATCACGCTGTGACTGGAGGCGTCAGTTTGTGACCCAGCTAAACTCCTTCTCCAATGTGCGAGAGTACACTCACAGTCTCATTGGGTGTATTCTCAACGTGGTATAGAGCTGCGATGGTATAGTTGGATGCTGTGTTTCTGTGCATCGTGCGTGGATACACTAGGAGAAAGTAAATCTACATTGCTGCTAACCCTAACCTTAACCCTAAGCAAACGCTAACCCTAACACTATCGCTATCCCTGATTTAACCGAGAACTGAAATCGAAACTTAATGGGCATACTATTGCAATCCCAACACTAACGGTAACACTAGCACTAAAACTAATGCTAAAGCAAAACGGAATCCTCACCCCCTCACTCCTCCTATAACCTAACCTGAAAGGGGGGATTTGACACTACTCTAGAGTGCTTAGATGGTGTGTATGAATGTTGTGAATCTATGAGTTACATCTATGGCACCTGGGAGAAGACCGTGAACCTCATTGAAGACACCTGGAAAGTGACTGTGTTGGCTGTTAGAGCTTGGGCGACAGCGCTTTGTCTCTGTGCTCATGTACAATGAAAGTAATCTGAGCACAAGACCAATATGTGATAACACAGGATAAGAGCATGAACACACTGGGCCATAATGAGGATTCTGCGTGAGGGATGGAAATCACATTAACAGTGCATCGGTAGTGGTAGCCAGTTTTAACACTGTGCAGTACTGCTCTTAGGCTGAGAGGTTCTGCTGACATTATGGTCGAGTGTCAACAAGTCGAGCTTAGGTCGTGGGATATTGTGAGCGTTTGTTTACAAAGTGTATGAGAGTCAGGAAACACTGTAGGGCATATGCGGCATTGAACGAGATTAACTTGACATTATGGTCGTTGGCTAATACAGTGTTCGTGAAGGGAGTGAACCTAGGTGTCAGTGGACCTTAATCGGTATCAGTGCCAAAACATTGTGTGAGTCTGTCAGACATTGGGACTGGATTTTCCCTTTCTCAGAGTGCCGAAACCAGTGTGTGATCACGCTGTGACTGGAGGCGTCAGTTTGTGACCCAGCTAAAATCCTTCTCCAATGTGCGATTCTACACTCACAGTCTCATTGGGTGTATTCTCAACGTGGTATAGATCTGCGATGGTGTAGTTGGATGCTGTGTTTCTGTGCATCGTGCGTGGATACACTAGGAGAAAGTAAAACTACATTGCTGCTAACCCTAACCCTAACCCTAAGCAAACGCTAACCCTAACACTATCGCTATCCCTGATTTAACCGAGAACTGAAATCGAAACTTAATGGGCATACTATTGCAATCCCAACACTAACGGTAACACTAGCACTAAAACTAATGCTAAATCAAAACGGAATCCTCACCCCCTCACTCCTCCTATAACCTAACCTGAAAGGGGGGATTTGACACTACTCTAGAGTGCTTAGATGGTGTGTGTGAATGTTGTGAATCTATGAGTTACATCTACGGCACCTGGGAGAAGACCGTGAACATCACTGAAGACACCTGGAAAGTGACTGTGTTGGCTGTTAGAGCTTGGGCGACAGCGCTTTGTCTCTGTGCTCATGTACAATGAAAGTAATCTGAGCAGAAGACCAATATGTGATAACACAGGATAAGAGCATGAACACACTGGGCCATAATGAGGATTCTGCGTGAGGGATGGAAATCACATTAACAGTGCATCGGTAGTGGTAGCCAGTTTTAACACTGTGCAGTACTGCTCTTAGGCTGAGAGGTTCTGCTGACATTATGGTCGAGTGTCAACAAGTCGTCCTTAGGTAGTGGGATATTGTGAGCGTTTGTTTACACAACGTATGAGAGTCAGGAAACACTGTAGGGCATATGCGGCATCGAACGAGATTAATTTGACATTACGGTCGTTGGCTAATACAGTGTTCGTGAAGGGAGTGAACCTAGGTGTCAGTGGATCGTAATCGGTATCAGTGCCAAATCATTGTGTGAGTCTGTCATCATTGGGACTGGATTTTCCCTTTCTCAGAGTGCCGAAACCAGCGTGTGATCACGCTGTGACTGGAGGCGTCAGTTTGGGACCCAGCTAAAATCCTTCTCCAATGTGGGAGTCTACACTCACAGTCTCATTGGGTGTATTCTCAACGTGGTATAGAGCTGCGATGGTGTAGTTGGATGCTGTGTTTGTGTGCATCGTGCGTGGATACACTAGGAGAAAGTAAAACTACATTGCTGCTAACCCTAACCCCTAACCCTAAGCAAAAGCTAACCCTAACACTATCGCTATCCCTGATTTAACGGAGAACTGAAATCGAAACTTAATGGGAATATTATTGCAATCCCAACACTAACGGAAACACTAGCACTAAAACTAATGCTAAAGCAAAACGGAATCCTCAACCCCACACTCCTCCTACAACTTAACCTGAAAGGGAGGACTTTCACACTACTCTAGAGGGCTTAGATGGAGTGTGTGCATTTTGTGAATCTATGAGTTACATCTATGGCACCTGTGAGAAGACCGTGAACCTCATTGAAGACACCTGGAAAGTGACTGTGTTGGCTGTTAGAGCTTGGGTGACAGCGCTTTGTCTCTGTACTCGTGTACAATGAAAGTAATCTGAGCACAAGACCAATATGTGATAACACAGGATAAGAGCATGAACACAGTGGGCCATATTGAGGATTCTGCGTGAGGAGATGGAAATCACATTAAGAGTGCATCGGTAGTGGTAGCCAGTTTTAACACTGTGCAGTACTGCTCTTAGGCTGAGAGGTTCTGCTGACATTATGGTCGAGTGTCAACAAGTCGAGCTTAGGTAGTGGGATATTGTGAGCATTTGTTTACACAACGTATGAGAGTCAGGAAACACTGTAGGGCATATGCGGCATCGAACGAGGTTAATTTGACATTATGGTTGTTGGCTAATACAGTGTTCGTGAAGGGAGTGAACCTAGGTGTCAGGGGACCTTAATCGGTATCAGTGCCAAAACCTTGTGTGAGTCTGTCAGACATTGGGACTGGATTTTCCCTTTCTCAGAGTGCCGAAACCAGTGTGTGATCACGCTGTGACTGGAGGCGTCAGTTTGTGACCCAGCTAAAATCCTTCTCCAGTGTGCGATTCTACACTCACAGTCTCATTGGGTGTATTATCAACGTGGTATAGATCTGCGATGGTGTAGTTGGATGCTGTGATTCTGTGCATCGTGCGTGGATACACTAGGAGAAAGTAAAACTACATTGCTGCTAACCCTAACCCTAACCCTAAGCATACGCTAGCCCTAACACTATCGCTATCCCTGATTTAACCGAGAACTGAAATCGAAACTTAATGGGCATACTATTGCAATCCCAACACTAACGGTAACACTAGCACTAAAACTAATGCTAAATCAAAACGGAATCCTCAACCCCACACTCCTCCTACAACTTAACCTGAAAAGGAGGACTTTGACACTACTCTAGAGTGCTTAGATGGAGTGTGTGAATTTTGTGAATCTATGAGTTACATCTATGGCACCTGTGAGAAGACCGTGAACCTCATTGAAGACACCTGGAAAGTGTCTGTGTTAGCTGTTAGAGCTTGGGTGACAACGCTTTGTCTCTGTGCTCATGTACAATGAAAGTAATCTGAGTACAAGACCAATATGTGATAACACAGGATAAGAGCATGAACACACTGGGCCATAATGAGGAGTCTGCGTGAGGAATGGAAATCACATTAACAGTGCATCGGTAGTGGTAGCCAGTTTTAACACTGTGCAGTACTGCTCTTAGGCTGAGAGGTTCTGCTGACATTATGTCGAGTGTCAACAAGTCGAGCTTAGGTAGTGGGATATTGTGAGCATTTGTTTACACAACGTATGAGAGTCAGGAAACACTGTAGGGCATATGCGGCATCGAACGAGGTTAATTTGACATTATGGTTGTTGGCTAATACAGTGTTCGTGAAGGGAGTGAACCTAGGTGTCAGGGGACCTTAATCGGTATCAGTGCCAAAACCTTGTGTGAGTCTGTCAGACATTGGGACTGGATTTTCCCTTTCTCAGAGTGCCGAAACCAGTGTGTGATCACGCTGTGACTGGAGGCGTCAGTTTGTGACCCAGCTAAAATCCTTCTCCAGTGTGCGATTCTACACTCACAGTCTCATTGGGTGTATTATCAACGTGGTATAGATCTGCGATGGTGTAGTTGGATGCTGTGATTCTGTGCATCGTGCGTGGATACACTAGGAGAAAGTAAAACTACATTGCTGCTAACCCTAACCCTAACCCTAAGCATACGCTAGCCCTAACACTATCGCTATCCCTGATTTAACCGAGAACTGAAATCGAAACTTAATGGGCATACTATTGCAATCCCAACACTAACGGTAACACTAGCACTAAAACTAATGCTAAATCAAAACGGAATCCTCAACCCCACACTCCTCCTACAACTTAACCTGAAAAGGAGGACTTTGACACTACTCTAGAGTGCTTAGATGGAGTGTGTGAATTTTGTGAATCTATGAGTTACATCTATGGCACCTGTGAGAAGACCGTGAACCTCATTGAAGACACCTGGAAAGTGTCTGTGTTAGCTGTTAGAGCTTGGGTGACAACGCTTTGTCTCTGTGCTCGTGTACAATGAAAGTAATCTGAGTACAAGACCAATATGTGATAACACAGGATAAGAGCATGAACACACTGGGCCATAATGAGGAGTCTGCGTGAGGAATGGAAATCACATTAACAGTGCATCGGTAGTGGTAGCCAGTTTTAACACTGTGCAGTACTGCTCTTAGGCTGAGAGGTTCTGCTGACATTATGTCGAGTGTCAACAAGTCGAGCTTAGGTAGTGGGATATTGTGAGCATTTGTTTACACAACGTATGAGAGTCAGGAAACACTGTAGGGCATATGCGGCATCGAACGAGGTTAATTTGACATTATGGTTGTTGGCTAATACAGTGTTCGTGAAGGGAGTGAACCTAGGTGTCAGGGGACCTTAATCGGTATCAGTGCCAAAACCTTGTGTGAGTCTGTCAGACATTGGGACTGGATTTTCCCTTTCTCAGAGTGCCGAAACCAGTGTGTGATCACGCTGTGACTGGAGGCGTCAGTTTGTGACCCAGCTAAAATCCTTCTCCAGTGTGCGATTCTACACTCACAGTCTCATTGGGTGTATTATCAACGTGGTATAGATCTGCGATGGTGTAGTTGGATGCTGTGATTCTGTGCATCGTGCGTGGATACACTAGGAGAAAGTAAAACTACATTGCTGCTAACCCTAACCCTAACCCTAAGCATACGCTAGCCCTAACACTATCGCTATCCCTGATTTAACCGAGAACTGAAATCGAAACTTAATGGGCATACTATTGCAATCCCAACACTAACGGTAACACTAGCACTAAAACTAATGCTAAATCAAAACGGAATCCTCAACCCCACACTCCTCCTACAACTTAACCTGAAAAGGAGGACTTTGACACTACTCTAGAGTGCTTAGATGGAGTGTGTGAATTTTGTGAATCTATGAGTTACATCTATGGCACCTGTGAGAAGACCGTGAACCTCATTGAAGACACCTGGAAAGTGTCTGTGTTAGCTGTTAGAGCTTGGGTGACAACGCTTTGTCTCTGTGCTCGTGTACAATGAAAGTAATCTGAGTACAAGACCAATATGTGATAACACAGGATAAGAGCATGAACACACTGGGCCATAATGAGGAGTCTGCGTGAGGAATGGAAATCACATTAACAGTGCATCGGTAGTGGTAGCCAGTTTTAACACTGTGCAGTACTGCTCTTAGGCTGAGAGGTTCTGCTGACATTATGTCGAGTGTCAACAAGTCGAGCTTAGGTAGTGGGATAGTGTGAGCATTTGTTTACACAACGTATGAGAGTCAGGAAACACTGTAGGGCATATGCGGCATCGAACGAGGTTAATTTGACATTATGGTTGTTGGCTAATACAGTGTTCGTGAAGGGAGTGAACCTAGGTGTCAGGGGACCTTAATCGGTATCAGTGCCAAAACCTTGTGTGAGTCTGTCAGACATTGGGACTGGATTTTCCCTTTCTCAGAGTGCCGAAACCAGTGTGTGATCACGCTGTGACTGGAGGCGTCAGTTTGTGACCCAGCTAAAATCCTTCTCCAGTGTGCGATTCTACACTCACAGTCTCATTGGGTGTATTATCAACGTGGTATAGATCTGCGATGGTGTAGTTGGATGCTGTGATTCTGTGCATCGTGCGTGGATACACTAGGAGAAAGTAAAACTACATTGCTGCTAACCCTAACCCTAACCCTAAGCATACGCTAGCCCTAACACTATCGCTATCCCTGATTTAACCGAGAACTGAAATCGAAACTTAATGGGCATACTATTGCAATCCCAACACTAACGGTAACACTAGCACTAAAACTAATGCTAAATCAAAACGGAATCCTCAACCCCACACTCCTCCTACAACTTAACCTGAAAAGGAGGACTTTGACACTACTCTAGAGTGCTTAGATGGAGTGTGTGAATTTTGTGAATCTATGAGTTACATCTATGGCACCTGTGAGAAGACCGTGAACCTCATTGAAGACACCTGGAAAGTGTCTGTGTTAGCTGTTAGAGCTTGGGTGACAACGCTTTGTCTCTGTGCTCGTGTACAATGAAAGTAATCTGAGTACAAGACCAATATGTGATAACACAGGATAAGAGCATGAACACACTGGGCCATAATGAGGAGTCTGCGTGAGGAATGGAAATCACATTAACAGTGCATCGGTAGTGGTAGCCAGTTTTAACACTGTGCAGTACTGCTCTTAGGCTGAGAGGTTCTGCTGACATTATGTCGAGTGTCAACAAGTCGAGCTTAGGTAGTGGGATATTGTGAGCATTTGTTTACACAACGTATGAGAGTCAGGAAACACTGTAGGGCATATGCGGCATCGAACGAGGTTAATTTGACATTATGGTTGTTGGCTAATACAGTGTTCGTGAAGGGAGTGAACCTAGGTGTCAGGGGACCTTAATCGGTATCAGTGCCAAAACCTTGTGTGAGTCTGTCAGACATTGGGACTGGATTTTCCCTTTCTCAGAGTGCCGAAACCAGTGTGTGATCACGCTGTGACTGGAGGCGTCAGTTTGTGACCCAGCTAAAATCCTTCTCCAGTGTGCGATTCTACACTCACAGTCTCATTGGGTGTATTATCAACGTGGTATAGATCTGCGATGGTGTAGTTGGATGCTGTGATTCTGTGCATCGTGCGTGGATACACTAGGAGAAAGTAAAACTACATTGCTGCTAACCCTAACCCTAACCCTAAGCATACGCTAGCCCTAACACTATCGCTATCCCTGATTTAACCGAGAACTGAAATCGAAACTTAATGGGCATACTATTGCAATCCCAACACTAACGGTAACACTAGCACTAAAACTAATGCTAAATCAAAACGGAATCCTCAACCCCACACTCCTCCTACAACTTAACCTGAAAAGGAGGACTTTGACACTACTCTAGAGTGCTTAGATGGAGTGTGTGAATTTTGTGAATCTATGAGTTACATCTATGGCACCTGTGAGAAGACCGTGAACCTCATTGAAGACACCTGGAAAGTGTCTGTGTTAGCTGTTAGAGCTTGGGTGACAACGCTTTGTCTCTGTGCTCGTGTACAATGAAAGTAATCTGAGTACAAGACCAATATGTGATAACACAGGATAAGAGCATGAACACACTGGGCCATAATGAGGAGTCTGCGTGAGGAATGGAAATCACATTAACAGTGCATCGGTAGTGGTAGCCAGTTTTAACACTGTGCAGTACTGCTCTTAGGCTGAGAGGTTCTGCTGACATTATGTCGAGTGTCAACAAGTCGAGCTTAGGTAGTGGGATAGTGTGAGCATTTGTTTACACAACGTATGAGAGTCAGGAAACACTGTAGGGCATATGCGGCATCGAACGAGGTTAATTTGACATTATGGTTGTTGGCTAATACAGTGTTCGTGAAGGGAGTGAACCTAGGTGTCAGGGGACCTTAATCGGTATCAGTGCCAAAACCTTGTGTGAGTCTGTCAGACATTGGGACTGGATTTTCCCTTTCTCAGAGTGCCGAAACCAGTGTGTGATCACGCTGTGACTGGAGGCGTCAGTTTGTGACCCAGCTAAAATCCTTCTCCAGTGTGTGATTCTACACTCACAGTCTCATTGGGTGTATTATCAACGTGGTATAGATCTGCGATGGTGTAGTTGGATGCTGTGATTCTGTGCATCGTGCGTGGATACACTAGGAGAAAGTAAAACTACATTGCTGCTAACCCTAACCCTAACCCTAAGCATACGCTAGCCCTAACACTATCGCTATCCCTGATTTAACCGAGAACTGAAATCGAAACTTAATGGGCATACTATTGCAATCCCAACACTAACGGTAACACTAGCACTAAAACTAATGCTAAATCAAAACGGAATCCTCAACCCCACACTCCTCCTACAACTTAACCTGAAAAGGAGGACTTTGACACTACTCTAGAGTGCTTAGATGGAGTGTGTGAATTTTGTGAATCTATGAGTTACATCTATGGCACCTGTGAGAAGACCGTGAACCTCATTGAAGACACCTGGAAAGTGTCTGTGTTAGCTGTTAGAGCTTGGGTGACAACGCTTTGTCTCTGTGCTCGTGTACAATGAAAGTAATCTGAGTACAAGACCAATATGTGATAACACAGGATAAGAGCATGAACACACTGGGCCATAATGAGGAGTCTGCGTGAGGAATGGAAATCACATTAACAGTGCATCGGTAGTGGTAGCCAGTTTTAACACTGTGCAGTACTGCTCTTAGGCTGAGAGGTTCTGCTGACATTATGTCGAGTGTCAACAAGTCGAGCTTAGGTAGTGGGATATTGTGAGCATTTGTTTACACAACGTATGAGAGTCAGGAAACACTGTAGGGCATATGCGGCATCGAACGAGGTTAATTTGACATTATGGTTGTTGGCTAATACAGTGTTCGTGAAGGGAGTGAACCTAGGTGTCAGGGGACCTTAATCGGTATCAGTGCCAAAACCTTGTGTGAGTCTGTCAGACATTGGGACTGGATTTTCCCTTTCTCAGAGTGCCGAAACCAGTGTGTGATCACGCTGTGACTGGAGGCGTCAGTTTGTGACCCAGCTAAAATCCTTCTCCAGTGTGTGATTCTACACTCACAGTCTCATTGGGTGTATTATCAACGTGGTATAGATCTGCGATGGTGTAGTTGGATGCTGTGATTCTGTGCATCGTGCGTGGATACACTAGGAGAAAGTAAAACTACATTGCTGCTAACCCTAACCCTAACCCTAAGCATACGCTAGCCCTAACACTATCGCTATCCCTGATTTAACCGAGAACTGAAATCGAAACTTAATGGGCATACTATTGCAATCCCAACACTAACGGTAACACTAGCACTAAAACTAATGCTAAATCAAAACGGAATCCTCAACCCCACACTCCTCCTACAACTTAACCTGAAAAGGAGGACTTTGACACTACTCTAGAGTGCTTAGATGGAGTGTGTGAATTTTGTGAATCTATGAGTTACATCTATGGCACCTGTGAGAAGACCGTGAACCTCATTGAAGACACCTGGAAAGTGTCTGTGTTAGCTGTTAGAGCTTGGGTGACAACGCTTTGTCTCTGTGCTCGTGTACAATGAAAGTAATCTGAGTACAAGACCAATATGTGATAACACAGGATAAGAGCATGAACACACTGGGCCATAATGAGGAGTCTGCGTGAGGAATGGAAATCACATTAACAGTGCATCGGTAGTGGTAGCCAGTTTTAACACTGTGCAGTACTGCTCTTAGGCTGAGAGGTTCTGCTGACATTATGTCGAGTGTCAACAAGTCGAGCTTAGGTAGTGGGATATTGTGAGCATTTGTTTACACAACGTATGAGAGTCAGGAAACACTGTAGGGCATATGCGGCATCGAACGAGGTTAATTTGACATTATGGTTGTTGGCTAATACAGTGTTCGTGAAGGGAGTGAACCTAGGTGTCAGGGGACCTTAATCGGTATCAGTGCCAAAACCTTGTGTGAGTCTGTCAGACATTGGGACTGGATTTTCCCTTTCTCAGAGTGCCGAAACCAGTGTGTGATCACGCTGTGACTGGAGGCGTCAGTTTGTGACCCAGCTAAAATCCTTCTCCAGTGTGCGATTCTACACTCACAGTCTCATTGGGTGTATTATCAACGTGGTATAGATCTGCGATGGTGTAGTTGGATGCTGTGATTCTGTGCATCGTGCGTGGATACACTAGGAGAAAGTAAAACTACATTGCTGCTAACCCTAACCCTAACCCTAAGCATACGCTAGCCCTAACACTATCGCTATCCCTGATTTAACCGAGAACTGAAATCGAAACTTAATGGGCATACTATTGCAATCCCAACACTAACGGTAACACTAGCACTAAAACTAATGCTAAATCAAAACGGAATCCTCAACCCCACACTCCTCCTACAACTTAACCTGAAAAGGAGGACTTTGACACTACTCTAGAGTGCTTAGATGGAGTGTGTGAATTTTGTGAATCTATGAGTTACATCTATGGCACCTGTGAGAAGACCGTGAACCTCATTGAAGACACCTGGAAAGTGTCTGTGTTAGCTGTTAGAGCTTGGGTGACAACGCTTTGTCTCTGTGCTCGTGTACAATGAAAGTAATCTGAGTACAAGACCAATATGTGATAACACAGGATAAGAGCATGAACACACTGGGCCATAATGAGGAGTCTGCGTGAGGAATGGAAATCACATTAACAGTGCATCGGTAGTGGTAGCCAGTTTTAACACTGTGCAGTACTGCTCTTAGGCTGAGAGGTTCTGCTGACATTATGTCGAGTGTCAACAAGTCGAGCTTAGGTAGTGGGATATTGTGAGCATTTGTTTACACAACGTATGAGAGTCAGGAAACACTGTAGGGCATATGCGGCATCGAACGAGGTTAATTTGACATTATGGTTGTTGGCTAATACAGTGTTCGTGAAGGGAGTGAACCTAGGTGTCAGGGGACCTTAATCGGTATCAGTGCCAAAACCTTGTGTGAGTCTGTCAGACATTGGGACTGGATTTTCCCTTTCTCAGAGTGCCGAAACCAGTGTGTGATCACGCTGTGACTGGAGGCGTCAGTTTGTGACCCAGCTAAAATCCTTCTCCAGTGTGCGATTCTACACTCACAGTCTCATTGGGTGTATTATCAACGTGGTATAGATCTGCGATGGTGTAGTTGGATGCTGTGATTCTGTGCATCGTGCGTGGATACACTAGGAGAAAGTAAAACTACATTGCTGCTAACCCTAACCCTAACCCTAAGCATACGCTAGCCCTAACACTATCGCTATCCCTGATTTAACCGAGAACTGAAATCGAAACTTAATGGGCATACTATTGCAATCCCAACACTAACGGTAACACTAGCACTAAAACTAATGCTAAATCAAAACGGAATCCTCAACCCCACACTCCTCCTACAACTTAACCTGAAAAGGAGGACTTTGACACTACTCTAGAGTGCTTAGATGGAGTGTGTGAATTTTGTGAATCTATGAGTTACATCTATGGCACCTGTGAGAAGACCGTGAACCTCATTGAAGACACCTGGAAAGTGTCTGTGTTAGCTGTTAGAGCTTGGGTGACAACGCTTTGTCTCTGTGCTCGTGTACAATGAAAGTAATCTGAGTACAAGACCAATATGTGATAACACAGGATAAGAGCATGAACACACTGGGCCATAATGAGGAGTCTGCGTGAGGAATGGAAATCACATTAACAGTGCATCGGTAGTGGTAGCCAGTTTTAACACTGTGCAGTACTGCTCTTAGGCTGAGAGGTTCTGCTGACATTATGTCGAGTGTCAACAAGTCGAGCTTAGGTAGTGGGATATTGTGAGCATTTGTTTACACAACGTATGAGAGTCAGGAAACACTGTAGGGCATATGCGGCATCGAACGAGGTTAATTTGACATTATGGTTGTTGGCTAATACAGTGTTCGTGAAGGGAGTGAACCTAGGTGTCAGGGGACCTTAATCGGTATCAGTGCCAAAACCTTGTGTGAGTCTGTCAGACATTGGGACTGGATTTTCCCTTTCTCAGAGTGCCGAAACCAGTGTGTGATCACGCTGTGACTGGAGGCGTCAGTTTGTGACCCAGCTAAAATCCTTCTCCAGTGTGCGATTCTACACTCACAGTCTCATTGGGTGTATTATCAACGTGGTATAGATCTGCGATGGTGTAGTTGGATGCTGTGATTCTGTGCATCGTGCGTGGATACACTAGGAGAAAGTAAAACTACATTGCTGCTAACCCTAACCCTAACCCTAAGCATACGCTAGCCCTAACACTATCGCTATCCCTGATTTAACCGAGAACTGAAATCGAAACTTAATGGGCATACTATTGCAATCCCAACACTAACGGTAACACTAGCACTAAAACTAATGCTAAATCAAAACGGAATCCTCAACCCCACACTCCTCCTACAACTTAACCTGAAAAGGAGGACTTTGACACTACTCTAGAGTGCTTAGATGGAGTGTGTGAATTTTGTGAATCTATGAGTTACATCTATGGCACCTGTGAGAAGACCGTGAACCTCATTGAAGACACCTGGAAAGTGTCTGTGTTAGCTGTTAGAGCTTGGGTGACAACGCTTTGTCTCTGTGCTCGTGTACAATGAAAGTAATCTGAGTACAAGACCAATATGTGATAACACAGGATAAGAGCATGAACACACTGGGCCATAATGAGGAGTCTGCGTGAGGAATGGAAATCACATTAACAGTGCATCGGTAGTGGTAGCCAGTTTTAACACTGTGCAGTACTGCTCTTAGGCTGAGAGGTTCTGCTGACATTATGGTCGAGTGTCAACAAGTCGAGCTTAGGTAGTGGGATATTGTGAGCATTTGTTTACACAACGTATGAGAGTCAGGAAACACTGTAGGGCATATGCGGCATCGAACGAGGTTAATTTGACATTATGGTTGTTGGCTAATACAGTGTTCGTGAAGGGAGTGAACCTAGGTGTCAGGGGACCTTAATCGGTATCAGTGCCAAAACCTTGTGTGAGTCTGTCAGACATTGGGACTGGATTTTCCCTTTCTCAGAGTGCCGAAACCAGTGTGTGATCACGCTGTGACTGGAGGCGTCAGTTTGTGACCCAGCTAAAATCCTTCTCCAGTGTGCGATTCTACACTCACAGTCTCATTGGGTGTATTATCAACGTGGTATAGATCTGCGATGGTGTAGTTGGATGCTGTGATTCTGTGCATCGTGCGTGGATACACTAGGAGAAAGTAAAACTACATTGCTGCTAACCCTAACCCTAACCCTAAGCATACGCTAGCCCTAACACTATCGCTATCCCTGATTTAACCGAGAACTGAAATCGAAACTTAATGGGCATACTATTGCAATCCCAACACTAACGGTAACACTAGCACTAAAACTAATGCTAAATCAAAACGGAATCCTCAACCCCACACTCCTCCTACAACTTAACCTGAAAAGGAGGACTTTGACACTACTCTAGAGTGCTTAGATGGAGTGTGTGAATTTTGTGAATCTATGAGTTACATCTATGGCACCTGTGAGAAGACCGTGAACCTCATTGAAGACACCTGGAAAGTGTCTGTGTTAGCTGTTAGAGCTTGGGTGACAACGCTTTGTCTCTGTGCTCGTGTACAATGAAAGTAATCTGAGTACAAGACCAATATGTGATAACACAGGATAAGAGCATGAACACACTGGGCCATAATGAGGAGTCTGCGTGAGGAATGGAAATCACATTAACAGTGCATCGGTAGTGGTAGCCAGTTTTAACACTGTGCAGTACTGCTCTTAGGCTGAGAGGTTCTGCTGACATTATGGTCGAGTGTCAACAAGTCGAGCTTAGGTAGTGGGATATTGTGAGCATTTGTTTACACAACGTATGAGAGTCAGGAAACACTGTAGGGCATATGCGGCATCGAACGAGGTTAATTTGACATTATGGTTGTTGGCTAATACAGAGTTCGTGAAGGGAGTGAACCTAGGTGTCAGGGGACCTTAATCGGTATCAGTGCCAAAACCTTGTGTGAGTCTGTCAGACATTGGGACTGGATTTTCCCTTTCTCAGAGTGCCGAAACCAGTGTGTGATCACGCTGTGACTGGAGGCGTCAGTTTGTGACCCAGCTAAAATCCTTCTCCAGTGTGCGATTCTACACTCACAGTCTCATTGGGTGTATTATCAACGTGGTATAGATCTGCGATGGTGTAGTTGGATGCTGTGATTCTGTGCATCGTGCGTGGATACACTAGGAGAAAGTAAAACTACATTGCTGCTAACCCTAACCCTAACCCTAAGCATACGCTAGCCCTAACACTATCGCTATCCCTGATTTAACCGAGAACTGAAATCGAAACTTAATGGGCATACTATTGCAATCCCAACACTAACGGTAACACTAGCACTAAAACTAATGCTAAATCAAAACGGAATCCTCAACCCCACACTCCTCCTACAACTTAACCTGAAAAGGAGGACTTTGACACTACTCTAGAGTGCTTAGATGGAGTGTGTGAATTTTGTGAATCTATGAGTTACATCTATGGCACCTGTGAGAAGACCGTGAACCTCATTGAAGACACCTGGAAAGTGTCTGTGTTAGCTGTTAGAGCTTGGGTGACAACGCTTTGTCTCTGTGCTCGTGTACAATGAAAGTAATCTGAGTACAAGACCAATATGTGATAACACAGGATAAGAGCATGAACACACTGGGCCATAATGAGGAGTCTGCGTGAGGAATGGAAATCACATTAACAGTGCATCGGTAGTGGTAGCCAGTTTTAACACTGTGCAGTACTGCTCTTAGGCTGAGAGGTTCTGCTGACATTATGTCGAGTGTCAACAAGTCGAGCTTAGGTAGTGGGATATTGTGAGCATTTGTTTACACAACGTATGAGAGTCAGGAAACACTGTAGGGCATATGCGGCATCGAACGAGGTTAATTTGACATTATGGTTGTTGGCTAATACAGTGTTCGTGAAGGGAGTGAACCTAGGTGTCAGGGGACCTTAATCGGTATCAGTGCCAAAACCTTGTGTGAGTCTGTCAGACATTGGGACTGGATTTTCCCTTTCTCAGAGTGCCGAAACCAGTGTGTGATCACGCTGTGACTGGAGGCGTCAGTTTGTGACCCAGCTAAAATCCTTCTCCAGTGTGCGATTCTACACTCACAGTCTCATTGGGTGTATTATCAACGTGGTATAGATCTGCGATGGTGTAGTTGGATGCTGTGATTCTGTGCATCGTGCGTGGATACACTAGGAGAAAGTAAAACTACATTGCTGCTAACCCTAACCCTAACCCTAAGCATACGCTAGCCCTAACACTATCGCTATCCCTGATTTAACCGAGAACTGAAATCGAAACTTAATGGGCATACTATTGCAATCCCAACACTAACGGTAACACTAGCACTAAAACTAATGCTAAATCAAAACGGAATCCTCAACCCCACACTCCTCCTACAACTTAACCTGAAAAGGAGGACTTTGACACTACTCTAGAGTGCTTAGATGGAGTGTGTGAATTTTGTGAATCTATGAGTTACATCTATGGCACCTGTGAGAAGACCGTGAACCTCATTGAAGACACCTGGAAAGTGTCTGTGTTAGCTGTTAGAGCTTGGGTGACAACGCTTTGTCTCTGTGCTCGTGTACAATGAAAGTAATCTGAGTACAAGACCAATATGTGATAACACAGGATAAGAGCATGAACACACTGGGCCATAATGAGGAGTCTGCGTGAGGAATGGAAATCACATTAACAGTGCATCGGTAGTGGTAGCCAGTTTTAACACTGTGCAGTACTGCTCTTAGGCTGAGAGGTTCTGCTGACATTATGTCGAGTGTCAACAAGTCGAGCTTAGGTAGTGGGATATTGTGAGCATTTGTTTACACAACGTATGAGAGTCAGGAAACACTGTAGGGCATATGCGGCATCGAACGAGGTTAATTTGACATTATGGTTGTTGGCTAATACAGTGTTCGTGAAGGGAGTGAACCTAGGTGTCAGGGGACCTTAATCGGTATCAGTGCCAAAACCTTGTGTGAGTCTGTCAGACATTGGGACTGGATTTTCCCTTTCTCAGAGTGCCGAAACCAGTGTGTGATCACGCTGTGACTGGAGGCGTCAGTTTGTGACCCAGCTAAAATCCTTCTCCAGTGTGCGATTCTACACTCACAGTCTCATTGGGTGTATTATCAACGTGGTATAGATCTGCGATGGTGTAGTTGGATGCTGTGATTCTGTGCATCGTGCGTGGATACACTAGGAGAAAGTAAAACTACATTGCTGCTAACCCTAACCCTAACCCTAAGCATACGCTAGCCCTAACACTATCGCTATCCCTGATTTAACCGAGAACTGAAATCGAAACTTAATGGGCATACTATTGCAATCCCAACACTAACGGTAACACTAGCACTAAAACTAATGCTAAATCAAAACGGAATCCTCAACCCCACACTCCTCCTACAACTTAACCTGAAAAGGAGGACTTTGACACTACTCTAGAGTGCTTAGATGGAGTGTGTGAATTTTGTGAATCTATGAGTTACATCTATGGCACCTGTGAGAAGACCGTGAACCTCATTGAAGACACCTGGAAAGTGTCTGTGTTAGCTGTTAGAGCTTGGGTGACAACGCTTTGTCTCTGTGCTCGTGTACAATGAAAGTAATCTGAGTACAAGACCAATATGTGATAACACAGGATAAGAGCATGAACACACTGGGCCATAATGAGGAGTCTGCGTGAGGAATGGAAATCACATTAACAGTGCATCGGTAGTGGTAGCCAGTTTTAACACTGTGCAGTACTGCTCTTAGGCTGAGAGGTTCTGCTGACATTATGTCGAGTGTCAACAAGTCGAGCTTAGGTAGTGGGATATTGTGAGCATTTGTTTACACAACGTATGAGAGTCAGGAAACACTGTAGGGCATATGCGGCATCGAACGAGGTTAATTTGACATTATGGTTGTTGGCTAATACAGTGTTCGTGAAGGGAGTGAACCTAGGTGTCAGGGGACCTTAATCGGTATCAGTGCCAAAACCTTGTGTGAGTCTGTCAGACATTGGGACTGGATTTTCCCTTTCTCAGAGTGCCGAAACCAGTGTGTGATCACGCTGTGACTGGAGGCGTCAGTTTGTGACCCAGCTAAAATCCTTCTCCAGTGTGCGATTCTACACTCACAGTCTCATTGGGTGTATTATCAACGTGGTATAGATCTGCGATGGTGTAGTTGGATGCTGTGATTCTGTGCATCGTGCGTGGATACACTAGGAGAAAGTAAAACTACATTGCTGCTAACCCTAACCCTAACCCTAAGCATACGCTAGCCCTAACACTATCGCTATCCCTGATTTAACCGAGAACTGAAATCGAAACTTAATGGGCATACTATTGCAATCCCAACACTAACGGTAACACTAGCACTAAAACTAATGCTAAATCAAAACGGAATCCTCAACCCCACACTCCTCCTACAACTTAACCTGAAAAGGAGGACTTTGACACTACTCTAGAGTGCTTAGATGGAGTGTGTGAATTTTGTGAATCTATGAGTTACATCTATGGCACCTGTGAGAAGACCGTGAACCTCATTGAAGACACCTGGAAAGTGTCTGTGTTAGCTGTTAGAGCTTGGGTGACAACGCTTTGTCTCTGTGCTCGTGTACAATGAAAGTAATCTGAGTACAAGACCAATATGTGATAACACAGGATAAGAGCATGAACACACTGGGCCATAATGAGGAGTCTGCGTGAGGAATGGAAATCACATTAACAGTGCATCGGTAGTGGTAGCCAGTTTTAACACTGTGCAGTACTGCTCTTAGGCTGAGAGGTTCTGCTGACATTATGGTCGAGTGTCAACAAGTCGAGCTTAGGTAGTGGGATATTGTGAGCATTTGTTTACACAACGTATGAGAGTCAGGAAACACTGTAGGGCATATGCGGCATCGAACGAGGTTAATTTGACATTATGGTTGTTGGCTAATACAGTGTTCGTGAAGGGAGTGAACCTAGGTGTCAGGGGACCTTAATCGGTATCAGTGCCAAAACCTTGTGTGAGTCTGTCAGACATTGGGACTGGATTTTCCCTTTCTCAGAGTGCCGAAACCAGTGTGTGATCACGCTGTGACTGGAGGCGTCAGTTTGTGACCCAGCTAAAATCCTTCTCCAGTGTGCGATTCTACACTCACAGTCTCATTGGGTGTATTATCAACGTGGTATAGATCTGCGATGGTGTAGTTGGATGCTGTGATTCTGTGCATCGTGCGTGGATACACTAGGAGAAAGTAAAACTACATTGCTGCTAACCCTAACCCTAACCCTAAGCATACGCTAGCCCTAACACTATCGCTATCCCTGATTTAACCGAGAACTGAAATCGAAACTTAATGGGCATACTATTGCAATCCCAACACTAACGGTAACACTAGCACTAAAACTAATGCTAAATCAAAACGGAATCCTCAACCCCACACTCCTCCTACAACTTAACCTGAAAAGGAGGACTTTGACACTACTCTAGAGTGCTTAGATGGAGTGTGTGAATTTTGTGAATCTATGAGTTACATCTATGGCACCTGTGAGAAGACCGTGAACCTCATTGAAGACACCTGGAAAGTGTCTGTGTTAGCTGTTAGAGCTTGGGTGACAACGCTTTGTCTCTGTGCTCGTGTACAATGAAAGTAATCTGAGTACAAGACCAATATGTGATAACACAGGATAAGAGCATGAACACACTGGGCCATAATGAGGAGTCTGCGTGAGGAATGGAAATCACATTAACAGTGCATCGGTAGTGGTAGCCAGTTTTAACACTGTGCAGTACTGCTCTTAGGCTGAGAGGTTCTGCTGACATTATGTCGAGTGTCAACAAGTCGAGCTTAGGTAGTGGGATATTGTGAGCATTTGTTTACACAACGTATGAGAGTCAGGAAACACTGTAGGGCATATGCGGCATCGAACGAGGTTAATTTGACATTATGGTTGTTGGCTAATACAGTGTTCGTGAAGGGAGTGAACCTAGGTGTCAGGGGACCTTAATCGGTATCAGTGCCAAAACCTTGTGTGAGTCTGTCAGACATTGGGACTGGATTTTCCCTTTCTCAGAGTGCCGAAACCAGTGTGTGATCACGCTGTGACTGGAGGCGTCAGTTTGTGACCCAGCTAAAATCCTTCTCCAGTGTGCGATTCTACACTCACAGTCTCATTGGGTGTATTATCAACGTGGTATAGATCTGCGATGGTGTAGTTGGATGCTGTGATTCTGTGCATCGTGCGTGGATACACTAGGAGAAAGTAAAACTACATTGCTGCTAACCCTAACCCTAACCCTAAGCATACGCTAGCCCTAACACTATCGCTATCCCTGATTTAACCGAGAACTGAAATCGAAACTTAATGGGCATACTATTGCAATCCCAACACTAACGGTAACACTAGCACTAAAACTAATGCTAAATCAAAACGGAATCCTCAACCCCACACTCCTCCTACAACTTAACCTGAAAAGGAGGACTTTGACACTACTCTAGAGTGCTTAGATGGAGTGTGTGAATTTTGTGAATCTATGAGTTACATCTATGGCACCTGTGAGAAGACCGTGAACCTCATTGAAGACACCTGGAAAGTGTCTGTGTTAGCTGTTAGAGCTTGGGTGACAACGCTTTGTCTCTGTGCTCGTGTACAATGAAAGTAATCTGAGTACAAGACCAATATGTGATAACACAGGATAAGAGCATGAACACACTGGGCCATAATGAGGAGTCTGCGTGAGGAATGGAAATCACATTAACAGTGCATCGGTAGTGGTAGCCAGTTTTAACACTGTGCAGTACTGCTCTTAGGCTGAGAGGTTCTGCTGACATTATGTCGAGTGTCAACAAGTCGAGCTTAGGTAGTGGGATATTGTGAGCATTTGTTTACACAACGTATGAGAGTCAGGAAACACTGTAGGGCATATGCGGCATCGAACGAGGTTAATTTGACATTATGGTTGTTGGCTAATACAGTGTTCGTGAAGGGAGTGAACCTAGGTGTCAGGGGACCTTAATCGGTATCAGTGCCAAAACCTTGTGTGAGTCTGTCAGACATTGGGACTGGATTTTCCCTTTCTCAGAGTGCCGAAACCAGTGTGTGATCACGCTGTGACTGGAGGCGTCAGTTTGTGACCCAGCTAAAATCCTTCTCCAGTGTGCGATTCTACACTCACAGTCTCATTGGGTGTATTATCAACGTGGTATAGATCTGCGATGGTGTAGTTGGATGCTGTGATTCTGTGCATCGTGCGTGGATACACTAGGAGAAAGTAAAACTACATTGCTGCTAACCCTAACCCTAACCCTAAGCATACGCTAGCCCTAACACTATCGCTATCCCTGATTTAACCGAGAACTGAAATCGAAACTTAATGGGCATACTATTGCAATCCCAACACTAACGGTAACACTAGCACTAAAACTAATGCTAAATCAAAACGGAATCCTCAACCCCACACTCCTCCTACAACTTAACCTGAAAAGGAGGACTTTGACACTACTCTAGAGTGCTTAGATGGAGTGTGTGAATTTTGTGAATCTATGAGTTACATCTATGGCACCTGTGAGAAGACCGTGAACCTCATTGAAGACACCTGGAAAGTGTCTGTGTTAGCTGTTAGAGCTTGGGTGACAACGCTTTGTCTCTGTGCTCGTGTACAATGAAAGTAATCTGAGTACAAGACCAATATGTGATAACACAGGATAAGAGCATGAACACACTGGGCCATAATGAGGAGTCTGCGTGAGGAATGGAAATCACATTAACAGTGCATCGGTAGTGGTAGCCAGTTTTAACACTGTGCAGTACTGCTCTTAGGCTGAGAGGTTCTGCTGACATTATGTCGAGTGTCAACAAGTCGAGCTTAGGTAGTGGGATATTGTGAGCATTTGTTTACACAACGTATGAGAGTCAGGAAACACTGTAGGGCATATGCGGCATCGAACGAGGTTAATTTGACATTATGGTTGTTGGCTAATACAGTGTTCGTGAAGGGAGTGAACCTAGGTGTCAGGGGACCTTAATCGGTATCAGTGCCAAAACCTTGTGTGAGTCTGTCAGACATTGGGACTGGATTTTCCCTTTCTCAGAGTGCCGAAACCAGTGTGTGATCACGCTGTGACTGGAGGCGTCAGTTTGTGACCCAGCTAAAATCCTTCTCCAGTGTGCGATTCTACACTCACAGTCTCATTGGGTGTATTATCAACGTGGTATAGATCTGCGATGGTGTAGTTGGATGCTGTGATTCTGTGCATCGTGCGTGGATACACTAGGAGAAAGTAAAACTACATTGCTGCTAACCCTAACCCTAACCCTAAGCATACGCTAGCCCTAACACTATCGCTATCCCTGATTTAACCGAGAACTGAAATCGAAACTTAATGGGCATACTATTGCAATCCCAACACTAACGGTAACACTAGCACTAAAACTAATGCTAAATCAAAACGGAATCCTCAACCCCACACTCCTCCTACAACTTAACCTGAAAAGGAGGACTTTGACACTACTCTAGAGTGCTTAGATGGAGTGTGTGAATTTTGTGAATCTATGAGTTACATCTATGGCACCTGTGAGAAGACCGTGAACCTCATTGAAGACACCTGGAAAGTGTCTGTGTTAGCTGTTAGAGCTTGGGTGACAACGCTTTGTCTCTGTGCTCGTGTACAATGAAAGTAATCTGAGTACAAGACCAATATGTGATAACACAGGATAAGAGCATGAACACACTGGGCCATAATGAGGAGTCTGCGTGAGGAATGGAAATCACATTAACAGTGCATCGGTAGTGGTAGCCAGTTTTAACACTGTGCAGTACTGCTCTTAGGCTGAGAGGTTCTGCTGACATTATGTCGAGTGTCAACAAGTCGAGCTTAGGTAGTGGGATATTGTGAGCATTTGTTTACACAACGTATGAGAGTCAGGAAACACTGTAGGGCATATGCGGCATCGAACGAGGTTAATTTGACATTATGGTTGTTGGCTAATACAGTGTTCGTGAAGGGAGTGAACCTAGGTGTCAGGGGACCTTAATCGGTATCAGTGCCAAAACCTTGTGTGAGTCTGTCAGACATTGGGACTGGATTTTCCCTTTCTCAGAGTGCCGAAACCAGTGTGTGATCACGCTGTGACTGGAGGCGTCAGTTTGTGACCCAGCTAAAATCCTTCTCCAGTGTGCGATTCTACACTCACAGTCTCATTGGGTGTATTATCAACGTGGTATAGATCTGCGATGGTGTAGTTGGATGCTGTGATTCTGTGCATCGTGCGTGGATACACTAGGAGAAAGTAAAACTACATTGCTGCTAACCCTAACCCTAACCCTAAGCATACGCTAGCCCTAACACTATCGCTATCCCTGATTTAACCGAGAACTGAAATCGAAACTTAATGGGCATACTATTGCAATCCCAACACTAACGGTAACACTAGCACTAAAACTAATGCTAAATCAAAACGGAATCCTCAACCCCACACTCCTCCTACAACTTAACCTGAAAAGGAGGACTTTGACACTACTCTAGAGTGCTTAGATGGAGTGTGTGAATTTTGTGAATCTATGAGTTACATCTATGGCACCTGTGAGAAGACCGTGAACCTCATTGAAGACACCTGGAAAGTGTCTGTGTTAGCTGTTAGAGCTTGGGTGACAACGCTTTGTCTCTGTGCTCGTGTACAATGAAAGTAATCTGAGTACAAGACCAATATGTGATAACACAGGATAAGAGCATGAACACACTGGGCCATAATGAGGAGTCTGCGTGAGGAATGGAAATCACATTAACAGTGCATCGGTAGTGGTAGCCAGTTTTAACACTGTGCAGTACTGCTCTTAGGCTGAGAGGTTCTGCTGACATTATGTCGAGTGTCAACAAGTCGAGCTTAGGTAGTGGGATATTGTGAGCATTTGTTTACACAACGTATGAGAGTCAGGAAACACTGTAGGGCATATGCGGCATCGAACGAGGTTAATTTGACATTATGGTTGTTGGCTAATACAGTGTTCGTGAAGGGAGTGAACCTAGGTGTCAGGGGACCTTAATCGGTATCAGTGCCAAAACCTTGTGTGAGTCTGTCAGACATTGGGACTGGATTTTCCCTTTCTCAGAGTGCCGAAACCAGTGTGTGATCACGCTGTGACTGGAGGCGTCAGTTTGTGACCCAGCTAAAATCCTTCTCCAGTGTGCGATTCTACACTCACAGTCTCATTGGGTGTATTATCAACGTGGTATAGATCTGCGATGGTGTAGTTGGATGCTGTGATTCTGTGCATCGTGCGTGGATACACTAGGAGAAAGTAAAACTACATTGCTGCTAACCCTAACCCTAACCCTAAGCATACGCTAGCCCTAACACTATCGCTATCCCTGATTTAACCGAGAACTGAAATCGAAACTTAATGGGCATACTATTGCAATCCCAACACTAACGGTAACACTAGCACTAAAACTAATGCTAAATCAAAACGGAATCCTCAACCCCACACTCCTCCTACAACTTAACCTGAAAAGGAGGACTTTGACACTACTCTAGAGTGCTTAGATGGAGTGTGTGAATTTTGTGAATCTATGAGTTACATCTATGGCACCTGTGAGAAGACCGTGAACCTCATTGAAGACACCTGGAAAGTGTCTGTGTTAGCTGTTAGAGCTTGGGTGACAACGCTTTGTCTCTGTGCTCGTGTACAATGAAAGTAATCTGAGTACAAGACCAATATGTGATAACACAGGATAAGAGCATGAACACACTGGGCCATAATGAGGAGTCTGCGTGAGGAATGGAAATCACATTAACAGTGCATCGGTAGTGGTAGCCAGTTTTAACACTGTGCAGTACTGCTCTTAGGCTGAGAGGTTCTGCTGACATTATGGTCGAGTGTCAACAAGTCGAGCTTAGGTAGTGGGATATTGTGAGCATTTGTTTACACAACGTATGAGAGTCAGGAAACACTGTAGGGCATATGCGGCATCGAACGAGGTTAATTTGACATTATGGTTGTTGGCTAATACAGTGTTCGTGAAGGGAGTGAACCTAGGTGTCAGGGGACCTTAATCGGTATCAGTGCCAAAACCTTGTGTGAGTCTGTCAGACATTGGGACTGGATTTTCCCTTTCTCAGAGTGCCGAAACCAGTGTGTGATCACGCTGTGACTGGAGGCGTCAGTTTGTGACCCAGCTAAAATCCTTCTCCAGTGTGCGATTCTACACTCACAGTCTCATTGGGTGTATTATCAACGTGGTATAGATCTGCGATGGTGTAGTTGGATGCTGTGATTCTGTGCATCGTGCGTGGATACACTAGGAGAAAGTAAAACTACATTGCTGCTAACCCTAACCCTAACCCTAAGCATACGCTAGCCCTAACACTATCGCTATCCCTGATTTAACCGAGAACTGAAATCGAAACTTAATGGGCATACTATTGCAATCCCAACACTAACGGTAACACTAGCACTAAAACTAATGCTAAATCAAAACGGAATCCTCAACCCCACACTCCTCCTACAACTTAACCTGAAAAGGAGGACTTTGACACTACTCTAGAGTGCTTAGATGGAGTGTGTGAATTTTGTGAATCTATGAGTTACATCTATGGCACCTGTGAGAAGACCGTGAACCTCATTGAAGACACCTGGAAAGTGTCTGTGTTAGCTGTTAGAGCTTGGGTGACAACGCTTTGTCTCTGTGCTCGTGTACAATGAAAGTAATCTGAGTACAAGACCAATATGTGATAACACAGGATAAGAGCATGAACACACTGGGCCATAATGAGGAGTCTGCGTGAGGAATGGAAATCACATTAACAGTGCATCGGTAGTGGTAGCCAGTTTTAACACTGTGCAGTACTGCTCTTAGGCTGAGAGGTTCTGCTGACATTATGTCGAGTGTCAACAAGTCGAGCTTAGGTAGTGGGATATTGTGAGCATTTGTTTACACAACGTATGAGAGTCAGGAAACACTGTAGGGCATATGCGGCATCGAACGAGGTTAATTTGACATTATGGTTGTTGGCTAATACAGTGTTCGTGAAGGGAGTGAACCTAGGTGTCAGGGGACCTTAATCGGTATCAGTGCCAAAACCTTGTGTGAGTCTGTCAGACATTGGGACTGGATTTTCCCTTTCTCAGAGTGCCGAAACCAGTGTGTGATCACGCTGTGACTGGAGGCGTCAGTTTGTGACCCAGCTAAAATCCTTCTCCAGTGTGCGATTCTACACTCACAGTCTCATTGGGTGTATTATCAACGTGGTATAGATCTGCGATGGTGTAGTTGGATGCTGTGATTCTGTGCATCGTGCGTGGATACACTAGGAGAAAGTAAAACTACATTGCTGCTAACCCTAACCCTAACCCTAAGCATACGCTAGCCCTAACACTATCGCTATCCCTGATTTAACCGAGAACTGAAATCGAAACTTAATGGGCATACTATTGCAATCCCAACACTAACGGTAACACTAGCACTAAAACTAATGCTAAATCAAAACGGAATCCTCAACCCCACACTCCTCCTACAACTTAACCTGAAAAGGAGGACTTTGACACTACTCTAGAGTGCTTAGATGGAGTGTGTGAATTTTGTGAATCTATGAGTTACATCTATGGCACCTGTGAGAAGACCGTGAACCTCATTGAAGACACCTGGAAAGTGTCTGTGTTAGCTGTTAGAGCTTGGGTGACAACGCTTTGTCTCTGTGCTCGTGTACAATGAAAGTAATCTGAGTACAAGACCAATATGTGATAACACAGGATAAGAGCATGAACACACTGGGCCATAATGAGGAGTCTGCGTGAGGAATGGAAATCACATTAACAGTGCATCGGTAGTGGTAGCCAGTTTTAACACTGTGCAGTACTGCTCTTAGGCTGAGAGGTTCTGCTGACATTATGTCGAGTGTCAACAAGTCGAGCTTAGGTAGTGGGATATTGTGAGCATTTGTTTACACAACGTATGAGAGTCAGGAAACACTGTAGGGCATATGCGGCATCGAACGAGGTTAATTTGACATTATGGTTGTTGGCTAATACAGTGTTCGTGAAGGGAGTGAACCTAGGTGTCAGGGGACCTTAATCGGTATCAGTGCCAAAACCTTGTGTGAGTCTGTCAGACATTGGGACTGGATTTTCCCTTTCTCAGAGTGCCGAAACCAGTGTGTGATCACGCTGTGACTGGAGGCGTCAGTTTGTGACCCAGCTAAAATCCTTCTCCAGTGTGCGATTCTACACTCACAGTCTCATTGGGTGTATTATCAACGTGGTATAGATCTGCGATGGTGTAGTTGGATGCTGTGATTCTGTGCATCGTGCGTGGATACACTAGGAGAAAGTAAAACTACATTGCTGCTAACCCTAACCCTAACCCTAAGCATACGCTAGCCCTAACACTATCGCTATCCCTGATTTAACCGAGAACTGAAATCGAAACTTAATGGGCATACTATTGCAATCCCAACACTAACGGTAACACTAGCACTAAAACTAATGCTAAATCAAAACGGAATCCTCAACCCCACACTCCTCCTACAACTTAACCTGAAAAGGAGGACTTTGACACTACTCTAGAGTGCTTAGATGGAGTGTGTGAATTTTGTGAATCTATGAGTTACATCTATGGCACCTGTGAGAAGACCGTGAACCTCATTGAAGACACCTGGAAAGTGTCTGTGTTAGCTGTTAGAGCTTGGGTGACAACGCTTTGTCTCTGTGCTCGTGTACAATGAAAGTAATCTGAGTACAAGACCAATATGTGATAACACAGGATAAGAGCATGAACACACTGGGCCATAATGAGGAGTCTGCGTGAGGAATGGAAATCACATTAACAGTGCATCGGTAGTGGTAGCCAGTTTTAACACTGTGCAGTACTGCTCTTAGGCTGAGAGGTTCTGCTGACATTATGTCGAGTGTCAACAAGTCGAGCTTAGGTAGTGGGATATTGTGAGCATTTGTTTACACAACGTATGAGAGTCAGGAAACACTGTAGGGCATATGCGGCATCGAACGAGGTTAATTTGACATTATGGTTGTTGGCTAATACAGTGTTCGTGAAGGGAGTGAACCTAGGTGTCAGGGGACCTTAATCGGTATCAGTGCCAAAACCTTGTGTGAGTCTGTCAGACATTGGGACTGGATTTTCCCTTTCTCAGAGTGCCGAAACCAGTGTGTGATCACGCTGTGACTGGAGGCGTCAGTTTGTGACCCAGCTAAAATCCTTCTCCAGTGTGCGATTCTACACTCACAGTCTCATTGGGTGTATTATCAACGTGGTATAGATCTGCGATGGTGTAGTTGGATGCTGTGATTCTGTGCATCGTGCGTGGATACACTAGGAGAAAGTAAAACTACATTGCTGCTAACCCTAACCCTAACCCTAAGCATACGCTAGCCCTAACACTATCGCTATCCCTGATTTAACCGAGAACTGAAATCGAAACTTAATGGGCATACTATTGCAATCCCAACACTAACGGTAACACTAGCACTAAAACTAATGCTAAATCAAAACGGAATCCTCAACCCCACACTCCTCCTACAACTTAACCTGAAAAGGAGGACTTTGACACTACTCTAGAGTGCTTAGATGGAGTGTGTGAATTTTGTGAATCTATGAGTTACATCTATGGCACCTGTGAGAAGACCGTGAACCTCATTGAAGACACCTGGAAAGTGTCTGTGTTAGCTGTTAGAGCTTGGGTGACAACGCTTTGTCTCTGTGCTCGTGTACAATGAAAGTAATCTGAGTACAAGACCAATATGTGATAACACAGGATAAGAGCATGAACACACTGGGCCATAATGAGGAGTCTGCGTGAGGAATGGAAATCACATTAACAGTGCATCGGTAGTGGTAGCCAGTTTTAACACTGTGCAGTACTGCTCTTAGGCTGAGAGGTTCTGCTGACATTATGTCGAGTGTCAACAAGTCGAGCTTAGGTAGTGGGATATTGTGAGCATTTGTTTACACAACGTATGAGAGTCAGGAAACACTGTAGGGCATATGCGGCATCGAACGAGGTTAATTTGACATTATGGTTGTTGGCTAATACAGTGTTCGTGAAGGGAGTGAACCTAGGTGTCAGGGGACCTTAATCGGTATCAGTGCCAAAACCTTGTGTGAGTCTGTCAGACATTGGGACTGGATTTTCCCTTTCTCAGAGTGCCGAAACCAGTGTGTGATCACGCTGTGACTGGAGGCGTCAGTTTGTGACCCAGCTAAAATCCTTCTCCAGTGTGCGATTCTACACTCACAGTCTCATTGGGTGTATTATCAACGTGGTATAGATCTGCGATGGTGTAGTTGGATGCTGTGATTCTGTGCATCGTGCGTGGATACACTAGGAGAAAGTAAAACTACATTGCTGCTAACCCTAACCCTAACCCTAAGCATACGCTAGCCCTAACACTATCGCTATCCCTGATTTAACCGAGAACTGAAATCGAAACTTAATGGGCATACTATTGCAATCCCAACACTAACGGTAACACTAGCACTAAAACTAATGCTAAATCAAAACGGAATCCTCAACCCCACACTCCTCCTACAACTTAACCTGAAAAGGAGGACTTTGACACTACTCTAGAGTGCTTAGATGGAGTGTGTGAATTTTGTGAATCTATGAGTTACATCTATGGCACCTGTGAGAAGACCGTGAACCTCATTGAAGACACCTGGAAAGTGTCTGTGTTAGCTGTTAGAGCTTGGGTGACAACGCTTTGTCTCTGTGCTCGTGTACAATGAAAGTAATCTGAGTACAAGACCAATATGTGATAACACAGGATAAGAGCATGAACACACTGGGCCATAATGAGGAGTCTGCGTGAGGAATGGAAATCACATTAACAGTGCATCGGTAGTGGTAGCCAGTTTTAACACTGTGCAGTACTGCTCTTAGGCTGAGAGGTTCTGCTGACATTATGTCGAGTGTCAACAAGTCGAGCTTAGGTAGTGGGATATTGTGAGCATTTGTTTACACAACGTATGAGAGTCAGGAAACACTGTAGGGCATATGCGGCATCGAACGAGGTTAATTTGACATTATGGTTGTTGGCTAATACAGTGTTCGTGAAGGGAGTGAACCTAGGTGTCAGGGGACCTTAATCGGTATCAGTGCCAAAACCTTGTGTGAGTCTGTCAGACATTGGGACTGGATTTTCCCTTTCTCAGAGTGCCGAAACCAGTGTGTGATCACGCTGTGACTGGAGGCGTCAGTTTGTGACCCAGCTAAAATCCTTCTCCAGTGTGCGATTCTACACTCACAGTCTCATTGGGTGTATTATCAACGTGGTATAGATCTGCGATGGTGTAGTTGGATGCTGTGATTCTGTGCATCGTGCGTGGATACACTAGGAGAAAGTAAAACTACATTGCTGCTAACCCTAACCCTAACCCTAAGCATACGCTAGCCCTAACACTATCGCTATCCCTGATTTAACCGAGAACTGAAATCGAAACTTAATGGGCATACTATTGCAATCCCAACACTAACGGTAACACTAGCACTAAAACTAATGCTAAATCAAAACGGAATCCTCAACCCCACACTCCTCCTACAACTTAACCTGAAAAGGAGGACTTTGACACTACTCTAGAGTGCTTAGATGGAGTGTGTGAATTTTGTGAATCTATGAGTTACATCTATGGCACCTGTGAGAAGACCGTGAACCTCATTGAAGACACCTGGAAAGTGTCTGTGTTAGCTGTTAGAGCTTGGGTGACAACGCTTTGTCTCTGTGCTCGTGTACAATGAAAGTAATCTGAGTACAAGACCAATATGTGATAACACAGGATAAGAGCATGAACACACTGGGCCATAATGAGGAGTCTGCGTGAGGAATGGAAATCACATTAACAGTGCATCGGTAGTGGTAGCCAGTTTTAACACTGTGCAGTACTGCTCTTAGGCTGAGAGGTTCTGCTGACATTATGTCGAGTGTCAACAAGTCGAGCTTAGGTAGTGGGATATTGTGAGCATTTGTTTACACAACGTATGAGAGTCAGGAAACACTGTAGGGCATATGCGGCATCGAACGAGGTTAATTTGACATTATGGTTGTTGGCTAATACAGTGTTCGTGAAGGGAGTGAACCTAGGTGTCAGGGGACCTTAATCGGTATCAGTGCCAAAACCTTGTGTGAGTCTGTCAGACATTGGGACTGGATTTTCCCTTTCTCAGAGTGCCGAAACCAGTGTGTGATCACGCTGTGACTGGAGGCGTCAGTTTGTGACCCAGCTAAAATCCTTCTCCAGTGTGCGATTCTACACTCACAGTCTCATTGGGTGTATTATCAACGTGGTATAGATCTGCGATGGTGTAGTTGGATGCTGTGATTCTGTGCATCGTGCGTGGATACACTAGGAGAAAGTAAAACTACATTGCTGCTAACCCTAACCCTAACCCTAAGCATACGCTAGCCCTAACACTATCGCTATCCCTGATTTAACCGAGAACTGAAATCGAAACTTAATGGGCATACTATTGCAATCCCAACACTAACGGTAACACTAGCACTAAAACTAATGCTAAATCAAAACGGAATCCTCAACCCCACACTCCTCCTACAACTTAACCTGAAAAGGAGGACTTTGACACTACTCTAGAGTGCTTAGATGGAGTGTGTGAATTTTGTGAATCTATGAGTTACATCTATGGCACCTGTGAGAAGACCGTGAACCTCATTGAAGACACCTGGAAAGTGTCTGTGTTAGCTGTTAGAGCTTGGGTGACAACGCTTTGTCTCTGTGCTCGTGTACAATGAAAGTAATCTGAGTACAAGACCAATATGTGATAACACAGGATAAGAGCATGAACACACTGGGCCATAATGAGGAGTCTGCGTGAGGAATGGAAATCACATTAACAGTGCATCGGTAGTGGTAGCCAGTTTTAACACTGTGCAGTACTGCTCTTAGGCTGAGAGGTTCTGCTGACATTATGTCGAGTGTCAACAAGTCGAGCTTAGGTAGTGGGATATTGTGAGCATTTGTTTACACAACGTATGAGAGTCAGGAAACACTGTAGGGCATATGCGGCATCGAACGAGGTTAATTTGACATTATGGTTGTTGGCTAATACAGTGTTCGTGAAGGGAGTGAACCTAGGTGTCAGGGGACCTTAATCGGTATCAGTGCCAAAACCTTGTGTGAGTCTGTCAGACATTGGGACTGGATTTTCCCTTTCTCAGAGTGCCGAAACCAGTGTGTGATCACGCTGTGACTGGAGGCGTCAGTTTGTGACCCAGCTAAAATCCTTCTCCAGTGTGCGATTCTACACTCACAGTCTCATTGGGTGTATTATCAACGTGGTATAGATCTGCGATGGTGTAGTTGGATGCTGTGATTCTGTGCATCGTGCGTGGATACACTAGGAGAAAGTAAAACTACATTGCTGCTAACCCTAACCCTAACCCTAAGCATACGCTAGCCCTAACACTATCGCTATCCCTGATTTAACCGAGAACTGAAATCGAAACTTAATGGGCATACTATTGCAATCCCAACACTAACGGTAACACTAGCACTAAAACTAATGCTAAATCAAAACGGAATCCTCAACCCCACACTCCTCCTACAACTTAACCTGAAAAGGAGGACTTTGACACTACTCTAGAGTGCTTAGATGGAGTGTGTGAATTTTGTGAATCTATGAGTTACATCTATGGCACCTGTGAGAAGACCGTGAACCTCATTGAAGACACCTGGAAAGTGTCTGTGTTAGCTGTTAGAGCTTGGGTGACAACGCTTTGTCTCTGTGCTCGTGTACAATGAAAGTAATCTGAGTACAAGACCAATATGTGATAACACAGGATAAGAGCATGAACACACTGGGCCATAATGAGGAGTCTGCGTGAGGAATGGAAATCACATTAACAGTGCATCGGTAGTGGTAGCCAGTTTTAACACTGTGCAGTACTGCTCTTAGGCTGAGAGGTTCTGCTGACATTATGTCGAGTGTCAACAAGTCGAGCTTAGGTAGTGGGATATTGTGAGCATTTGTTTACACAACGTATGAGAGTCAGGAAACACTGTAGGGCATATGCGGCATCGAACGAGGTTAATTTGACATTATGGTTGTTGGCTAATACAGTGTTCGTGAAGGGAGTGAACCTAGGTGTCAGGGGACCTTAATCGGTATCAGTGCCAAAACCTTGTGTGAGTCTGTCAGACATTGGGACTGGATTTTCCCTTTCTCAGAGTGCCGAAACCAGTGTGTGATCACGCTGTGACTGGAGGCGTCAGTTTGTGACCCAGCTAAAATCCTTCTCCAGTGTGCGATTCTACACTCACAGTCTCATTGGGTGTATTATCAACGTGGTATAGATCTGCGATGGTGTAGTTGGATGCTGTGATTCTGTGCATCGTGCGTGGATACACTAGGAGAAAGTAAAACTACATTGCTGCTAACCCTAACCCTAACCCTAAGCATACGCTAGCCCTAACACTATCGCTATCCCTGATTTAACCGAGAACTGAAATCGAAACTTAATGGGCATACTATTGCAATCCCAACACTAACGGTAACACTAGCACTAAAACTAATGCTAAATCAAAACGGAATCCTCAACCCCACACTCCTCCTACAACTTAACCTGAAAAGGAGGACTTTGACACTACTCTAGAGTGCTTAGATGGAGTGTGTGAATTTTGTGAATCTATGAGTTACATCTATGGCACCTGTGAGAAGACCGTGAACCTCATTGAAGACACCTGGAAAGTGTCTGTGTTAGCTGTTAGAGCTTGGGTGACAACGCTTTGTCTCTGTGCTCGTGTACAATGAAAGTAATCTGAGTACAAGACCAATATGTGATAACACAGGATAAGAGCATGAACACACTGGGCCATAATGAGGAGTCTGCGTGAGGAATGGAAATCACATTAACAGTGCATCGGTAGTGGTAGCCAGTTTTAACACTGTGCAGTACTGCTCTTAGGCTGAGAGGTTCTGCTGACATTATGTCGAGTGTCAACAAGTCGAGCTTAGGTAGTGGGATATTGTGAGCATTTGTTTACACAACGTATGAGAGTCAGGAAACACTGTAGGGCATATGCGGCATCGAACGAGGTTAATTTGACATTATGGTTGTTGGCTAATACAGTGTTCGTGAAGGGAGTGAACCTAGGTGTCAGGGGACCTTAATCGGTATCAGTGCCAAAACCTTGTGTGAGTCTGTCAGACATTGGGACTGGATTTTCCCTTTCTCAGAGTGCCGAAACCAGTGTGTGATCACGCTGTGACTGGAGGCGTCAGTTTGTGACCCAGCTAAAATCCTTCTCCAGTGTGCGATTCTACACTCACAGTCTCATTGGGTGTATTATCAACGTGGTATAGATCTGCGATGGTGTAGTTGGATGCTGTGATTCTGTGCATCGTGCGTGGATACACTAGGAGAAAGTAAAACTACATTGCTGCTAACCCTAACCCTAACCCTAAGCATACGCTAGCCCTAACACTATCGCTATCCCTGATTTAACCGAGAACTGAAATCGAAACTTAATGGGCATACTATTGCAATCCCAACACTAACGGTAACACTAGCACTAAAACTAATGCTAAATCAAAACGGAATCCTCAACCCCACACTCCTCCTACAACTTAACCTGAAAAGGAGGACTTTGACACTACTCTAGAGTGCTTAGATGGAGTGTGTGAATTTTGTGAATCTATGAGTTACATCTATGGCACCTGTGAGAAGACCGTGAACCTCATTGAAGACACCTGGAAAGTGTCTGTGTTAGCTGTTAGAGCTTGGGTGACAACGCTTTGTCTCTGTGCTCGTGTACAATGAAAGTAATCTGAGTACAAGACCAATATGTGATAACACAGGATAAGAGCATGAACACACTGGGCCATAATGAGGAGTCTGCGTGAGGAATGGAAATCACATTAACAGTGCATCGGTAGTGGTAGCCAGTTTTAACACTGTGCAGTACTGCTCTTAGGCTGAGAGGTTCTGCTGACATTATGTCGAGTGTCAACAAGTCGAGCTTAGGTAGTGGGATATTGTGAGCATTTGTTTACACAACGTATGAGAGTCAGGAAACACTGTAGGGCATATGCGGCATCGAACGAGGTTAATTTGACATTATGGTTGTTGGCTAATACAGTGTTCGTGAAGGGAGTGAACCTAGGTGTCAGGGGACCTTAATCGGTATCAGTGCCAAAACCTTGTGTGAGTCTGTCAGACATTGGGACTGGATTTTCCCTTTCTCAGAGTGCCGAAACCAGTGTGTGATCACGCTGTGACTGGAGGCGTCAGTTTGTGACCCAGCTAAAATCCTTCTCCAGTGTGCGATTCTACACTCACAGTCTCATTGGGTGTATTATCAACGTGGTATAGATCTGCGATGGTGTAGTTGGATGCTGTGATTCTGTGCATCGTGCGTGGATACACTAGGAGAAAGTAAAACTACATTGCTGCTAACCCTAACCCTAACCCTAAGCATACGCTAGCCCTAACACTATCGCTATCCCTGATTTAACCGAGAACTGAAATCGAAACTTAATGGGCATACTATTGCAATCCCAACACTAACGGTAACACTAGCACTAAAACTAATGCTAAATCAAAACGGAATCCTCAACCCCACACTCCTCCTACAACTTAACCTGAAAAGGAGGACTTTGACACTACTCTAGAGTGCTTAGATGGAGTGTGTGAATTTTGTGAATCTATGAGTTACATCTATGGCACCTGTGAGAAGACCGTGAACCTCATTGAAGACACCTGGAAAGTGTCTGTGTTAGCTGTTAGAGCTTGGGTGACAACGCTTTGTCTCTGTGCTCGTGTACAATGAAAGTAATCTGAGTACAAGACCAATATGTGATAACACAGGATAAGAGCATGAACACACTGGGCCATAATGAGGAGTCTGCGTGAGGAATGGAAATCACATTAACAGTGCATCGGTAGTGGTAGCCAGTTTTAACACTGTGCAGTACTGCTCTTAGGCTGAGAGGTTCTGCTGACATTATGTCGAGTGTCAACAAGTCGAGCTTAGGTAGTGGGATATTGTGAGCATTTGTTTACACAACGTATGAGAGTCAGGAAACACTGTAGGGCATATGCGGCATCGAACGAGGTTAATTTGACATTATGGTTGTTGGCTAATACAGTGTTCGTGAAGGGAGTGAACCTAGGTGTCAGGGGACCTTAATCGGTATCAGTGCCAAAACCTTGTGTGAGTCTGTCAGACATTGGGACTGGATTTTCCCTTTCTCAGAGTGCCGAAACCAGTGTGTGATCACGCTGTGACTGGAGGCGTCAGTTTGTGACCCAGCTAAAATCCTTCTCCAGTGTGCGATTCTACACTCACAGTCTCATTGGGTGTATTATCAACGTGGTATAGATCTGCGATGGTGTAGTTGGATGCTGTGATTCTGTGCATCGTGCGTGGATACACTAGGAGAAAGTAAAACTACATTGCTGCTAACCCTAACCCTAACCCTAAGCATACGCTAGCCCTAACACTATCGCTATCCCTGATTTAACCGAGAACTGAAATCGAAACTTAATGGGCATACTATTGCAATCCCAACACTAACGGTAACACTAGCACTAAAACTAATGCTAAATCAAAACGGAATCCTCAACCCCACACTCCTCCTACAACTTAACCTGAAAAGGAGGACTTTGACACTACTCTAGAGTGCTTAGATGGAGTGTGTGAATTTTGTGAATCTATGAGTTACATCTATGGCACCTGTGAGAAGACCGTGAACCTCATTGAAGACACCTGGAAAGTGTCTGTGTTAGCTGTTAGAGCTTGGGTGACAACGCTTTGTCTCTGTGCTCGTGTACAATGAAAGTAATCTGAGTACAAGACCAATATGTGATAACACAGGATAAGAGCATGAACACACTGGGCCATAATGAGGAGTCTGCGTGAGGAATGGAAATCACATTAACAGTGCATCGGTAGTGGTAGCCAGTTTTAACACTGTGCAGTACTGCTCTTAGGCTGAGAGGTTCTGCTGACATTATGTCGAGTGTCAACAAGTCGAGCTTAGGTAGTGGGATATTGTGAGCATTTGTTTACACAACGTATGAGAGTCAGGAAACACTGTAGGGCATATGCGGCATCGAACGAGGTTAATTTGACATTATGGTTGTTGGCTAATACAGTGTTCGTGAAGGGAGTGAACCTAGGTGTCAGGGGACCTTAATCGGTATCAGTGCCAAAACCTTGTGTGAGTCTGTCAGACATTGGGACTGGATTTTCCCTTTCTCAGAGTGCCGAAACCAGTGTGTGATCACGCTGTGACTGGAGGCGTCAGTTTGTGACCCAGCTAAAATCCTTCTCCAGTGTGCGATTCTACACTCACAGTCTCATTGGGTGTATTATCAACGTGGTATAGATCTGCGATGGTGTAGTTGGATGCTGTGATTCTGTGCATCGTGCGTGGATACACTAGGAGAAAGTAAAACTACATTGCTGCTAACCCTAACCCTAACCCTAAGCATACGCTAGCCCTAACACTATCGCTATCCCTGATTTAACCGAGAACTGAAATCGAAACTTAATGGGCATACTATTGCAATCCCAACACTAACGGTAACACTAGCACTAAAACTAATGCTAAATCAAAACGGAATCCTCAACCCCACACTCCTCCTACAACTTAACCTGAAAAGGAGGACTTTGACACTACTCTAGAGTGCTTAGATGGAGTGTGTGAATTTTGTGAATCTATGAGTTACATCTATGGCACCTGTGAGAAGACCGTGAACCTCATTGAAGACACCTGGAAAGTGTCTGTGTTAGCTGTTAGAGCTTGGGTGACAACGCTTTGTCTCTGTGCTCGTGTACAATGAAAGTAATCTGAGTACAAGACCAATATGTGATAACACAGGATAAGAGCATGAACACACTGGGCCATAATGAGGAGTCTGCGTGAGGAATGGAAATCACATTAACAGTGCATCGGTAGTGGTAGCCAGTTTTAACACTGTGCAGTACTGCTCTTAGGCTGAGAGGTTCTGCTGACATTATGTCGAGTGTCAACAAGTCGAGCTTAGGTAGTGGGATATTGTGAGCATTTGTTTACACAACGTATGAGAGTCAGGAAACACTGTAGGGCATATGCGGCATCGAACGAGGTTAATTTGACATTATGGTTGTTGGCTAATACAGTGTTCGTGAAGGGAGTGAACCTAGGTGTCAGGGGACCTTAATCGGTATCAGTGCCAAAACCTTGTGTGAGTCTGTCAGACATTGGGACTGGATTTTCCCTTTCTCAGAGTGCCGAAACCAGTGTGTGATCACGCTGTGACTGGAGGCGTCAGTTTGTGACCCAGCTAAAATCCTTCTCCAGTGTGCGATTCTACACTCACAGTCTCATTGGGTGTATTATCAACGTGGTATAGATCTGCGATGGTGTAGTTGGATGCTGTGATTCTGTGCATCGTGCGTGGATACACTAGGAGAAAGTAAAACTACATTGCTGCTAACCCTAACCCTAACCCTAAGCATACGCTAGCCCTAACACTATCGCTATCCCTGATTTAACCGAGAACTGAAATCGAAACTTAATGGGCATACTATTGCAATCCCAACACTAACGGTAACACTAGCACTAAAACTAATGCTAAATCAAAACGGAATCCTCAACCCCACACTCCTCCTACAACTTAACCTGAAAAGGAGGACTTTGACACTACTCTAGAGTGCTTAGATGGAGTGTGTGAATTTTGTGAATCTATGAGTTACATCTATGGCACCTGTGAGAAGACCGTGAACCTCATTGAAGACACCTGGAAAGTGTCTGTGTTAGCTGTTAGAGCTTGGGTGACAACGCTTTGTCTCTGTGCTCGTGTACAATGAAAGTAATCTGAGTACAAGACCAATATGTGATAACACAGGATAAGAGCATGAACACACTGGGCCATAATGAGGAGTCTGCGTGAGGAATGGAAATCACATTAACAGTGCATCGGTAGTGGTAGCCAGTTTTAACACTGTGCAGTACTGCTCTTAGGCTGAGAGGTTCTGCTGACATTATGTCGAGTGTCAACAAGTCGAGCTTAGGTAGTGGGATATTGTGAGCATTTGTTTACACAACGTATGAGAGTCAGGAAACACTGTAGGGCATATGCGGCATCGAACGAGGTTAATTTGACATTATGGTTGTTGGCTAATACAGTGTTCGTGAAGGGAGTGAACCTAGGTGTCAGGGGACCTTAATCGGTATCAGTGCCAAAACCTTGTGTGAGTCTGTCAGACATTGGGACTGGATTTTCCCTTTCTCAGAGTGCCGAAACCAGTGTGTGATCACGCTGTGACTGGAGGCGTCAGTTTGTGACCCAGCTAAAATCCTTCTCCAGTGTGCGATTCTACACTCACAGTCTCATTGGGTGTATTATCAACGTGGTATAGATCTGCGATGGTGTAGTTGGATGCTGTGATTCTGTGCATCGTGCGTGGATACACTAGGAGAAAGTAAAACTACATTGCTGCTAACCCTAACCCTAACCCTAAGCATACGCTAGCCCTAACACTATCGCTATCCCTGATTTAACCGAGAACTGAAATCGAAACTTAATGGGCATACTATTGCAATCCCAACACTAACGGTAACACTAGCACTAAAACTAATGCTAAATCAAAACGGAATCCTCAACCCCACACTCCTCCTACAACTTAACCTGAAAAGGAGGACTTTGACACTACTCTAGAGTGCTTAGATGGAGTGTGTGAATTTTGTGAATCTATGAGTTACATCTATGGCACCTGTGAGAAGACCGTGAACCTCATTGAAGACACCTGGAAAGTGTCTGTGTTAGCTGTTAGAGCTTGGGTGACAACGCTTTGTCTCTGTGCTCGTGTACAATGAAAGTAATCTGAGTACAAGACCAATATGTGATAACACAGGATAAGAGCATGAACACACTGGGCCATAATGAGGAGTCTGCGTGAGGAATGGAAATCACATTAACAGTGCATCGGTAGTGGTAGCCAGTTTTAACACTGTGCAGTACTGCTCTTAGGCTGAGAGGTTCTGCTGACATTATGGTCGAGTGTCAACAAGTCGAGCTTAGGTAGTGGGATATTGTGAGCATTTGTTTACACAACGTATGAGAGTCAGGAAACACTGTAGGGCATATGCGGCATCGAACGAGGTTAATTTGACATTATGGTTGTTGGCTAATACAGTGTTCGTGAAGGGAGTGAACCTAGGTGTCAGGGGACCTTAATCGGTATCAGTGCCAAAACCTTGTGTGAGTCTGTCAGACATTGGGACTGGATTTTCCCTTTCTCAGAGTGCCGAAACCAGTGTGTGATCACGCTGTGACTGGAGGCGTCAGTTTGTGACCCAGCTAAAATCCTTCTCCAGTGTGCGATTCTACACTCACAGTCTCATTGGGTGTATTATCAACGTGGTATAGATCTGCGATGGTGTAGTTGGATGCTGTGATTCTGTGCATCGTGCGTGGATACACTAGGAGAAAGTAAAACTACATTGCTGCTAACCCTAACCCTAACCCTAAGCATACGCTAGCCCTAACACTATCGCTATCCCTGATTTAACCGAGAACTGAAATCGAAACTTAATGGGCATACTATTGCAATCCCAACACTAACGGTAACACTAGCACTAAAACTAATGCTAAATCAAAACGGAATCCTCAACCCCACACTCCTCCTACAACTTAACCTGAAAAGGAGGACTTTGACACTACTCTAGAGTGCTTAGATGGAGTGTGTGAATTTTGTGAATCTATGAGTTACATCTATGGCACCTGTGAGAAGACCGTGAACCTCATTGAAGACACCTGGAAAGTGTCTGTGTTAGCTGTTAGAGCTTGGGTGACAACGCTTTGTCTCTGTGCTCGTGTACAATGAAAGTAATCTGAGTACAAGACCAATATGTGATAACACAGGATAAGAGCATGAACACACTGGGCCATAATGAGGAGTCTGCGTGAGGAATGGAAATCACATTAACAGTGCATCGGTAGTGGTAGCCAGTTTTAACACTGTGCAGTACTGCTCTTAGGCTGAGAGGTTCTGCTGACATTATGTCGAGTGTCAACAAGTCGAGCTTAGGTAGTGGGATATTGTGAGCATTTGTTTACACAACGTATGAGAGTCAGGAAACACTGTAGGGCATATGCGGCATCGAACGAGGTTAATTTGACATTATGGTTGTTGGCTAATACAGTGTTCGTGAAGGGAGTGAACCTAGGTGTCAGGGGACCTTAATCGGTATCAGTGCCAAAACCTTGTGTGAGTCTGTCAGACATTGGGACTGGATTTTCCCTTTCTCAGAGTGCCGAAACCAGTGTGTGATCACGCTGTGACTGGAGGCGTCAGTTTGTGACCCAGCTAAAATCCTTCTCCAGTGTGCGATTCTACACTCACAGTCTCATTGGGTGTATTATCAACGTGGTATAGATCTGCGATGGTGTAGTTGGATGCTGTGATTCTGTGCATCGTGCGTGGATACACTAGGAGAAAGTAAAACTACATTGCTGCTAACCCTAACCCTAACCCTAAGCATACGCTAGCCCTAACACTATCGCTATCCCTGATTTAACCGAGAACTGAAATCGAAACTTAATGGGCATACTATTGCAATCCCAACACTAACGGTAACACTAGCACTAAAACTAATGCTAAATCAAAACGGAATCCTCAACCCCACACTCCTCCTACAACTTAACCTGAAAAGGAGGACTTTGACACTACTCTAGAGTGCTTAGATGGAGTGTGTGAATTTTGTGAATCTATGAGTTACATCTATGGCACCTGTGAGAAGACCGTGAACCTCATTGAAGACACCTGGAAAGTGTCTGTGTTAGCTGTTAGAGCTTGGGTGACAACGCTTTGTCTCTGTGCTCGTGTACAATGAAAGTAATCTGAGTACAAGACCAATATGTGATAACACAGGATAAGAGCATGAACACACTGGGCCATAATGAGGAGTCTGCGTGAGGAATGGAAATCACATTAACAGTGCATCGGTAGTGGTAGCCAGTTTTAACACTGTGCAGTACTGCTCTTAGGCTGAGAGGTTCTGCTGACATTATGTCGAGTGTCAACAAGTCGAGCTTAGGTAGTGGGATATTGTGAGCATTTGTTTACACAACGTATGAGAGTCAGGAAACACTGTAGGGCATATGCGGCATCGAACGAGGTTAATTTGACATTATGGTTGTTGGCTAATACAGTGTTCGTGAAGGGAGTGAACCTAGGTGTCAGGGGACCTTAATCGGTATCAGTGCCAAAACCTTGTGTGAGTCTGTCAGACATTGGGACTGGATTTTCCCTTTCTCAGAGTGCCGAAACCAGTGTGTGATCACGCTGTGACTGGAGGCGTCAGTTTGTGACCCAGCTAAAATCCTTCTCCAGTGTGCGATTCTACACTCACAGTCTCATTGGGTGTATTATCAACGTGGTATAGATCTGCGATGGTGTAGTTGGATGCTGTGATTCTGTGCATCGTGCGTGGATACACTAGGAGAAAGTAAAACTACATTGCTGCTAACCCTAACCCTAACCCTAAGCATACGCTAGCCCTAACACTATCGCTATCCCTGATTTAACCGAGAACTGAAATCGAAACTTAATGGGCATACTATTGCAATCCCAACACTAACGGTAACACTAGCACTAAAACTAATGCTAAATTAAAACGGAATCCTCAACCCCACACTCCTCCTACAACTTAACCTGAAAAGGAGGACTTTGACACTACTCTAGAGTGCTTAGATGGAGTGTGTGAATTTTGTGAATCTATGAGTTACATCTATGGCACCTGTGAGAAGACCGTGAACCTCATTGAAGACACCTGGAAAGTGTCTGTGTTAGCTGTTAGAGCTTGGGTGACAACGCTTTGTCTCTGTGCTCGTGTACAATGAAAGTAATCTGAGTACAAGACCAATATGTGATAACACAGGATAAGAGCATGAACACACTGGGCCATAATGAGGAGTCTGCGTGAGGAATGGAAATCACATTAACAGTGCATCGGTAGTGGTAGCCAGTTTTAACACTGTGCAGTACTGCTCTTAGGCTGAGAGGTTCTGCTGACATTATGTCGAGTGTCAACAAGTCGAGCTTAGGTAGTGGGATATTGTGAGCATTTGTTTACACAACGTATGAGAGTCAGGAAACACTGTAGGGCATATGCGGCATCGAACGAGGTTAATTTGACATTATGGTTGTTGGCTAATACAGTGTTCGTGAAGGGAGTGAACCTAGGTGTCAGGGGACCTTAATCGGTATCAGTGCCAAAACCTTGTGTGAGTCTGTCAGACATTGGGACTGGATTTTCTCTTTCTCAGAGTGCCGAAACCAGTGTGTGATCACGCTGTGACAGGAGGCGTCAGTTTGTGACCCAGCTAAAATCCTTCTCCACTGTGCGATTCTACACTCACAGTCTCATTGGGTGTATTATCAACGTGGTATAGATCTGCGATGGTGTAGTTGGATGCTGTGATTCTGTGCATCGTGCGTGGATACACTAGGAGAAAGTAAAACTACATTGCTGCTAACCCTAACCCTAACCCTAAGCATACGCTAGCCCTAACACTATCGCTATCCCTGATTTAACCGAGAACTGAAATCGAAACTTAATGGGCATACTATTGCAATCCCAACACTAACGGTAACACTAGCACTAAAACTAATGCTAAATCAAAACGGAATCCTCAACCCCACACTCCTCCTACAACTTAACCTGAAAAGGAGGACTTTGACACTACTCTAGAGTGCTTAGATGGAGTGTGTGAATTTTGTGAATCTATGAGTTACATCTATGGCACCTGTGAGAAGACCGTGAACCTCATTGAAGACACCTGGAAAGTGTCTGTGTTAGCTGTTAGAGCTTGGGTGACAACGCTTTGTCTCTGTGCTCGTGTACAATGAAAGTAATCTGAGTACAAGACCAATATGTGATAACACAGGATAAGAGCATGAACACACTGGGCCATAATGAGGAGTCTGCGTGAGGAATGGAAATCACATTAACAGTGCATCGGTAGTGGTAGCCAGTTTTAACACTGTGCAGTACTGCTCTTAGGCTGAGAGGTTCTGCTGACATTATGTCGAGTGTCAACAAGTCGAGCTTAGGTAGTGGGATATTGTGAGCATTTGTTTACACAACGTATGAGAGTCAGGAAACACTGTAGGGCATATGCGGCATCGAACGAGGTTAATTTGACATTATGGTTGTTGGCTAATACAGTGTTCGTGAAGGGAGTGAACCTAGGTGTCAGGGGACCTTAATCGGTATCAGTGCCAAAACCTTGTGTGAGTCTGTCAGACATTGGGACTGGATTTTCTCTTTCTCAGAGTGCCGAAACCAGTGTGTGATCACGCTGTGACAGGAGGCGTCAGTTTGTGACCCAGCTAAAATCCTTCTCCACTGTGCGATTCTACACTCACAGTCTCATTGGGTGTATTATCAACGTGGTATAGATCTGCGATGGTGTAGTTGGATGCTGTGATTCTGTGCATCGTGCGTGGATACACTAGGAGAAAGTAAAACTACATTGCTGCTAACCCTAACCCTAACCCTAAGCATACGCTAGCCCTAACACTATCGCTATCCCTGATTTAACCGAGAACTGAAATCGAAACTTAATGGGCATACTATTGCAATCCCAACACTAACGGTAACACTAGCACTAAAACTAATGCTAAATCAAAACGGAATCCTCAACCCCACACTCCTCCTACAACTTAACCTGAAAAGGAGGACTTTGACACTACTCTAGAGTGCTTAGATGGAGTGTGTGAATTTTGTGAATCTATGAGTTACATCTATGGCACCTGTGAGAAGACCGTGAACCTCATTGAAGACACCTGGAAAGTGTCTGTGTTAGCTGTTAGAGCTTGGGTGACAACGCTTTGTCTCTGTGCTCGTGTACAATGAAAGTAATCTGAGTACAAGACCAATATGTGATAACACAGGATAAGAGCATGAACACACTGGGCCATAATGAGGAGTCTGCGTGAGGAATGGAAATCACATTAACAGTGCATCGGTAGTGGTAGCCAGTTTTAACACTGTGCAGTACTGCTCTTAGGCTGAGAGGTTCTGCTGACATTATGTCGAGTGTCAACAAGTCGAGCTTAGGTAGTGGGATATTGTGAGCATTTGTTTACACAACGTATGAGAGTCAGGAAACACTGTAGGGCATATGCGGCATCGAACGAGGTTAATTTGACATTATGGTTGTTGGCTAATACAGTGTTCGTGAAGGGAGTGAACCTAGGTGTCAGGGGACCTTAATCGGTATCAGTGCCAAAACCTTGTGTGAGTCTGTCAGACATTGGGACTGGATTTTCTCTTTCTCAGAGTGCCGAAACCAGTGTGTGATCACGCTGTGACAGGAGGCGTCAGTTTGTGACCCAGCTAAAATCCTTCTCCACTGTGCGATTCTACACTCACAGTCTCATTGGGTGTATTATCAACGTGGTATAGATCTGCGATGGTGTAGTTGGATGCTGTGATTCTGTGCATCGTGCGTGGATACACTAGGAGAAAGTAAAACTACATTGCTGCTAACCCTAACCCTAACCCTAAGCATACGCTAGCCCTAACACTATCGCTATCCCTGATTTAACCGAGAACTGAAATCGAAACTTAATGGGCATACTATTGCAATCCCAACACTAACGGTAACACTAGCACTAAAACTAATGCTAAATCAAAACGGAATCCTCAACCCCACACTCCTCCTACAACTTAACCTGAAAAGGAGGACTTTGACACTACTCTAGAGTGCTTAGATGGAGTGTGTGAATTTTGTGAATCTATGAGTTACATCTATGGCACCTGTGAGAAGACCGTGAACCTCATTGAAGACACCTGGAAAGTGTCTGTGTTAGCTGTTAGAGCTTGGGTGACAACGCTTTGTCTCTGTGCTCATGTACAATGAAAGTAATCTGAGTACAAGACCAATATGTGATAACACAGGATAAGAGCATGAACACACTGGGCCATAATGAGGAGTCTGCGTGAGGAATGGAAATCACATTAACAGTGCATCGGTAGTGGTAGCCAGTTTTAACACTGTGCAGTACTGCTCTTAGGCTGAGAGGTTCTGCTGACATTATGTCGAGTGTCAACAAGTCGAGCTTAGGTAGTGGGATATTGTGAGCATTTGTTTACACAACGTATGAGAGTCAGGAAACACTGTAGGGCATATGCGGCATCGAACGAGGTTAATTTGACATTATGGTTGTTGGCTAATACAGTGTTCGTGAAGGGAGTGAACCTAGGTGTCAGGGGACCTTAATCGGTATCAGTGCCAAAACCTTGTGTGAGTCTGTCAGACATTGGGACTGGATTTTCCCTTTCTCAGAGTGCCGAAACCAGTGTGTGATCACGCTGTGACTGGAGGCGTCAGTTTGTGACCCAGCTAAAATCCTTCTCCAATGTGCGATTCTACACTCACAGTCTCATTGGGTGTATTATCAACGTGGTATAGATCTGCGATGGTGTAGTTGGATGCTGTGATTCTGTGCATCGTGCGTGGATACACTAGGAGAAAGTAAAACTACATTGCTGCTAACCCTAACCCTAACCCTAAGCATACGCTAGCCCTAACACTATCGCTATCCCTGATTTAACCGAGAACTGAAATCGAAACTTAATGGGCATACTATTGCAATCCCAACACTAACGGTAACACTAGCACTAAAACTAATGCTAAATTAAAACGGAATCCTCAACCCCACACTCCTCCTACAACTTAACCTGAAAAGGAGGACTTTGACACTACTCTAGAGTGCTTAGATGGAGTGTGTGAATTTTGTGAATCTATGAGTTACATCTATGGCACCTGTGAGAAGACCGTGAACCTCATTGAAGACACCTGGAAAGTGTCTGTGTTAGCTGTTAGAGCTTGGGTGACAACGCTTTGTCTCTGTGCTCGTGTACAATGAAAGTAATCTGAGTACAAGACCAATATGTGATAACACAGGATAAGAGCATGAACACACTGGGCCATAATGAGGAGTCTGCGTGAGGAATGGAAATCACATTAACAGTGCATCGGTAGTGGTAGCCAGTTTTAACACTGTGCAGTACTGCTCTTAGGCTGAGAGGTTCTGCTGACATTATGTCGAGTGTCAACAAGTCGAGCTTAGGTAGTGGGATATTGTGAGCATTTGTTTACACAACGTATGAGAGTCAGGAAACACTGTAGGGCATATGCGGCATCGAACGAGGTTAATTTGACATTATGGTTGTTGGCTAATACAGTGTTCGTGAAGGGAGTGAACCTAGGTGTCAGGGGACCTTAATCGGTATCAGTGCCAAAACCTTGTGTGAGTCTGTCAGACATTGGGACTGGATTTTCCCTTTCTCAGAGTGCCGAAACCAGTGTGTGATCACGCTGTGACTGGAGGCGTCAGTTTGTGACCCAGCTAAAATCCTTCTCCAGTGTGCGATTCTACACTCACAGTCTCATTGGGTGTATTATCAACGTGGTATAGATCTGCGATGGTGTAGTTGGATGCTGTGATTCTGTGCATCGTGCGTGGATACACTAGGAGAAAGTAAAACTACATTGCTGCTAACCCTAACCCTAACCCTAAGCATACGCTAGCCCTAACACTATCGCTATCCCTGATTTAACCGAGAACTGAAATCGAAACTTAATGGGCATACTATTGCAATCCCAACACTAACGGTAACACTAGCACTAAAACTAATGCTAAAATAAAACGGAATCCTCAACCCCACACTCCTCCTACAACTTAACCTGAAAAGGAGGACTTTGACACTACTCTAGAGTGCTTAGATGGAGTGTGTGGATTTTGTGAATCTATGAGTTACATCTATGGCACCTGTGAGAAGACCGTGAACCTCATTGAAGACACCTGGAAAGTGTCTGTGTTAGCTGTTAGAGCTTGGGTGACAACGCTTTGTCTCTGTGCTCGTGTACAATGAAAGTAATCTGAGTACAAGACCAATATGTGATAACACAGGATAAGAGCATGAACACACTGGGCCATAATGAGGAGTCTGCGTGAGGAATGGAAATCACATTAACAGTGCATCGGTAGTGGTAGCCAGTTTTAACACTGTGCAGTACTGCTCTTAGGCTGAGAGGTTCTGCTGACATTATGTCGAGTGTCAACAAGTCGAGCTTAGGTAGTGGGATATTGTGAGCATTTGTTTACACAACGTATGAGAGTCAGGAAACACTGTAGGGCATATGCGGCATCGAACGAGGTTAATTTGACATTATGGTTGTTGGCTAATACAGTGTTCGTGAAGGGAGTGAACCTAGGTGTCAGGGGACCTTAATCGGTATCAGTGCCAAAACCTTGTGTGAGTCTGTCAGACATTGGGACTGGATTTTCCCTTTCTCAGAGTGCCGAAACCAGTGTGTGATCACGCTGTGACTGGAGGCGTCAGTTTGTGACCCAGCTAAAATCCTTCTCCAGTGTGCGATTCTACACTCACAGTCTCATTGGGTGTATTATCAACGTGGTATAGATCTGCGATGGTGTAGTTGGATGCTGTGATTCTGTGCATCGTGCGTGGATACACTAGGAGAAAGTAAAACTACATTGCTGCTAACCCTAACCCTAACCCTAAGCATACGCTAGCCCTAACACTATCGCTATCCCTGATTTAACCGAGAACTGAAATCGAAACTTAATGGGCATACTATTGCAATCCCAACACTAACGGTAACACTAGCACTAAAACTAATGCTAAATCAAAACGGAATCCTCAACCCCACACTCCTCCTACAACTTAACCTGAAAAGGAGGACTTTGACACTACTCTAGAGTGCTTAGATGGAGTGTGTGAATTTTGTGAATCTATGAGTTACATCTATGGCACCTGTGAGAAGACCGTGAACCTCATTGAAGACACCTGGAAAGTGTCTGTGTTAGCTGTTAGAGCTTGGGTGACAACGCTTTGTCTCTGTGCTCGTGTACAATGAAAGTAATCTGAGTACAAGACCAATATGTGATAACACAGGATAAGAGCATGAACACACTGGGCCATAATGAGGAGTCTGCGTGAGGAATGGAAATCACATTAACAGTGCATCGGTAGTGGTAGCCAGTTTTAACACTGTGCAGTACTGCTCTTAGGCTGAGAGGTTCTGCTGACATTATGTCGAGTGTCAACAAGTCGAGCTTAGGTAGTGGGATATTGTGAGCATTTGTTTACACAACGTATGAGAGTCAGGAAACACTGTAGGGCATATGCGGCATCGAACGAGGTTAATTTGACATTATGGTTGTTGGCTAATACAGTGTTCGTGAAGGGAGTGAACCTAGGTGTCAGGGGACCTTAATCGGTATCAGTGCCAAAACCTTGTGTGAGTCTGTCAGACATTGGGACTGGATTTTCCCTTTCTCAGAGTGCCGAAACCAGTGTGTGATCACGCTGTGACTGGAGGCGTCAGTTTGTGACCCAGCTAAAATCCTTCTCCAGTGTGCGATTCTACACTCACAGTCTCATTGGGTGTATTATCAACGTGGTATAGATCTGCGATGGTGTAGTTGGATGCTGTGATTCTGTGCATCGTGCGTGGATACACTAGGAGAAAGTAAAACTACATTGCTGCTAACCCTAACCCTAACCCTAAGCATACGCTAGCCCTAACACTATCGCTATCCCTGATTTAACCGAGAACTGAAATCGAAACTTAATGGGCATACTATTGCAATCCCAACACTAACGGTAACACTAGCACTAAAACTAATGCTAAATCAAAACGGAATCCTCAACCCCACACTCCTCCTACAACTTAACCTGAAAAGGAGGACTTTGACACTACTCTAGAGTGCTTAGATGGAGTGTGTGAATTTTGTGAATCTATGAGTTACATCTATGGCACCTGTGAGAAGACCGTGAACCTCATTGAAGACACCTGGAAAGTGTCTGTGTTAGCTGTTAGAGCTTGGGTGACAACGCTTTGTCTCTGTGCTCGTGTACAATGAAAGTAATCTGAGTACAAGACCAATATGTGATAACACAGGATAAGAGCATGAACACACTGGGCCATAATGAGGAGTCTGCGTGAGGAATGGAAATCACATTAACAGTGCATCGGTAGTGGTAGCCAGTTTTAACACTGTGCAGTACTGCTCTTAGGCTGAGAGGTTCTGCTGACATTATGTCGAGTGTCAACAAGTCGAGCTTAGGTAGTGGGATATTGTGAGCATTTGTTTACACAACGTATGAGAGTCAGGAAACACTGTAGGGCATATGCGGCATCGAACGAGGTTAATTTGACATTATGGTTGTTGGCTAATACAGTGTTCGTGAAGGGAGTGAACCTAGGTGTCAGGGGACCTTAATCGGTATCAGTGCCAAAACCTTGTGTGAGTCTGTCAGACATTGGGACTGGATTTTCTCTTTCTCAGAGTGCCGAAACCAGTGTGTGATCACGCTGTGACAGGAGGCGTCAGTTTGTGACCCAGCTAAAATCCTTCTCCACTGTGCGATTCTACACTCACAGTCTCATTGGGTGTATTATCAACGTGGTATAGATCTGCGATGGTGTAGTTGGATGCTGTGATTCTGTGCATCGTGCGTGGATACACTAGGAGAAAGTAAAACTACATTGCTGCTAACCCTAACCCTAACCCTAAGCATACGCTAACCCTAACACTATCGCTATCCCTGATTTAACCGAGAACTGAAATCGAAACTTAATGGGCATACTATTGCAATCCCAACACTAACGGTAACACTAGCACTAAAACTAATGCTAAATCAAAACGGAATCCTCAACCCCACACTCCTCCTACAACTTAACCTGAAAAGGAGGACTTTGACACTACTCTAGAGTGCTTAGATGGAGTGTGTGAATTTTGTGAATCTATGAGTTACATCTATGGCACCTGTGAGAAGACCGTGAACCTCATTGAAGACACCTGGAAAGTGTCTGTGTTAGCTGTTAGAGCTTGGGTGACAACGCTTTGTCTCTGTGCTCGTGTACAATGAAAGTAATCTGAGTACAAGACCAATATGTGATAACACAGGATAAGAGCATGAACACACTGGGCCATAATGAGGAGTCTGCGTGAGGAATGGAAATCACATTAACAGTGCATCGGTAGTGGTAGCCAGTTTTAACACTGTGCAGTACTGCTCTTAGGCTGAGAGGTTCTGCTGACATTATGTCGAGTGTCAACAAGTCGAGCTTAGGTAGTGGGATATTGTGAGCATTTGTTTACACAACGTATGAGAGTCAGGAAACACTGTAGGGCATATGCGGCATCGAACGAGGTTAATTTGACATTATGGTTGTTGGCTAATACAGTGTTCGTGAAGGGAGTGAACCTAGGTGTCAGGGGACCTTAATCGGTATCAGTGCCAAAACCTTGTGTGAGTCTGTCAGACATTGGGACTGGATTTTCCCTTTCTCAGAGTGCCGAAACCAGTGTGTGATCACGCTGTGACTGGAGGCGTCAGTTTGTGACCCAGCTAAAATCCTTCTCCAGTGTGCGATTCTACACTCACAGTCTCATTGGGTGTATTATCAACGTGGTATAGATCTGCGATGGTGTAGTTGGATGCTGTGATTCTGTGCATCGTGCGTGGATACACTAGGAGAAAGTAAAACTACATTGCTGCTAACCCTAACCCTAACCCTAAGCATACGCTAGCCCTAACACTATCGCTATCCCTGATTTAACCGAGAACTGAAATCGAAACTTAATGGGCATACTATTGCAATCCCAACACTAACGGTAACACTAGCACTAAAACTAATGCTAAATCAAAACGGAATCCTCAACCCCACACTCCTCCTACAACTTAACCTGAAAAGGAGGACTTTGACACTACTCTAGAGTGCTTAGATGGAGTGTGTGAATTTTGTGAATCTATGAGTTACATCTATGGCACCTGTGAGAAGACCGTGAACCTCATTGAAGACACCTGGAAAGTGTCTGTGTTAGCTGTTAGAGCTTGGGTGACAACGCTTTGTCTCTGTGCTCGTGTACAATGAAAGTAATCTGAGTACAAGACCAATATGTGATAACACAGGATAAGAGCATGAACACACTGGGCCATAATGAGGAGTCTGCGTGAGGAATGGAAATCACATTAACAGTGCATCGGTAGTGGTAGCCAGTTTTAACACTGTGCAGTACTGCTCTTAGGCTGAGAGGTTCTGCTGACATTATGTCGAGTGTCAACAAGTCGAGCTTAGGTAGTGGGATATTGTGAGCATTTGTTTACACAACGTATGAGAGTCAGGAAACACTGTAGGGCATATGCGGCATCGAACGAGGTTAATTTGACATTATGGTTGTTGGCTAATACAGTGTTCGTGAAGGGAGTGAACCTAGGTGTCAGGGGACCTTAATCGGTATCAGTGCCAAAACCTTGTGTGAGTCTGTCAGACATTGGGACTGGATTTTCCCTTTCTCAGAGTGCCGAAACCAGTGTGTGATCACGCTGTGACTGGAGGCGTCAGTTTGTGACCCAGCTAAAATCCTTCTCCAGTGTGCGATTCTACACTCACAGTCTCATTGGGTGTATTATCAACGTGGTATAGATCTGCGATGGTGTAGTTGGATGCTGTGATTCTGTGCATCGTGCGTGGATACACTAGGAGAAAGTAAAACTACATTGCTGCTAACCCTAACCCTAACCCTAAGCATACGCTAGCCCTAACACTATCGCTATCCCTGATTTAACCGAGAACTGAAATCGAAACTTAATGGGCATACTATTGCAATCCCAACACTAACGGTAACACTAGCACTAAAACTAATGCTAAATCAAAACGGAATCCTCAACCCCACACTCCTCCTACAACTTAACCTGAAAAGGAGGACTTTGACACTACTCTAGAGTGCTTAGATGGAGTGTGTGAATTTTGTGAATCTATGAGTTACATCTATGGCACCTGTGAGAAGACCGTGAACCTCATTGAAGACACCTGGAAAGTGTCTGTGTTAGCTGTTAGAGCTTGGGTGACAACGCTTTGTCTCTGTGCTCATGTACAATGAAAGTAATCTGAGTACAAGACCAATATGTGATAACACAGGATAAGAGCATGAACACACTGGGCCATAATGAGGAGTCTGCGTGAGGAATGGAAATCACATTAACAGTGCATCGGTAGTGGTAGCCAGTTTTAACACTGTGCAGTACTGCTCTTAGGCTGAGAGGTTCTGCTGACATTATGTCGAGTGTCAACAAGTCGAGCTTAGGTAGTGGGATATTGTGAGCATTTGTTTACACAACGTATGAGAGTCAGGAAACACTGTAGGGCATATGCGGCATCGAACGAGGTTAATTTGACATTATGGTTGTTGGCTAATACAGTGTTCGTGAAGGGAGTGAACCTAGGTGTCAGGGGACCTTAATCGGTATCAGTGCCAAAACCTTGTGTGAGTCTGTCAGACATTGGGACTGGATTTTCCCTTTCTCAGAGTGCCGAAACCAGTGTGTGATCACGCTGTGACTGGAGGCGTCAGTTTGTGACCCAGCTAAAATCCTTCTCCAGTGTGCGATTCTACACTCACAGTCTCATTGGGTGTATTATCAACGTGGTATAGATCTGCGATGGTGTAGTTGGATGCTGTGATTCTGTGCATCGTGCGTGGATACACTAGGAGAAAGTAAAACTACATTGCTGCTAACCCTAACCCTAACCCTAAGCATACGCTAGCCCTAACACTATCGCTATCCCTGATTTAACCGAGAACTGAAATCGAAACTTAATGGGCATACTATTGCAATCCCAACACTAACGGTAACACTAGCACTAAAACTAATGCTAAAATAAAACGGAATCCTCAACCCCACACTCCTCCTACAACTTAACCTGAAAAGGAGGACTTTGACACTACTCTAGAGTGCTTAGATGGAGTGTGTGGATTTTGTGAATCTATGAGTTACATCTATGGCACCTGTGAGAAGACCGTGAACCTCATTGAAGACACCTGGAAAGTGTCTGTGTTAGCTGTTAGAGCTTGGGTGACAACGCTTTGTCTCTGTGCTCGTGTACAATGAAAGTAATCTGAGTACAAGACCAATATGTGATAACACAGGATAAGAGCATGAACACACTGGGCCATAATGAGGAGTCTGCGTGAGGAATGGAAATCACATTAACAGTGCATCGGTAGTGGTAGCCAGTTTTAACACTGTGCAGTACTGCTCTTAGGCTGAGAGGTTCTGCTGACATTATGTCGAGTGTCAACAAGTCGAGCTTAGGTAGTGGGATATTGTGAGCATTTGTTTACACAACGTATGAGAGTCAGGAAACACTGTAGGGCATATGCGGCATCGAACGAGGTTAATTTGACATTATGGTTGTTGGCTAATACAGTGTTCGTGAAGGGAGTGAACCTAGGTGTCAGGGGACCTTAATCGGTATCAGTGCCAAAACCTTGTGTGAGTCTGTCAGACATTGGGACTGGATTTTCCCTTTCTCAGAGTGCCGAAATCAGTGTGTGATCACGCTGTGACTGGAGGCGTCAGTTTGTGACCCAGCTAAAATCCTTCTCCAGTGTGCGATTCTACACTCACAGTCTCATTGTGTGTATTATCAACGTGGTATAGATCTGCGATGGTGTAGTTGGATGCTGTGATTCTGTGCATCGTGCGTGGATACACTAGGAGAAAGTAAAACTACATTGCTGCTAACCCTAACCCTAACCCTAAGCATACGCTAGCCCTAACACTATCGCTATCCCTGATTTAACCGAGAACTGAAATCGAAACTTAATGGGCATACTATTGCAATCCCAACACTAACGGTAACACTAGCACTAAAACAAATGCTAAAATAAAACGGAATCCTCAACCCCACACTCCTCCTACAACTTAACCTGAAAAGGAGGACTTTGACACTACTCTAGAGTGCTTAGATCGAGTGTGTGGATTTTGTGAATCTATGAGTTACATCTATGGCACCTGTGAGAAGACCGTGAACCTCATTGAAGACACCTGGAAAGTGTCTGTGTTAGCTGTTAGAGCTTGGGTGACAACGCTTTGTCTCTGTGCTCGTGTACAATGAAAGTAATCTGAGTACAAGACCAATATGTGATAACACAGGATAAGAGCATGAACACACTGGGCCATAATGAGGAGTCTGCGTGAGGAATGGAAATCACATTAACAGTGCATCGGTAGTGGTAGCCAGTTTTAACACTGTGCAGTACTGCTCTTAGGCTGAGAGGTTCTGCTGACATTATGTCGAGTGTCAACAAGTCGAGCTTAGGTAGTGGGATATTGTGAGCATTTGTTTACACAACGTATGAGAGTCAGGAAACACTGTAGGGCATATGCGGCATCGAACGAGGTTAATTTGACATTATGGTTGTTGGCTAATACAGTGTTCGTGAAGGGAGTGAACCTAGGTGTCAGGGGACCTTAATCGGTATCAGTGCCAAAACCTTGTGTGAGTCTGTCAGACATTGGGACTGGATTTTCCCTTTCTCAGAGTGCCGAAACCAGTGTGTGATCACGCTGTGACTGGAGGCGTCAGTTTGTGACCCAGCTAAAATCCTTCTCCAGTGTGCGATTCTACACTCACAGTCTCATTGGGTGTATTATCAACGTGGTATAGATCTGCGATGGTGTAGTTGGATGCTGTGATTCTGTGCATCGTGCGTGGATACACTAGGAGAAAGTAAAACTACATTGCTGCTAACCCTAACCCTAACCCTAAGCATACGCTAGCCCTAACACTATCGCTATCCCTGATTTAACCGAGAACTGAAATCGAAACTTAATGGGCATACTATTGCAATCCCAACACTAACGGTAACACTAGCACTAAAACTAATGCTAAATCAAAACGGAATCCTCAACCCCACACTCCTCCTACAACTTAACCTGAAAAGGAGGACTTTGACACTACTCTAGAGTGCTTAGATGGAGTGTGTGAATTTTGTGAATCTATGAGTTACATCTATGGCACCTGTGAGAAGACCGTGAACCTCATTGAAGACACCTGGAAAGTGTCTGTGTTAGCTGTTAGAGCTTGGGTGACAACGCTTTGTCTCTGTGCTCGTGTACAATGAAAGTAATCTGAGTACAAGACCAATATGTGATAACACAGGATAAGAGCATGAACACACTGGGCCATAATGAGGAGTCTGCGTGAGGAATGGAAATCACATTAACAGTGCATCGGTAGTGGTAGCCAGTTTTAACACTGTGCAGTACTGCTCTTAGGCTGAGAGGTTCTGCTGACATTATGTCGAGTGTCAACAAGTCGAGCTTAGGTAGTGGGATATTGTGAGCATTTGTTTACACAACGTATGAGAGTCAGGAAACACTGTAGGGCATATGCGGCATCGAACGAGGTTAATTTGACATTATGGTTGTTGGCTAATACAGTGTTCGTGAAGGGAGTGAACCTAGGTGTCAGGGGACCTTAATCGGTATCAGTGCCAAAACCTTGTGTGAGTCTGTCAGACATTGGGACTGGATTTTCCCTTTCTCAGAGTGCCGAAACCAGTGTGTGATCACGCTGTGACTGGAGGCGTCAGTTTGTGACCCAGCTAAAATCCTTCTCCAGTGTGCGATTCTACACTCACAGTCTCATTGGGTGTATTATCAACGTGGTATAGATCTGCGATGGTGTAGTTGGATGCTGTGATTCTGTGCATCGTGCGTGGATACACTAGGAGAAAGTAAAACTACATTGCTGCTAACCCTAACCCTAACCCTAAGCATACGCTAGCCCTAACACTATCGCTATCCCTGATTTAACCGAGAACTGAAATCGAAACTTAATGGGCATACTATTGCAATCCCAACACTAACGGTAACACTAGCACTAAAACTAATGCTAAATCAAAACGGAATCCTCAACCCCACACTCCTCCTACAACTTAACCTGAAAAGGAGGACTTTGACACTACTCTAGAGTGCTTAGATGGAGTGTGTGAATTTTGTGAATCTATGAGTTACATCTATGGCACCTGTGAGAAGACCGTGAACCTCATTGAAGACACCTGGAAAGTGTCTGTGTTAGCTGTTAGAGCTTGGGTGACAACGCTTTGTCTCTGTGCTCGTGTACAATGAAAGTAATCTGAGTACAAGACCAATATGTGATAACACAGGATAAGAGCATGAACACACTGGGCCATAATGAGGAGTCTGCGTGAGGAATGGAAATCACATTAACAGTGCATCGGTAGTGGTAGCCAGTTTTAACACTGTGCAGTACTGCTCTTAGGCTGAGAGGTTCTGCTGACATTATGTCGAGTGTCAACAAGTCGAGCTTAGGTAGTGGGATATTGTGAGCATTTGTTTACACAACGTATGAGAGTCAGGAAACACTGTAGGGCATATGCGGCATCGAACGAGGTTAATTTGACATTATGGTTGTTGGCTAATACAGTGTTCGTGAAGGGAGTGAACCTAGGTGTCAGGGGACCTTAATCGGTATCAGTGCCAAAACCTTGTGTGAGTCTGTCAGACATTGGGACTGGATTTTCTCTTTCTCAGAGTGCCGAAACCAGTGTGTGATCACGCTGTGACAGGAGGCGTCAGTTTGTGACCCAGCTAAAATCCTTCTCCACTGTGCGATTCTACACTCACAGTCTCATTGGGTGTATTATCAACGTGGTATAGATCTGCGATGGTGTAGTTGGATGCTGTGATTCTGTGCATCGTGCGTGGATACACTAGGAGAAAGTAAAACTACATTGCTGCTAACCCTAACCCTAACCCTAAGCATACGCTAGCCCTAACACTATCGCTATCCCTGATTTAACCGAGAACTGAAATCGAAACTTAATGGGCATACTATTGCAATCCCAACACTAACGGTAACACTAGCACTAAAACTAATGCTAAATCAAAACGGAATCCTCAACCCCACACTCCTCCTACAACTTAACCTGAAAAGGAGGACTTTGACACTACTCTAGAGTGCTTAGATGGAGTGTGTGAATTTTGTGAATCTATGAGTTACATCTATGGCACCTGTGAGAAGACCGTGAACCTCATTGAAGACACCTGGAAAGTGTCTGTGTTAGCTGTTAGAGCTTGGGTGACAACGCTTTGTCTCTGTGCTCGTGTACAATGAAAGTAATCTGAGTACAAGACCAATATGTGATAACACAGGATAAGAGCATGAACACACTGGGCCATAATGAGGAGTCTGCGTGAGGAATGGAAATCACATTAACAGTGCATCGGTAGTGGTAGCCAGTTTTAACACTGTGCAGTACTGCTCTTAGGCTGAGAGGTTCTGCTGACATTATGTCGAGTGTCAACAAGTCGAGCTTAGGTAGTGGGATATTGTGAGCATTTGTTTACACAACGTATGAGAGTCAGGAAACACTGTAGGGCATATGCGGCATCGAACGAGGTTAATTTGACATTATGGTTGTTGGCTAATACAGTGTTCGTGAAGGGAGTGAACCTAGGTGTCAGGGGACCTTAATCGGTATCAGTGCCAAAACCTTGTGTGAGTCTGTCAGACATTGGGACTGGATTTTCCCTTTCTCAGAGTGCCGAAACCAGTGTGTGATCACGCTGTGACTGGAGGCGTCAGTTTGTGACCCAGCTAAAATCCTTCTCCAGTGTGCGATTCTACACTCACAGTCTCATTGGGTGTATTATCAACGTGGTATAGATCTGCGATGGTGTAGTTGGATGCTGTGATTCTGTGCATCGTGCGTGGATACACTAGGAGAAAGTAAAACTACATTGCTGCTAACCCTAACCCTAACCCTAAGCATACGCTAGCCCTAACACTATCGCTATCCCTGATTTAACCGAGAACTGAAATCGAAACTTAATGGGCATACTATTGCAATCCCAACACTAACGGTAACACTAGCACTAAAACTAATGCTAAATCAAAACGGAATCCTCAACCCCACACTCCTCCTACAACTTAACCTGAAAAGGAGGACTTTGACACTACTCTAGAGTGCTTAGATGGAGTGTGTGAATTTTGTGAATCTATGAGTTACATCTATGGCACCTGTGAGAAGACCGTGAACCTCATTGAAGACACCTGGAAAGTGTCTGTGTTAGCTGTTAGAGCTTGGGTGACAACGCTTTGTCTCTGTGCTCGTGTACAATGAAAGTAATCTGAGTACAAGACCAATATGTGATAACACAGGATAAGAGCATGAACACACTGGGCCATAATGAGGAGTCTGCGTGAGGAATGGAAATCACATTAACAGTGCATCGGTAGTGGTAGCCAGTTTTAACACTGTGCAGTACTGCTCTTAGGCTGAGAGGTTCTGCTGACATTATGGTCGAGTGTCAACAAGTCGAGCTTAGGTAGTGGGATATTGTGAGCATTTGTTTACACAACGTATGAGAGTCAGGAAACACTGTAGGGCATATGCGGCATCGAACGAGGTTAATTTGACATTATGGTTGTTGGCTAATACAGTGTTCGTGAAGGGAGTGAACCTAGGTGTCAGGGGACCTTAATCGGTATCAGTGCCAAAACCTTGTGTGAGTCTGTCAGACATTGGGACTGGATTTTCCCTTTCTCAGAGTGCCGAAACCAGTGTGTGATCACGCTGTGACTGGAGGCGTCAGTTTGTGACCCAGCTAAAATCCTTCTCCAGTGTGCGATTCTACACTCACAGTCTCATTGGGTGTATTATCAACGTGGTATAGATCTGCGATGGTGTAGTTGGATGCTGTGATTCTGTGCATCGTGCGTGGATACACTAGGAGAAAGTAAAACTACATTGCTGCTAACCCTAACCCTAACCCTAAGCATACGCTAGCCCTAACACTATCGCTATCCCTGATTTAACCGAGAACTGAAATCGAAACTTAATGGGCATACTATTGCAATCCCAACACTAACGGTAACACTAGCACTAAAACTAATGCTAAATCAAAACGGAATCCTCAACCCCACACTCCTCCTACAACTTAACCTGAAAAGGAGGACTTTGACACTACTCTAGAGTGCTTAGATGGAGTGTGTGAATTTTGTGAATCTATGAGTTACATCTATGGCACCTGTGAGAAGACCGTGAACCTCATTGAAGACACCTGGAAAGTGTCTGTGTTAGCTGTTAGAGCTTGGGTGACAACGCTTTGTCTCTGTGCTCGTGTACAATGAAAGTAATCTGAGTACAAGACCAATATGTGATAACACAGGATAAGAGCATGAACACACTGGGCCATAATGAGGAGTCTGCGTGAGGAATGGAAATCACATTAACAGTGCATCGGTAGTGGTAGCCAGTTTTAACACTGTGCAGTACTGCTATTAGGCTGAGAGGTTCTGCTGACATTATGGTCGAGTGTCAACAAGTCGAGCTTAGGTAGTGGGATATTGTGAGCATTTGTTTACACAACGTATGAGAGTCAGGAAACACTGTAGGGCATATGCGGCATCGAACGAGGTTAATTTGACATTATGGTTGTTGGCTAATACAGTGTTCGTGAAGGGAGTGAACCTAGGTGTCAGGGGACCTTAATCGGTATCAGTGCCAAAACCTTGTGTGAGTCTGTCAGACATTGGGACTGGATTTTCCCTTTCTCAGAGTGCCGAAACCAGTGTGTGATCACGCTGTGACTGGAGGCGTCAGTTTGTGACCCAGCTAAAATCCTTCTCCAGTGTGCGATTCTACACTCACAGTCTCATTGGGTGTATTATCAACGTGGTATAGATCTGCGATGGTGTAGTTGGATGCTGTGATTCTGTGCATCGTGCGTGGATACACTAGGAGAAAGTAAAACTACATTGCTGCTAACCCTAACCCTAACCCTAAGCATACGCTAGCCCTAACACTATCGCTATCCCTGATTTAACCGAGAACTGAAATCGAAACTTAATGGGCATACTATTGCAATCCCAACACTAACGGTAACACTAGCACTAAAACTAATGCTAAATCAAAACGGAATCCTCAACCCCACACTCCTCCTACAACTTAACCTGAAAAGGAGGACTTTGACACTACTCTAGAGTGCTTAGATGGAGTGTGTGAATTTTGTGAATCTATGAGTTACATCTATGGCACCTGTGAGAAGACCGTGAACCTCATTGAAGACACCTGGAAAGTGTCTGTGTTAGCTGTTAGAGCTTGGGTGACAACGCTTTGTCTCTGTGCTCGTGTACAATGAAAGTAATCTGAGTACAAGACCAATATGTGATAACACAGGATAAGAGCATGAACACACTGGGCCATAATGAGGAGTCTGCGTGAGGAATGGAAATCACATTAACAGTGCATCGGTAGTGGTAGCCAGTTTTAACACTGTGCAGTACTGCTCTTAGGCTGAGAGGTTCTGCTGACATTATGTCGAGTGTCAACAAGTCGAGCTTAGGTAGTGGGATATTGTGAGCATTTGTTTACACAACGTATGAGAGTCAGGAAACACTGTAGGGCATATGCGGCATCGAACGAGGTTAATTTGACATTATGGTTGTTGGCTAATACAGTGTTCGTGAAGGGAGTGAACCTAGGTGTCAGGGGACCTTAATCGGTATCAGTGCCAAAACCTTGTGTGAGTCTGTCAGACATTGGGACTGGATTTTCCCTTTCTCAGAGTGCCGAAATCAGTGTGTGATCACGCTGTGACTGGAGGCGTCAGTTTGTGACCCAGCTAAAATCCTTCTCCAGTGTGCGATTCTACACTCACAGTCTCATTGTGTGTATTATCAACGTGGTATAGATCTGCGATGGTGTAGTTGGATGCTGTGATTCTGTGCATCGTGCGTGGATACACTAGGAGAAAGTAAAACTACATTGCTGCTAACCCTAACCCTAACCCTAAGCATACGCTAGCCCTAACACTATCGCTATCCCTGATTTAACCGAGAACTGAAATCGAAACTTAATGGGCATACTATTGCAATCCCAACACTAACGGTAACACTAGCACTAAAACTAATGCTAAATCAAAACGGAATCCTCAACCCCACACTCCTCCTACAACTTAACCTGAAAAGGAGGACTTTGACACTACTCTAGAGTGCTTAGATCGAGTGTGTGAATTTTGTGAATCTATGAGTTACATCTATGGCACCTGTGAGAAGACCGTGAACCTCATTGAAGACACCTGGAAAGTGTCTGTGTTAGCTGTTAGAGCTTGGGTGACAACGCTTTGTCTCTGTGCTCGTGTACAATGAAAGTAATCTGAGTACAAGACCAATATGTGATAACACAGGATAAGAGCATGAACACACTGGGCCATAATGAGGAGTCTGCGTGAGGAATGGAAATCACATTAACAGTGCATCGGTAGTGGTAGCCAGTTTTAACACTGTGCAGTACTGCTCTTAGGCTGAGAGGTTCTGCTGACATTATGTCGAGTGTCAACAAGTCGAGCTTAGGTAGTGGGATATTGTGAGCATTTGTTTACACAACGTATGAGAGTCAGGAAACACTGTAGGGCATATGCGGCATCGAACGAGGTTAATTTGACATTATGGTTGTTGGCTAATACAGTGTTCGTGAAGGGAGTGAACCTAGGTGTCAGGGGACCTTAATCGGTATCAGTGCCAAAACCTTGTGTGAGTCTGTCAGACATTGGGACTGGATTTTCCCTTTCTCAGAGTGCCGAAACCAGTGTGTGATCACGCTGTGACTGGAGGCGTCAGTTTGTGACCCAGCTAAAATCCTTCTCCAGTGTGCGATTCTACACTCACAGTCTCATTGGGTGTATTATCAACGTGGTATAGATCTGCGATGGTGTAGTTGGATGCTGTGATTCTGTGCATCGTGCGTGGATACACTAGGAGAAAGTAAAACTACATTGCTGCTAACCCTAACCCTAACCCTAAGCATACGCTAGCCCTAACACTATCGCTATCCCTGATTTAACCGAGAACTGAAATCGAAACTTAATGGGCATACTATTGCAATCCCAACACTAACGGTAACACTAGCACTAAAACTAATGCTAAAATAAAACGGAATCCTCAACCCCACACTCCTCCTACAACTTAACCTGAAAAGGAGGACTTTGACACTACTCTAGAGTGCTTAGATGGAGTGTGTGAATTTTGTGAATCTATGAGTTACATCTATGGCACCTGTGAGAAGACCGTGAACCTCATTGAAGACACCTGGAAAGTGTCTGTGTTAGCTGTTAGAGCTTGGGTGACAACGCTTTGTCTCTGTGCTCGTGTACAATGAAAGTAATCTGAGTACAAGACCAATATGTGATAACACAGGATAAGAGCATGAACACACTGGGCCATAATGAGGAGTCTGCGTGAGGAATGGAAATCACATTAACAGTGCATCGGTAGTGGTAGCCAGTTTTAACACTGTGCAGTACTGCTCTTAGGCTGAGAGGTTCTGCTGACATTATGTCGAGTGTCAACAAGTCGAGCTTAGGTAGTGGGATATTGTGAGCATTTGTTTACACAACGTATGAGAGTCAGGAAACACTGTAGGGCATATGCGGCATCGAACGAGGTTAATTTGACATTATGGTTGTTGGCTAATACAGTGTTCGTGAAGGGAGTGAACCTAGGTGTCAGGGGACCTTAATCGGTATCAGTGCCAAAACCTTGTGTGAGTCTGTCAGACATTGGGACTGGATTTTCCCTTTCTCAGAGTGCCGAAACCAGTGTGTGATCACGCTGTGACTGGAGGCGTCAGTTTGTGACCCAGCTAAAATCCTTCTCCAGTGTGCGATTCTACACTCACAGTCTCATTGGGTGTATTATCAACGTGGTATAGATCTGCGATGGTGTAGTTGGATGCTGTGATTCTGTGCATCGTGCGTGGATACACTAGGAGAAAGTAAAACTACATTGCTGCTAACCCTAACCCTAACCCTAAGCATACGCTAGCCCTAACACTATCGCTATCCCTGATTTAACCGAGAACTGAAATCGAAACTTAATGGGCATACTATTGCAATCCCAACACTAACGGTAACACTAGCACTAAAACTAATGCTAAAATAAAACGGAATCCTCAACCCCACACTCCTCCTACAACTTAACCTGAAAAGGAGGACTTTGACACTACTCTAGAGTGCTTAGATGGAGTGTGTGAATTTTGTGAATCTATGAGTTACATCTATGGCACCTGTGAGAAGACCGTGAACCTCATTGAAGACACCTGGAAAGTGTCTGTGTTAGCTGTTAGAGCTTGGGTGACAACGCTTTGTCTCTGTGCTCGTGTACAATGAAAGTAATCTGAGTACAAGACCAATATGTGATAACACAGGATAAGAGCATGAACACACTGGGCCATAATGAGGAGTCTGCGTGAGGAATGGAAATCACATTAACAGTGCATCGGTAGTGGTAGCCAGTTTTAACACTGTGCAGTACTGCTCTTAGGCTGAGAGGTTCTGCTGACATTATGGTCGAGTGTCAACAAGTCGAGCTTAGGTAGTGGGATATTGTGAGCATTTGTTTACACAACGTATGAGAGTCAGGAAACACTGTAGGGCATATGCGGCATCGAACGAGGTTAATTTGACATTATGGTTGTTGGCTAATACAGTGTTCGTGAAGGGAGTGAACCTAGGTGTCAGGGGACCTTAATCGGTATCAGTGCCAAAACCTTGTGTGAGTCTGTCAGACATTGGGACTGGATTTTCCCTTTCTCAGAGTGCCGAAACCAGTGTGTGATCACGCTGTGACTGGAGGCGTCAGTTTGTGACCCAGCTAAAATCCTTCTCCAGTGTGCGATTCTACACTCACAGTCTCATTGGGTGTATTATCAACGTGGTATAGATCTGCGATGGTGTAGTTGGATGCTGTGATTCTGTGCATCGTGCGTGGATACACTAGGAGAAAGTAAAACTACATTGCTGCTAACCCTAACCCTAACCCTAAGCATACGCTAGCCCTAACACTATCGCTATCCCTGATTTAACCGAGAACTGAAATCGAAACTTAATGGGCATACTATTGCAATCCCAACACTAACGGTAACACTAGCACTAAAACTAATGCTAAATCAAAACGGAATCCTCAACCCCACACTCCTCCTACAACTTAACCTGAAAAGGAGGACTTTGACACTACTCTAGAGTGCTTAGATGGAGTGTGTGAATTTTGTGAATCTATGAGTTACATCTATGGCACCTGTGAGAAGACCGTGAACCTCATTGAAGACACCTGGAAAGTGTCTGTGTTAGCTGTTAGAGCTTGGGTGACAACGCTTTGTCTCTGTGCTCGTGTACAATGAAAGTAATCTGAGTACAAGACCAATATGTGATAACACAGGATAAGAGCATGAACACACTGGGCCATAATGAGGAGTCTGCGTGAGGAATGGAAATCACATTAACAGTGCATCGGTAGTGGTAGCCAGTTTTAACACTGTGCAGTACTGCTCTTAGGCTGAGAGGTTCTGCTGACATTATGGTCGAGTGTCAACAAGTCGAGCTTAGGTAGTGGGATATTGTGAGCATTTGTTTACACAACGTATGAGAGTCAGGAAACACTGTAGGGCATATGCGGCATCGAACGAGGTTAATTTGACATTATGGTTGTTGGCTAATACAGTGTTCGTGAAGGGAGTGAACCTAGGTGTCAGGGGACCTTAATCGGTATCAGTGCCAAAACCTTGTGTGAGTCTGTCAGACATTGGGACTGGATTTTCCCTTTCTCAGAGTGCCGAAACCAGTGTGTGATCACGCTGTGACTGGAGGTGTCAGTTTGTGACCCAGCTAAAATCCTTCTCCAGTGTGCGATTCTACACTCACAGTCTCATTGGGTGTATTATCAACGTGGTATAGATCTGCGATGGTGTAGTTGGATGCTGTGATTCTGTGCATCGTGCGTGGATACACTAGGAGAAAGTAAAACTACATTGCTGCTAACCCTAACCCTAACCCTAAGCATACGCTAGCCCTAACACTATCGCTATCCCTGATTTAACCGAGAACTGAAATCGAAACTTAATGGGCATACTATTGCAATCCCAACACTAACGGTAACACTAGCACTAAAACTAATGCTAAATCAAAACGGAATCCTCAACCCCACACTCCTCCTACAACTTAACCTGAAAAGGAGGACTTTGACACTACTCTAGAGTGCTTAGATGGAGTGTGTGAATTTTGTGAATCTATGAGTTACATCTATGGCACCTGTGAGAAGACCGTGAACCTCATTGAAGACACCTGGAAAGTGTCTGTGTTAGCTGTTAGAGCTTGGGTGACAACGCTTTGTCTCTGTGCTCGTGTACAATGAAAGTAATCTGAATACAAGACCAATATGTGATAACACAGGATAAGAGCATGAACATACTGGGCCATAATGAGGAGTCTGCGTGAGGAATGGAAATCACATTAACAGTGCATCGGTAGTGGTAGCCAGTTTTAACACTGTGCAGTACTGCTATTAGGCTGAGAGGTTCTGCTGACATTATGGTCGAGTGTCAACAAGTCGAGCTTAGGTAGTGGGATATTGTGAGCATTTGTTTACACAACGTATGAGAGTCAGGAAACACTGTAGGGCATATGCGGCATCGAACGAGGTTAATTTGACATTATGGTTGTTGGCTAATACAGTGTTCGTGAAGGGACTGAACCTAGGTGTCAGTGGACCTTAATCGGTATCAGTGCCAAAACCTTGTGTGAGTCTGTCAGACATTGGGACTGGATTTTCCCTTTCTCAGAGTGCCGAAACCAGTGTGTGATCACGCTGTGACTGGAGGTGTCACTTAGTGACCGAGCTAAAATCCTTCTCCAGTGTGCGATTCTACACTCACAGTCTCATTGGGTGTATTATCAACGTGGTATAGATCTGCGATGGTGTAGTTGGATGCTGTGATTCTGTGCATCGTGCGTGGATACACTAGGAGAAAGTAAAACTACATTGCTGCTAACCCTAACCCTAACCCTAAGCATACGCTAGCCCTAACACTATCGCTATCCCTGATTTAACCGAGAACTGAAATCGAAACTTAATGGGCATACTATTGCAATCCCAACACTAACGGTAACACTAGCACTAAAACTAATGCTAAAATAAAACGGAATCCTCAACCCCACACTCCTCCTACAACTTAACCTGAAAAGGAGGACTTTGACACTACTCTAGAGTGCTTAGATCGAGTGTGTGGATTTTGTGAATCTATGAGTTACATCTATGGCACCTGTGAGAAGACCGTGAACCTCATTGAAGACACCTGGAAAGTGTCTGTGTTAGCTGTTAGAGCTTGGGTGACAACGCTTTGTCTCTGTGCTCGTGTACAATGAAAGTAATCTGAGTACAAGACCAATATGTGATAACACAGGATAAGAGCATGAACACACTGGGCCATAATGAGGAGTCTGCGTGAGGAATGGAAATCACATTAACAGTGCATCGGTAGTGGTAGCCAGTTTTAACACTGTGCAGTACTGCTCTTAGGCTGAGAGGTTCTGCTGACATTATGTCGAGTGTCAACAAGTCGAGCTTAGGTAGTGGGATATTGTGAGCATTTGTTTACACAACGTATGAGAGTCAGGAAACACTGTAGGGCATATGCGGCATCGAACGAGGTTAATTTGACATTATGGTTGTTGGCTAATACAGTGTTCGTGAAGGGAGTGAACCTAGGTGTCAGGGGACCTTAATCGGTATCAGTGCCAAAACCTTGTGTGAGTCTGTCAGACATTGGGACTGGATTTTCCCTTTCTCAGAGTGCCGAAATCAGTGTGTGATCACGCTGTGACTGGAGGCGTCAGTTTGGGACCCAGCTAAAATCCTTCTCCAATGTGCGATTCTACACTCACAGTCTCATTGGGTGTATTATCAACGTGGTATAGATCTGCGATGGTGTAGTTGGATGCTGTGATTCTGTGCATCGTGCGTGGATACACTAGGAGAAAGTAAAACTACATTGCTGCTAACCCTAACCCTAACCCTAAGCATACGCTAGCCCTAACACTATCGCTATCCCTGATTTAACCGAGAACTGAAATCGAAACTTAATGGGCATACTATTGCAATCCCAACACTAACGGTAACACTAGCACTAAAACTAATGCTAAAATAAAACGGAATCCTCAACCCCACACTCCTCCTACAACTTAACCTGAAAAGGAGGACTTTGACACTACTCTAGAGTGCTTAGATCGAGTGTGTGGATTTTGTGAATCTATGAGTTATATCTATGGCACCTGTGAGAAGACCGTGAACCTCATTGAAGACACCTGGAAAGTGTCTGTGTTAGCTGTTAGAGCTTGGGTGACAACGCTTTGTCTCTGTGCTCGTGTACAATGAAAGTAATCTGAGTACAAGACCAATATGTGATAACACAGGATAAGAGCATGAACACACTGGGCCATAATGAGGAGTCTGCGTGAGGAATGGAAATCACATTAACAGTGCATCGGTAGTGGTAGCCAGTTTTAACACTGTGCAGTACTGCTCTTAGGCTGAGAGGTTCTGCTGACATTATGTCGAGTGTCAACAAGTCGAGCTTAGGTAGTGGGATATTGTGAGCATTTGTTTACACAACGTATGAGAGTCAGGAAACACTGTAGGGCATATGCGGCATCGAACGAGGTTAATTTGACATTATGGTTGTTGGCTAATACAGTGTTCGTGAAGGGAGTGAACCTAGGTGTCAGGGGACCTTAATCGGTATCAGTGCCAAAACCTTGTGTGAGTCTGTCAGACATTGGGACTGGATTTTCCCTTTCTCAGAGTGCCGAAATCAGTGTGTGATCACGCTGTGACTGGAGGCGTCAGTTTGGGACCCAGCTAAAATCCTTCTCCAATGTGCGATTCTACACTCACAGTCTCATTGGGTGTATTATCAACGTGGTATAGATCTGCGATGGTGTAGTTGGATGCTGTGATTCTGTGCATCGTGCGTGGATACACTAGGAGAAAGTAAAACTACATTGCTGCTAACCCTAACCCTAACCCTAAGCATACGCTAGCCCTAACACTATCGCTATCCCTGATTTAACCGAGAACTGAAATCGAAACTTAATGGGCATACTATTGCAATCCCAACACTAACGGTAACACTAGCACTAAAACTAATGCTAAAATAAAACGGAATCCTCAACCCCACACTCCTCCTACAACTTAACCTGAAAAGGAGGACTTTGACACTACTCTAGAGTGCTTAGATGGAGTGTGTGAATTTTGTGAATCTATGAGTTACATCTATGGCACCTGTGAGAAGACCGTGAACCTCATTGAAGACACCTGGAAAGTGTCTGTGTTAGCTGTTAGAGCTTGGGTGACAACGCTTTGCCTCTGTGCTCGTGTACAATGAAAGTAATCTGAGTACAAGACCAATATGTGATAACACAGGATAAGAGCATGAACACACTGGGCCATAATGAGGAGTCTGCGTGAGGAATGGAAATCACATTAACAGTGCATCGGTAGTGGTAGCCAGTTTTAACACTGTGCAGTACTGCTCTTAGGCTGAGAGGTTCTGCTGACATTATGTCGAGTGTCAACAAGTCGAGCTTAGGTAGTGGGATATTGTGAGCATTTGTTTACACAATGTATGAGAGTCAGGAAACACTGTAGGGCATATGCGGCATCGAACGAGGTTAATTTGACATTATGGTTGTTGGCTAATACAGTGTTCGTGAAGGGAGTGAACCTAGGTGTCAGGGGACCTTAATCGGTATCAGTGCCAAAACCTTGTGTGAGTCTGTCAGACATTGGGACTGGATTTTCCCTTTCTCAGAGTGCCGAAACCAGTGTGTGATCACGCTGTGACTGGAGGTGTCAGTTTGTGACCCAGCTAAAATCCTTCTCCACTGTGCGATTCTACACTCACAGTCTCATTGGGTGTATTATCAACGTGGTATAGATCTGCGATGGTGTAGTTGGATGCTGTGATTCTGTGCATCGTGCGTGGATACACTAGGAGAAAGTAAAACTACATTGCTGCTAACCCTAACCCTAACCCTAAGCATACGCTAGCCCTAACACTATCGCTATCCCTGATTTAACCGAGAACTGAAATCGAAACTTAATGGGCATACTATTGCAATCCCAACACTAACGGTAACACTAGCACTAAAACTAATGCTAAATCAAAACGGAATCCTCAACCCCACACTCCTCCTACAACTTAACCTGAAAAGGAGGACTTTGACACTACTCTAGAGTGCTTAGATCGAGTGTGTGAATTTTGTGAATCTATGAGTTACATCTATGGCACCTGTGAGAAGACCGTGAACCTCATTGAAGACACCTGGAAAGTGTCTGTGTTAGCTGTTAGAGCTTGGGTGACAACGCTTTGTCTCTGTGCTCGTGTACAATGAAAGTAATCTGAATACAAGACCAATATGTGATAACACAGGATAAGAGCATGAACACACTGGGCCATAATGAGGAGTCTGCGTGAGGAATGGAAATCACATTAACAGTGCATCGGTAGTGGTAGCCAGTTTTAACACTGTGCAGTACTGCTATTAGGCTGAGAGGTTCTGCTGACATTATGGTCGAGTGTCAACAAGTCGAGCTTAGGTAGTGGGATATTGTGAGCATTTGTTTACACAACGTATGAGAGTCAGGAAACACTGTAGGGCATATGCGGCATCGAACGAGGTTAATTTGACATTATGGTTGTTGGCTAATACAGTGTTCGTGAAGGGAGTGAACCTAGGTGTCAGGGGACCTTAATCGGTATCAGTGCCAAAACCTTGTGTGAGTCTGTCAGACATTGGGACTGGATTTTCCCTTTCTCAGAGTGCCGAAACCAGTGTGTGATCACGCTGTGACTGGAGGCGTCAGTTTGTGACCCAGCTAAAATCCTTCTCCAGTGTGCGATTCTACACTCACAGTCTCATTGGGTGTATTATCAACGTGGTATAGATCTGCGATGGTGTAGTTGGATGCTGTGATTCTGTGCATCGTGCGTGGATACACTAGGAGAAAGTAAAACTACATTGCTGCTAACCCTAACCCTAACCCTAAGCATACGCTAGCCCTAACACTATCGCTATCCCTGATTTAACCGAGAACTGAAATCGAAACTTAATGGGCATACTATTGCAATCCCAACACTAACGGTAACACTAGCACTAAAACTAATGCTAAATCAAAACGGAATCCTCAACCCCACACTCCTCCTACAACTTAACCTGAAAAGGAGGACTTTGACACTACTCTAGAGTGCTTAGATGGAGTGTGTGAATTTTGTGAATCTATGAGTTACATCTATGGCACCTGTGAGAAGACCGTGAACCTCATTGAAGACACCTGGAAAGTGTCTGTGTTAGCTGTTAGAGCTTGGGTGACAACGCTTTGTCTCTGTGCTCGTGTACAATGAAAGTAATCTGAATACAAGACCAATATGTGATAACACAGGATAAGAGCATGAACACACTGGGCCATAATGAGGAGTCTGCGTGAGGAATGGAAATCACATTAACAGTGCATCGGTAGTGGTAGCCAGTTTTAACACTGTGCAGTACTGCTCTTAGGCTGAGAGGTTCTGCTGACATTATGTCGAGTGTCAACAAGTCGAGCTTAGGTAGTGGGATATTGTGAGCATTTGTTTACACAACGTATGAGAGTCAGGAAACACTGTAGGGCATATGCGGCATCGAACGAGGTTAATTTGACATTATGGTTGTTGGCTAATACAGTGTTCGTGAAGGGAGTGAACCTAGGTGTCAGGGGACCTTAATCGGTATCAGTGCCAAAACCTTGTGTGAGTCTGTCAGACATTGGGACTGGATTTTCCCTTTCTCAGAGTGCCGAAACCAGTGTGTGATCACGCTGTGACTGGAGGTGTCAGTTTGTGACCCAGCTAAAATCCTTCTCCAGTGTGCGATTCTACACTCACAGTCTCATTGGGTGTATTATCAACGTGGTATAGATCTGCGATGGTGTAGTTGGATGCTGTGATTCTGTGCATCGTGCGTGGATACACTAGGAGAAAGTAAAACTACATTGCTGCTAACCCTAACCCTAACCCTAAGCATACGCTAGCCCTAACACTATCGCTATCCCTGATTTAACCGAGAACTGAAATCGAAACTTAATGGGCATACTATTGCAATCCCAACACTAACGGTAACACTAGCACTAAAACTAATGCTAAATCAAAACGGAATCCTCAACCCCACACTCCTCCTACAACTTAACCTGAAAAGGAGGACTTTGACACTACTCTAGAGTGCTTAGATCGAGTGTGTGAATTTTGTGAATCTATGAGTTACATCTATGGCACCTGTGAGAAGACCGTGAACCTCATTGAAGACACCTGGAAAGTGTCTGTGTTAGCTGTTAGAGCTTGGGTGACAACGCTTTGTCTCTGTGCTCGTGTACAATGAAAGTAATCTGAATACAAGACCAATATGTGATAACACAGGATAAGAGCATGAACATACTGGGCCATAATGAGGAGTCTGCGTGAGGAATGGAAATCACATTAACAGTGCATCGGTAGTGGTAGCCAGTTTTAACACTGTGCAGTACTGCTATTAGGCTGAGAGGTTCTGCTGACATTATGGTCGAGTGTCAACAAGTCGAGCTTAGGTAGTGGGATATTGTGAGCATTTGTTTACACAACGTATGAGAGTCAGGAAACACTGTAGGGCATATGCGGCATCGAACGAGGTTAATTTGACATTATGGTTGTTGGCTAATACAGTGTTCGTGAAGGGACTGAACCTAGGTGTCAGGGGACCTTAATCGGTATCAGTGCCAAAACCTTGTGTGAGTCTGTCAGACATTGGGACTGGATTTTCCCTTTCTCAGAGTGCCGAAACCAGTGTGTGATCACGCTGTGACTGGAGGCGTCAGTTTGTGACCCAGCTAAAATCCTTCTCCAGTGTGTGATTCTACACTCACAGTCTCATTGGGTGTATTATCAACGTGGTATAGATCTGCGATGGTGTAGTTGGATGCTGAGATTCTGTGCATCGTGCGTGGATACACTAGGAGAAAGTAAAACTACATTGCTGCTAACCCTAACCCTAACCCTAAGCATACGCTAGCCCTAACACTATCGCTATCCCTGATTTAACCGAGAACTGAAATCGAAACTTAATGGGCATCACAACCCACACAAACTATTGCAATCCCAACACTAACGGTAACACTAGCACTAAAACTAATGCTAAATCAAAACGGAATCCTCAACCCCACACTCCTCCTACAACTTAACCTGAAAAGGAGGACTTTGACACTACTCTAGAGTGCTTAGATGGAGTGTGTGAATTTTGTGAATCTATGAGTTACATCTATGGCACCTGTGAGAAGACCGTGAACCTCATTGAAGACACCTGGAAAGTGTCTGTGTTAGCTGTTAGAGCTTGGGTGACAACGCTTTGTCTCTGTGCTCGTGTACAATGAAAGTAATCTGAGTACAAGACCAATATGTGATAACACAGGATAAGAGCATGAACACACTGGGCCATAATGAGGAGTCTGCGTGAGGAATGGAAATCACATTAACAGTGCATCGGTAGTGGTAGCCAGTTTTAACACTGTGCAGTACTGCTCTTAGGCTGAGAGGTTCTGCTGACATTATGGTCGAGTGTCAACAAGTCGAGCTTAGGTAGTGGGATATTGTGAGCATTTGTTTACACAACGTATGAGAGTCAGGAAACACTGTAGGGCATATGCGGCATCGAACGAGGTTAATTTGACATTATGGTTGTTGGCTAATACAGTGTTCGTGAAGGGACTGAACCTAGGTGTCAGGGGACCTTAATCGGTATCAGTGCCAAAACCTTGTGTGAGTCTGCCAGACATTGGGACTGGATTTTCCCTTTCTCAGAGTGCCGAAACCAGTGTGTGATCACGCTGTGACTGGAGGCGTCAGTTTGTGACCCAGCTAAAATCCTTCTCCAGTGTGCGATTCTACAGTCACAGTCTCATTGGGTGTATTATCAACGTGGTATAGATCTGCGATGGTGTAGTTGGATGCTGAGATTCTGTGCATCGTGCGTGGATACACTAGGAGAAAGTAAAACTACATTGCTGCTAACCCTAACCCTAACCCTAAGCATACGCTAGCCCTAACACTATCGCTATCCCTGATTTAACCGAGAACTGAAATCGAAACTTAATGGGCATACTATTGCAATCCCAACACTAACGGTAACACTAGCACTAAAACTAATGCTAAATCAAAACGGAATCCTCAACCCCACACTCCTCCTACAACTTAACCTGAAAAGGAGGACTTTGACACTACTCTAGAGTGCTTAGATGGAGTGTGTGAATTTTGTGAATCTATGAGTTACATCTATGGCACCTGTGAGAAGACCGTGAACCTCATTGAAGACACCTGGAAAGTGTCTGTGTTAGCTGTTAGAGCTTGGGTGACAACGCTTTGTCTCTGTGCTCGTGTACAATGAAAGTAATCTGAATACAAGACCAATATGTGATAACACAGGATAAGAGCATGAACACACTGGGCCATAATGAGGAGTCTGCGTGAGGAATGGAAATCACATTAACAGTGCATCGGTAGTGGTAGCCAGTTTTAACACTGTGCAGTACTGCTATTAGGCTGAGAGGTTCTGCTGACATTATGGTCGAGTGTCAACAAGTCGAGCTTAGGTAGTGGGATATTGTGAGCATTTGTTTACACAACGTATGAGAGTCAGGAAACACTGTAGGGCATATGCGGCATCGAACGAGGTTAATTTGACATTATGGTTGTTGGCTAATACAGTGTTCGTGAAGGGACTGAACCTAGGTGTCAGTGGACCTTAATCGGTATCAGTGCCAAAACCTTGTGTGAGTCTGTCAGACATTGGGACTGGATTTTCCCTTTCTCAGAGTGCCGAAACCAGTGTGTGATCACGCTGTGACTGGAGGTGTCAGTTTGTGACCCAGCTAAAATCCTTCTCCAGTGTGCGATTCTACACTCACAGTCTCATTGGGTGTATTATCAACGTGGTATAGATCTGCGATGGTGTAGTTGGATGCTGTGATTCTGTGCATCGTGCGTGGATACACTAGGAGAAAGTAAAACTACATTGCTGCTAACCCTAACCCTAACCCTAAGCATACGCTAGCCCTAACACTATCGCTATCCCTGATTTAACCGAGAACTGAAATCGAAACTTAATGGGCATACTATTGCAATCCCAACACTAACGGTAACACTAGCACTAAAACTAATGCTAAAATAAAACGGAATCCTCAACCCCACACTCCTCCTACAACTTAACCTGAAAAGGAGGACTTTGACACTACTCTAGAGTGCTTAGATCGAGTGTGTGGATTTTGTGAATCTATGAGTTATATCTATGGCACCTGTGAGAAGACCGTGAACCTCATTGAAGACACCTGGAAAGTGTCTGTGTTAGCTGTTAGAGCTTGGGTGACAACGCTTTGTCTCTGTGCTCGTGTACAATGAAAGTAATCTGAGTACAAGACCAATATGTGATAACACAGGATAAGAGCATGAACACACTGGGCCATAATGAGGAGTCTGCGTGAGGAATGGAAATCACATTAACAGTGCATCGGTAGTGGTAGCCAGTTTTAACACTGTGCAGTACTGCTCTTAGGCTGAGAGGTTCTGCTGACATTATGTCCAGTGTCAACAAGTCGAGCTTAGGTAGTGGGATATTGTGAGCATTTGTTTACACAACGTATGAGAGTCAGGAAACACTGTAGGGCATATGCGGCATCGAACGAGGTTAATTTGACATTATGGTTGTTGGCTAATACAGTGTTCGTGAAGGGAGTGAACCTAGGTGTCAGGGGACCTTAATCGGTATCAGTGCCAAAACCTTGTGTGAGTCTGTCAGACATTGGGACTGGATTTTCCCTTTCTCAGAGTGCCGAAACCAGTGTGTGATCACGCTGTGACTGGAGGCGTCAGTTTGGGACCCAGCTAAAATCCTTCTCCAATGTGCGATTCTACACTCACAGTCTCATTGGGTGTATTATCAACGTGGTATAGATCTGCGATGGTGTAGTTGGATGCTGTGATTCTGTGCATCGTGCGTGGATACACTAGGAGAAAGTAAAACTACATTGCTGCTAACCCTAACCCTAACCCTAAGCATACGCTAGCCCTAACACTATCGCTATCCCTGATTTAACCGAGAACTGAAATCGAAACTTAATGGGCATACTATTGCAATCCCAACACTAACGGTAACACTAGCACTAAAACTAATGCTAAATTAAAACGGAATCCTCAACCCCACACTCCTCCTACAACTTAACCTGAAAAGGAGGACTTTGACACTACTCTAGAGTGCTTAGATGGAGTGTGTGGATTTTGTGAATCTATGAGTTATATCTATGGCACCTGTGAGAAGACCGTGAACCTCATTGAAGACACCTGGAAAGTGTCTGTGTTAGCTGTTAGAGCTTGGGTGACAACGCTTTGTCTCTGTGCTCGTGTACAATGAAAGTAATCTGAGTACAAGACCAATATGTGATAACACAGGATAAGAGCATGAACACACTGGGCCATAATGAGGAGTCTGCGTGAGGAATGGAAATCACATTAACAGTGCATCGGTAGTGGTAGCCAGTTTTAACACTGTGCAGTACTGCTCTTAGGCTGAGAGGTTCTGCTGACATTATGTCGAGTGTCAACAAGTCGAGCTTAGGTAGTGGGATATTGTGAGCATTTGTTTACACAACGTATGAGAGTCAGGAAACACTGTAGGGCATATGCGGCATCGAACGAGGTTAATTTGACATTATGGTTGTTGGCTAATACAGTGTTCGTGAAGGGAGTGAACCTAGGTGTCAGTGGACCTTAATCGGTATCAGTGCCAAAACCTTGTGTGAGTCTGTCAGACATTGGGACTGGATTTTCCCTTTCTCAGAGTGCCGAAATCAGTGTGTGATCACGCTGTGACTGGAGGCGTCAGTTTGGAACCCAGCTAAAATCCTTCTCCAATGTGCGATTCTACACTCACAGTCTCATTGGGTGTATTATCAACGTGGTATAGATCTGCGATGGTGTAGTTGGATGCTGTGATTCTGTGCATCGTGCGTGGATACACTAGGAGAAAGTAAAACTACATTGCTGCTAACCCTAACCCTAACCCTAAGCATACGCTAGCCCTAACACTATCGCTATCCCTGATTTAACCGAGAACTGAAATCGAAACTTAATGGGCATACTATTGCAATCCCAACACTAACGGTAACACTAGCACTAAAACTAATGCTAAAATAAAACGGAATCCTCAACCCCACACTCCTCCTACAACTTAACCTGAAAAGGAGGACTTTGACACTACTCTAGAGTGCTTAGATGGAGTGTGTGGATTTTGTGAATCTATGAGTTACATCTATGGCACCTGTGAGAAGACCGTGAACCTCATTGAAGACACCTGGAAAGTGTCTGTGTTAGCTGTTAGAGCTTGGGTGACAACGCTTTGCCTCTGTGCTCGTGTACAATGAAAGTAATCTGAGTACAAGACCAATATGTGATAACACAGGATAAGAGCATGAACACACTGGGCCATAATGAGGAGTCTGCGTGAGGAATGGAAATCACATTAACAGTGCATCGGTAGTGGTAGCCAGTTTTAACACTGTGCAGTACTGCTCTTAGGCTGAGAGGTTCTGCTGACATTATGTCGAGTGTCAACAAGTCGAGCTTAGGTAGTGGGATATTGTGAGCATTTGTTTACACAATGTATGAGAGTCAGGAAACACTGTAGGGCATATGCGGCATCGAACGAGGTTAATTTGACATTATGGTTGTTGGCTAATACAGTGTTCGTGAAGGGAGTGAACCTAGGTGTCAGGGGACCTTAATCGGTATCAGTGCCAAAACCTTGTGTGAGTCTGTCAGACATTGGGACTGGATTTTCCCTTTTTCAGAGAGCCGAAACCAGTGTGTGATCACGCTGTGACTGGAGGTGTCAGTTTGTGACCCAGCTAAAATCCTTCTCCACTGTGCGATTCTACACTCACAGTCTCATTGGGTGTATTATCAACGTGGTATAGATCTGCGATGGTGTAGTTGGATGCTGTGATTCTGTGCATCGTGCGTGGATACACTAGGAGAAAGTAAAACTACATTGCTGCTAACCCTAACCCTAACCCTAAGCATACGCTAGCCCTAACACTATCGCTATCCCTGATTTAACCGAGAACTGAAATCGAAACTTAATGGGCATACTATTGCAATCCCAACACTAACGGTAACACTAGCACTAAAACTAATGCTAAAATAAAACGGAATCCTCAACCCCACACTCCTCCTACAACTTAACCTGAAAAGGAGGACTTTGACACTACTCTAGAGTGCTTAGATCGAGTGTGTGAATTTTGTGAATCTATGAGTTACATCTATGGCACCTGTGAGAAGACCGTGAACCTCATTGAAGACACCTGGAAAGTGTCTGTGTTAGCTGTTAGAGCTTGGGTGACAACGCTTTGTCTCTGTGCTCGTGTACAATGAAAGTAATCTGAGTACAAGACCAATATGTGATAACACAGGATAAGAGCATGAACATACTGGGCCATAATGAGGAGTCTGCGTGAGGAATGGAAATCACATTAACAGTGCATCGGTAGTGGTAGCCAGTTTTAACACTGTGCAGTACTGCTATTAGGCTGAGAGGTTCTGCTGACATTATGGTCGAGTGTCAACAAGTCGAGCTTAGGTAGTGGGATATTGTGAGCATTTGTTTACACAACGTATGAGAGTCAGGAAACACTGTAGGGCATATGCGGCATCGAACGAGGTTAATTTGACATTATGGTTGTGGGCTAATACAGTGTTCGTGAAGGGACTGAACCTAGGTGTCAGGGGACCTTAATCGGTATCAGTGCCAAAACCTTGTGTGAGTCTGCCAGACATTGGGACTGGATTTTCCCTTTCTCAGAGTGCCGAAACCAGTGTGTGATCACGCTGTGACTGGAGGCGTCAGTTTGTGACCCAGCTAAAATCCTTCTCCAGTGTGTGATTCTACAGTCACAGTCTCATTGGGTGTATTATCAACGTGGTATAGATCTGCGATGGTGTAGTTGGATGCTGAGATTCTGTGCATCGTGCGTGGATACACTAGGAGAAAGTAAAACTACATTGCTGCTAACCCTAACCCTAACCCTAAGCATACGCTAGCCCTAACACTATCGCTATCCCTGATTTAACCGAGAACTGAAATCGAAACTTAATGGGCATACTATTGCAATCCCAACACTAACGGTAACACTAGCACTAAAACTAATGCTAAATCAAAACGGAATCCTCAACCCCACACTCCTCCTACAACTTAACCTGAAAAGGAGGACTTTGACACTACTCTAGAGTGCTTAGATGGAGTGTGTGAATTTTGTGAATCTATGAGTTACATCTATGGCACCTGTGAGAAGACCGTGAACCTCATTGAAGACACCTGGAAAGTGTCTGTGTTAGCTGTTAGAGCTTGGGTGACAACGCTTTGTCTCTGTGCTCGTGTACAATGAAAGTAATCTGAATACAAGACCAATATGTGATAACACAGGATAAGAGCATGAACACACTGGGCCATAATGAGGAGTCTGCGTGAGGAATGGAAATCACATTAACAGTGCATCGGTAGTGGTAGCCAGTTTTAACACTGTGCAGTACTGCTCTTAGGCTGATAGGTTCTGCTGACATTATGTCGAGTGTCAACAAGTCGAGCTTAGGTAGTGGGATATTGTGAGCATTTGTTTACACAACGTATGAGAGTCAGGAAACACTGTAGGGCATATGAGGCATCGAACGAGGTTAATTTGACATTATGGATGTTGGCTAATACAGTGTTCGTGAAGGGCGTGAAACTAGGTGTCAGGGGACTTTAATCGGTATCAGTGCCAAAACCTTGTGTGAGTCTGTCAGACATTGGGACTGGATTTTCCCTTTTTCAGAGAGCCGAAACCAGTGTGTGATCACGCTGTGACTGGAGGTGTCAGTTTGTGACCCAGCTAAAATTCTTCTCCACTGTGTGATTCTACACTCACAGTCTCATTGGGTGTATTATCAACGTGGTATAGATCTGCGATGGTGTAGTTGGATGCTGTGATTCTGTGCATCGTGCGTGGATACACTAGGAGAAAGTAAAACTACATTGCTGCTAACCCTAACCCTAACCCTAAGCATACGCTAGCCCTAACACTATCGCTATCCCTGATTTAACCGAGAACTGAAATCGAAACTTAATGGGCATACTATTGCAATCCCAACACTAACGGTAACACTAGCACTAAAACTAATGCTAAATCAAAACGGAATCCTCAACCCCACACTCCTCCTACAACTTAACCTGAAAAGGAGGACTTTGACACTACTCTAGAGTGCTTAGATCGAGTGTGTGAATTTTGTGAATCTATGAGTTACATCTATGGCACTTGTGAGAAGACCGTGAACCTCATTGAAGACACCTGGAAAGTGTCTGTGTTAGCTGTTAGAGCTTGGGTGACAACGCTTTGTCTCTGTGCTCGTGTACAATGAAAGTAATCTGAATACAAGACCAATATGTGATAACACAGGATAAGAGCATGAACATACTGGGCCATAATGAGGAGTCTGCGTGAGGAATGGAAATCACATTAACAGTGCATCGGTAGTGGTAGCCAGTTTTAACACTGTGCAGTACTGCTATTAGGCTGAGAGGTTCTGCTGACATTATGGTCGAGTGTCAACAAGTCGAACTTAGGTAGTGGGATATTGTGAGCATTTGTTTACACAACGTATGAGAGTCAGGAAACACTGTAGGGCATATGCGGCATCGAACGAGGTTAATTTGACATTATGGTTGTTGGCTAATACAGTGTTCGTGAAGGGACTGAACCTAGGTGTCAGGGGACCTTAATCGGTATCAGTGCCAAAACCTTGTGTGAGTCTGCCAGACATTGGGACTGGATTTTCCCTTTCTCAGAGTGCCGAAACCAGTGTGTGATCACGCTGTGACTGGAGGCGTCAGTTTGTGACCCAGCTAAAATTCTTCTCCAGTGTGTGATTCTACAGTCACAGTCTCATTGGGTGTATTATCAACGTGGTATAGATCTGCGATGGTGTAGTTGGATGCTGAGATTCTGTGCATCGTGCGTGGATACACTAGGAGAAAGTAAAACTACATTGCTGCTAACCCTAACCCTAACCCTAAGCATACGATAGCCCTAACACTATCGCTATCCCTGATTTAACCGAGAACTGAAATCGAAACTTAATGGGCATACTATTGCAATCCCAACACTAACGGACTATTGCAATCCCAACACTAACGGTAACACTAGCACTAAAACTAATGCTAAATCAAAACGGAATCCTCAACCCCACACTCCTCCTACAACTTAACCTGAAAAGGAGGACTTTGACACTACTCTAGAGTGCTTAGATGGAGTGTGTGAATTTTGTGAATCTATGAGTTACATCTATGGCACCTGTGAGAAGACCGTGAACCTCATTGAAGACACCTGGAAAGTGTCTGTGTTGGCTGTTAGAACTTGGGTGACAACGGTTTGTCTCTGTGCTCTTGTACAATGAAAGTAATCTGAGTACAAGACCAATATGTGATAACACAGGATAAGAGCATGAACACACTGGGCCATAATGAGGATTCTGCGTGTGGAATGGAAATCACATTAACAGTACATCGGTAGTGGTAGCCAGTTTTAACACTGTGCAGTACTGCTCTTAGGCTGAGAGGTTCTGCTGACATTATGTCGAGTGTCAACAAGTCGAGCTTAGGTAGTGGGATATTGTGAGCATTTGTTTACACAACGTATGAGAGTCAGGAAACACTGTAGGGCATATGCGGCATCGAACGAGGTTAATTTGACATTATGGTTGTTGGCTAATACAGTGTTCGTGAAGGGAGTGATCCTAGGTGTCAGGGGACCTTAATCGGTATCAGTGCCAAAACATTGTGTGAGTCTGTCAGACATTGGGACTGGATTTTCCCTTTCTCAGAGTGCCAGAAACCAGTGTGTGATCACGCTGTGACTGGAGGCATCAGTTTGTGACCCAGCTAAAATCCTTCTCCACTGTGCGAGTCTACACTCACAGTCTCATTGGGTGTATTATCAACGTGGTATAGATCTGCGATGGTGTAGTTGGATGCTGTGTTTCTGTGCATGGTGCGTGGACACACTAGGAGAAAGTAAAACTACATTGCTGCTAACCCTAACCCTAACCCTAAGCAAATGCTAACCCTAACACTATCGCTATCCCTGATTTAACCGAGAACTGAAATCGAAACTTAATGGGCATACTATTGCAATCCCAACACTAACGGTAACACTAGCACTAAAACTAATGCTAAATCAAAACGGAATCCTCACCCCCACACTCCTCCTACAACTTAACCTGAAAGGGAGGACTTTGACACTACTCTAGAGTGCTTAGATGGAGTGTGTGAATGTTGTGAATCTATGAGTTACATCTATGGCACCTGTGAAAAGACTGTGAACCTCATTGAAGACACCTGGAAAGTGACTGTGTTGGCTATTAGAGCTTGGGCGACAGCGCTTTGTCTCTGTGCTCATGTACAATGAAAGTAACCTGAGCAGAAGACCAATATGTGATAACACAGGATAAGAGCATGAACACACTGGGCGATAATGAGAATTCTGCGTGAGGAATGGAAATCACATTAACAGTGCATCGGTAGTGGTAGCCAGTTTTAACACTGTGCAGTACTGCTCTTAGGCTGAGAGGTTCTGCTTACATTATGTCGAGTGTCAACATGTCGTCCTTAGGTAGTGGGATATTGTGAGCATTTGTTTACACAACGTATGAGAGTCAGGAAACACTGTAGGGCATATGCGGCATCGAACGAGATTAATTTGACATTACTATTGTTGACTAATACAGTGTTCGTGAAGGGAGTGAACCTTGCTGTCAGTGGATCGTAATCTGTATCAGTGCCAAATCATTATGTGAGTCTGTTATCATTGGGACTGGATTTTCCCTTTCTCAGAGTCCCGAAACCAGTGTGTGATCACACTGTGACTGGAGGTGTCAGTTTGTGACCCAGCTAAAAACCTTCTCCAATGTGCCAGTCTACACTCACAGTCTCATTGGGTGTATTCTCAACGTGGTATAGAGCTGCAATGGTGTAGTTGGATGCTGTGTTTCTGTGCATGGTGCGTGGACACACTAGGAGAAAGTAAAACTACATTGCTGCTAACCCTAACCCTAACCCTAAGCAAACGCTAACCCTAACACTATCGCTATCCCTGATTTAACCGAGAACTGAAATCGAAACTTAATGGGCATACTATTGCAATCCCAACACTAACGGATATGGTCCCAACACTAAGGTCACTACACTAAAACTAATGCTAAATCAAAACGGAATCCTCACCCCCACACTCCTCCTACAACTTAACCTGAAAAGGAGGACTTTGACACTACTCTAGAGTGCTTAGATGGTGTGTGTGAATTTTGTTAATCTATGAGTTACATCTATGGCACCTGGGAGAAGACCGTGAACCTCATTGAAGACACCTGGAAAGTGACTGTGTTGGCTGTTAGAGCTTGGGCGACAGTGCTTTGTCTCTGTGCTCATGTACAATGAACGTAATCTGAGCAGAAGACCAATATGTGATAACACAGGATAAGAGCATGAACACACTGGGCCATAATGAGGATTCTGCGTGTGGAATGGAAATCACATTAACAGTACATCGGTCGTGGTAGCCAGTTTTAATACTGAGCAGTACTGCTCTTATGCTGAGAGGTTCTGCTGACATTATGTTCGAGTGTCAACAAGTCGAGCTTAGGTAGTGGGATATTGTGACCGTTTGTTTACACACCGTATGAGAGTCAGGAAACACTGTAGGGCATATGCGGCATCGAACGAGATTAATTTGAAATTACCGTGGTTGGCTAAAACAGTGTTCGTGAAGGGAGTGAACCTAGGTGTCAGTGGACCTTAATCGGTATCAGTGCCAAAACATTGTGTGAGTCTGTCAGACATTGGGACTGGATTTTCCCTTTCTCAGAGTGCTGAAACCAGTGTGTGATCACGCTGTGACTGGAGGCGTCAGTTTGTGACCCAGCTAAAATCCTTCTCCAATGTGCGAGTCTACACTCACAGTCTCATTGGGTGTATTCTCAACGTGGTATAGAGCTGCGATGGTGTAGTTGGATGCTGTGTTTCTGTGCATCGTGGGTGGACACACTAGGAGAAAGTAAAACTACATTGCTGCTAACCCTAACCCTAACCCTAGGCAAATGCTAACCCTAACACTATCGCTATCCCTGATTTAACCGAGAACTGAAATCGAAACTTAATGGGCATACTATTGCAATCCCAACACTAATGGTAACACTAGCACTAAAACTAATGCTAAATCAAAACGGAATCCTCAACCCCACACTCCTCCTATAACCTAACCTGAAAGGGAGGACTTTGACACTACTCTAGAATGCTTAGATGGTGTGTATGAATGTTGTGAATCTATGAGTTACATCTATGGCACCTGGGAGAAGACCGTGAACCTCATTGAAGACACCTGGAAAGTGACTGTTTTGGCTTTTAGAGCTTGGGCGACAGAGCTTTGTCTCTGTGCTCATGTACAATGAAAGTAATCTGAGCAGAAGACCAATATGTGATAACACAGGATAAGAGCATGAACACACTGGGCCATAATGAGGATTCTGCGTGTGGAATGGAAATCACATTAACAGTACATCGGTGGTAGCCAGTTTTAATACTGAGCAGTACTGCTCTTATGCTGAGAGGTTCTGCTGACATTATGTTCGAGTGTCAACAAGTCGAGCTTAGGTAGTGGGATATTGTGACCGTTTGTTTACACACCGTATGAGAGTCAGGAAACACTGTAGGGCATATGCGGCATCGAACGAGATTAATTTGAAATTACCGTGGTTGGCTAATACAGTGTTTGTGAAGGGAGTGATCCTAGGTGTCAGTGGACCTTAATCGGTATCATTGCCGAAACATTGTGTGAGTCTGTCAGACATTGGGACTGGATTTTCCCTTTCTCAGAGTGCAGAAACCAGTGTGTGATCACGCTGTGACGGGAGGCATCAGTTTGTGACCCAGCTAAAATCCTTCTCCAATGTGCTAGTCTACACTCACAGTCTCATGGGGTGTATTCTCAACGTGGTATAGAGCTGCAATGGTGTAGTTGGATGCTGTGTTTCTGTGCATGGTGCGTGGACACACTAGGAGAAAGTAAAACTACATTGCTGCTAACCCTAACCCTAACCCTAAGCAAACGCTAACCCTAACACTATCGCTATCCCTGATTTAACCGAGAACTGATATCGAAACTTAATGGGCATACTATTGCAATCCCAACACTAATGGTAACACTAGTACTAAAACTAATGCTAAATCAAAACGGAATCCTCACCCCCACACTCCTCCTACAACTTAACCTGAAAGGGAGGACTTTGACACTACTCTAGAGTGCTTAGATGGTGTGTATGAATGTTGTTAATCTATGAGTTACATCTATGGCACCTGGGAGAAGACCTTGAACCTCATTGAAGACACCTGGAAAGTGACTGTGTTGGCTGTTAGAGCTTGGGCGACAGCGTTTTGTCTCTGTGCTCATGTACAATGAAAGAAATCTGAGCAGAAGACCAATAGGCGATAACACAGGATAAGAGCATGAACACACTGGGCCATAATGAGGAGTCTGCGTGAGGAATGGAAATCACATTAACAGTGCATCTGTAGTGGTAGCCAGTTTTAACACTGTGCAGTACTGCTCTTAGGCTGAGAGGTTCTGCTGACATTATGTCGAGTGTCAACAAGTCGACCTTAGGTGTGGGATATTGTTAGCGTTTGTTTAAACAACGTTTGAGAGTCAGGAAACACTGTAGGGCATATGCGGCATCGAACGAGATTAATTTGAAATTACCGTGGTTGGCTAAAACAGTGTTCGTTAAGGGAGTGAACCTAGGTGTCAGTGGACCTTAATCGGTATCAGTGCCAAAACATTGTTTGAGTCTGTCAGACATTGGGACTGGATTTTCCCTTTCTCAGAGTGCTGAAACCAGTGTGTGATCACGCTGTGACTGGAGGCGTCAGTTTGTGACCCAGCTAAAATCCTTCTCCAATGTGCGAGTCTACACTCACAGTCTCATTGGGTGTATTCTCAACGTGGTATAGAGCTGCGATGGTGTAGTTGGATGCTGTGTTTCTGTGCATCGTGGGTGGATACACTAGGAGAAAGTAAAACTACATTGCTGCTAACCCTAACCCTAACCCTAGGCAAACGCTAACCCTAACACTATCGCCATCCCTGATTTAACCGAGAACTGAAATCGAAACTTAATGGGCATACTATTGCAATCCCAACACTAATGGTAACACTAGTACTAAAACTAATGCTAAATCAAAACGGAATCCTCACCCCCTCACTCCTCCTATAACCTAACCTGAAAGGGGGGATTTGACACTACTCTAGAATGCTTAGATGGTGTGTATGAATGTTGTGAATCTATGAGTTACATCTATGGCACCTGGGAGAAGACCGTGAACCTCATTGAAGACACCTGGAAAGTGACTGTTTTGGCTTTTAGAGCTTGGGCGACAGAGCTTTGTCTCTGTGCTCATGTACAATGAAAGTAATCTGAGCAGAAGACCAATATGTGATAACACAGGATAAGAGCATGAACACACTGGGCCATAATGAGGATTCTGCGTGAGGAATGGAAATCACATTAACAGTGCATCGGTAGTGGTAGCCAGTTTTAACACTGTGCAGTACTGCTCTTAGGCTGAGAGGTTCTGCTGACATTATGGTCGAGTGTCAACAAGTCGAGCTTAGGATGTTGGATATTGTGAGCGTTTGTTTACACAACTTTTGAGAGTCAGGAAACACTGTAGGGCATATGCGGCATCGAACGAGATTAATTTGAAATTATGGTGGTTGGCTAAAACAGTGTTCGTGAAGCGAGTGAACCTAGGTGTCAGTGGACCTTAATCGGTATCAGTGCCAAAACATTGTGTGAGTCTGTCAGACATTGGGACTGGATTTTCCCTTTCTCAGAGTCCCGAAACCAGTGTGTGATCACGCTGTGACTGGAGGCGTCAGTTTGTGACTCAGCTAAACACCTTCTCGAATGTGCGAGAGTACACTCACAGTCTCATTGGGTGTATTCTCAACGTGGTATAGAGCTGCGATGGTGTTGTTGGATGCTGTGTTTCTGTGCATCGTGCGTGGATACACTAGGAGAAAGTAAAACTACATTGCTGCTAACCCTAAACCTAACTCTAAACAAATGCTAACCCTAACTCTATCGCTATCCCTGATTTATCCGAGAACTGAAATTGAAACTTAATGGGAATACAATTGCAATCCCAACACTAAAGGTAACACTAGTACTAAAATTAATGCGAAAGCGTATGAATCCTCACCCCACACTCCTGCTCAACGTAAACTGAAAGGGAGGATTTGACACTTTCTAGAGTGCTTATATGGTATGTGTGAATATTGTGAATCTATGATTTACATCTATGGCACCTACGAGAAGACCATGAACGTCATTGATGACACCTGGAAATTGATTGTGTTGGTTGTTAGAGCTTGGGTGACAGGGCTTTGTTTCTTTGCTCGTGTACAATGAAACTAATCTGAGCACAAGACCAATATGTGATAACACAGGATAAGATCATGAACACACTGGGCCATAATGAGGATTCTGCGTGAGGGATGGAAATCACATTAAGAGTGCATCGGTAGTGGTAGCCAGTTTTAACACTGTGCGGTACTGCTCTTAGGCTCAGAGGTTCTGCTGACATTATGGTCGAGTGTCAACAAGTCGCGCTTAGGTAGTGGGATATTCTGAGCGTTTGTTTACACAATGTATGAGAGTCAGGAAACACTGTAGGGCATATGCGGCATCGAACGAGGTTAATTTGACATTATGGTTGTTGGCTAATACAGTGTTCGTGAAGGGAGTGAACCTAGGTGTCAGGGGACCTTAATCGGTATCAGTGCCAAAACCTTGTGTGAGTCTGTCAGACATTGGGACTGGATTTTCCCTTTCTCAGAGTGCCGAAATCAGTGTGTGATCACGCTGTGACTGGAGGCGTCAGTTTGGAACCCAGCTAAAATCCTTCTCCAATGTGCGATTCTACACTCACAGTCTCATTGGGTGTATTATCAACGTGGTATAGATCTGCGATGGTGTAGTTGGATGCTGTGATTCTGTGCATCGTGCGTGGATACACTAGGAGAAAGTAAAACTACATTGCTGCTAACCCTAACCCTAACCCTAAGCATACGCTAACCCTAACACTATCGCTATCCCTGATTTAACCGAGAACTGAAATCGAAACTTAATGGGCATACTATTGCAATCCCAACACTAACGGTAACACTAGCACTAAAACTAATGCTAAATCAAAACGGAATCCTCAACCCCACACTCCTCCTACAACTTAACCTGAAAAGGGGGACTTTGACACTACTCTAGAGTGCTTAGATGGAGTGTGTGAATTTTGTGAATCTATGAGTTACATCTATGGCACCTGTGAGAAGACCGTGAACCTCATTGAAGACACCTGGAAAGTGTCTGTGTTGGCTGTTAGAGCTTGGGTGACAACGCTTTGCCTCTGTGCTCATGTACAATGAAAGTAATCTGAGTACAAGACCAATATGTGATAACACAGGATAAGAGCATGAACACACTGGGCCATAATGAGGATTCTGCGTGAGGAATGGAAATCACATTAACAGTGCATCGGTAGTGGTAGCCAGTTTTAACACTGTGCAGTACTGCTCTTAGGCTGAGAGGTTCTGCTGACATTATGGTCGAGTGTCAACAAGTCGAGCTTAGGTAGTGGGATATTGTGAGCATTTGTTTACACAATGTATGAGAGTCAGGAAACACTGTAGGGCATATGCGGCATCGAACGAGGTTAATTTGACATTATGGTTGTTGGCTAATACAGTGTTCGTGAAGGGAGTGAACCTAGGTGTCAGGGGACCTTAATCGGTATCAGTGCCAAAACTTTGTGTGAGTCTGTCAGACATTGGGACTGGATTTTCCCTTTTTCAGAGACCCGAAACCAGTGTGTGATCACGCTGTGACTGGAGGTGTCAGTTTGTGACCCAGCTAAAATTCTTCTCCACTGTGTGATTCTACACTCACAGTCTCATTGGGTGTATTATCAACGTGGTATAGATCTGCGATGGTGTAGTTGGATGCTGTGATTCTGTGCATCGTGCGTGGATACACTAGGAGAAAGTAAAACTACATTGCTGCTAACCCTAAACCTAACCCTAAACAAACGCTAACCCTAACTCTATCGCTATCCCTGATTTAACCGAGAACTGAAATCGAAACTTAATGGGAATACTATTGCAATCCCAACACTAACGGTAACACTAGCACTAAAACTAATGCTAAATCAGAACGGAATCCTCAACCCCACACTCCTCCTACAACTTAACCTGAAAGGGAGGACTTTGACACTATTCTAGAGTGCTTAGATGGTAGTGTGTGAATATTGTGAATCTATGAGTTACATCTATGGCACTTGTGAGAAGACCGTGAACCTCATTGAAGACACCTGGAAAGTGTCTGTGTTGGCTGTTAGAGCTTGGGTGACAAGGCTTTGTCTCTTTGCTCGTGTACAATGAAAGTAATCTGAACACAAGACCAATATGTGATAACACAGGATAAGAGCATGAACACACTGGGCCATAATGAGGAGTCTGCGTGAGGAATGGAAATCACATTAACAGTGCATCGGTAGTGGTAGCCAGTTTTAACACTGTGCAGTACTGCTATTAGGCTGAGAGGTTCTGCTGACATTATGGTCGAGTGTCAACAAGTCGAACTTAGGTAGTGGGATATTGTGAGCATTTGTTTACACAACGTATGAGAGTCAGGAAACACTGTTGATGGAAATGTGATGTTGATTGATATTAAGTTGACAATGCAGTGGATGGTTAATATAGTGTTTCTAAAGGGAGTGAACCTAGGTGTCATTGGATCGTACAAGGCAACACTGCTAAAACTTCATGTGAGTCTGCTCTGACATTGAGCGTCGGTTTTCACTTTGTCAGAGTGCTGAAACCTGTGTGCAATCTTGCTGAGACTAGACAGGTCAGTTTGTGACTCAGCTAAAGTATAATCCAATGTGGGAGACTACACTCACAATCTAATTGAGTGTATTCTCTATGTGGTATACAGCTGCAATGGTGTAGTTGGATGCTGGGTCCCTGTGCATCATGCTGAGATACAGTAAGAGAAAGTAAAACTTCATTGCTACTAACCCTAACCCTAACCCTAACCATAACCATAACTGTAACCCTATCCCTATCCATAACCCTCACTTTAAAGCAAAACTGAAATCGATACCTAATGGGAATACTATTGCAATCCCAACACTAACAGTAACCCTAAAAATAAACCAAGCTAAAATGCACCAGAATCCTCACCCCACACTCCTCCTACACCTAATCAAAGTGAGGACTTTGGCACTTCTCTAGAGTGCTGAGATGGTATGTGTGAATGTTGTGATTCTATGAATTACATCTATGGCACCTGCGAGAGTACTGTGACCCTCATTGAAGACACATTGAAAATGAGTGTGACGGGTGTTAGAGCATGGGTGACACTGCTTTGTTCCTTTGCTTGAGTACAATGAAAGTATTCAGAGAACAAGAACAATATGTGATAACACAGGAGAAGAGCATGAAAACACTGGGCCATAAGGGGCTTTCTGCGTGAATGATGGAAATCATATTATGAGTGCATTGTTAGTGGTATCCAGTTGTACCACTGTACGGTACAGCTCTGAGACTGAGAGGTTCTGTTGACATTATTGTTGAGTGTTGCAAAGTCGCCTTAGGTATTGGGATTTCTGAGCGTTTGTTAACACAACGTATGAGAGGCAGGAAACACTGTAGATGAAATGTGACATTGATTGAGTTTAATTTGACATTATGGTCAATGGCTAATATAGTGTTTATAAAGGCTGTGAACCTAGGTGTCTGTCGTTGGTAAAATGTAACACTGCTAAAACATCGTGCGAGTCTGCTCTGACATTGAGAGTGAGTTTTCACTTTGTCAGAGTGCTGAAACCTGTGTACAAAATTGCTGAGACTGGATACGTCATTTTGTGACTCAGCTAAAGTCCTTATCCAATATGCGAGACTACACTCACAGTCTAATTGAGTATATTATCTACATGGTATAGTGCTGCGATTGTGTAGTTGGATGCTGTGTTTCTGTGCATCAGGCTGTGATACAGTAAGAGAAAGTAAAACTTTATTGCTGCTAACCCTAATCCTAACCCTAACCCTACCCTACCCTAACCCTAAGCCTATCCCTATCCCTATCCCTATCCCTCACTTTAACCCAAAAATGAAATCGAAACATAATGGAAATACTACTGCAATCTTAACACCAACAGTAACACTAGCACTAAAACTCAGCTAAAACGCACCAGTATCCTCACCCCACACTCCTCCTACACCTAACGTGAAATGGAGGACTTTGACACTACTCTAGAGTGCTGAGAGTGTATGTGTGAATGTTGTGATTCTATGATTTACCTCTATGGCACCTGCGAGAGTACCGTGACCCTCATTGAAGACACCTTGAAAGTGAGTGTGACGGGTGTTAGAGCGTGGGTGACAGTGCTTTGTTTCTGTGCTTGAGTACAATGAAAGTATTCAGAGAACAAGAACAATATGTGATAACACAGGATAAGAGCATGAACACACTGGGCCATAATGATGCATTCTGCGTGAGGGATGGAAATCACATTAGGAGTACATTGTTATTAGTAGCCAGTTGTACCACTGTGCGGTACAGCTCTGAGACTTAGAGGTTCTGGTGACATTATTGTTGAGTGTTGCAAAGTCGACTTAGGTATTGGGATTTCTGAGCGTTTGTTAACACAACGTATGAGAGGCAGGAAACACTGTAGATGAAATGTGACATTGATTGAGTTTAATTTGACATTACGGTCAATGGCTAATATAGTGTTAAAGGGAGTGAACCTAGGTGTCTGTCGTTCGTAAATTGTAACACTGCTAAACCATCGTGTGAGTCTGCTCTGACATTGAGAGTGGGTTTTTACTTTGTAAGAGTGCTGAAACCTGTGTGCGATATTGCTGAGACTGGATATGTCAGTTTGTTAACTCATTATTCTTTCCAGTCTTCATCTTGTTTGAGACACAGTCTCTCAGCAAACTGGAAAATGAACATGTATTATCAGCTAGCTTTAATGACAGCACATGAATAATTTTGGATGAAAAAGAAGGCTGGTTTATTATGTTACTGGTGAATGAACCAAGGGATTTTTGTGTTCTGGGCCAGGGTTCTTCCATTTGGCTCTGTCCAGGAGCCTGAACATTATGCCATTGAGGTGACTTCATATGAGATTACAACAGACATTTAGAATTGGAAATATGGAATGCTGAACCAAAATACCCTCCTTTGAAACTCTCATCCTCATAGCCTTCCTTCAGTGGCTGGTACCTCTCAGGTTCACAATCTAATGCTAGAATTAGAATGTTGAAGGTTTGGGAGATCCTTATAATAATAATACTAACACATTAAAAGTAGAATCTTAGTGAAAATAGTGATAAGCAAATAGGCAAACAAAATACCTTAGAGATTTTTTGTTATTGTTGGAGAAAGTTTGGTTTGGTGTTATCTGTAGTACTTGTGTATATGTGTATCACTCTGGTGTTATGAGTGGTATTTTTCCCCGCCAGTCTGGTCCCACTGCCTTGCCAGCCCGAAATAACACACTGAGAATCTGTATCAGATACAAATGCTGTTGGCCAGTTACTATCATTTCTTACTGTCTATCTCTGTCTTATATATTAACCCATTTCTATTAATCTAAGTTTTTCCACATGGACTCATCTTAACAGAGAGAGGGGCTGGTGTTCTCTCTCAGTCCACCGTCTTGTATCTCCTCCCTACTCCTTCCAGAATCCTCCTTGTTTTCTAAGTCCCACCTATCTTGCTTTACTATTGGCCAACAGTGATTTATTCATTAATCAATATGAGAAACATATTTACAGGATATCTCCCATCATCTCCTCTTTTCTGTCTAAAATTAAAAGGATTTTAACCTTAGCATAGCAAAATATATCACATAACAGTTATCAAATAAGAATCACAGTTGACAATATTGAGTCCATTAACATTAGCAATATTTAAATATTTTATCATCTATCCTATCTTAGTGAGTCTAAAATTATATATATATATATATATATATGTTATTTTTAATCTTAACTAAGGAAAACTGTAACTATAACTATCTGTCTTCAACTCCATCACAGACCACAGAAGAATAATATATAAACTCTAGAATTGACAGAGACAACTCACCTGGTCTGTCACCCAAAGTTCTTCTGTAATGTTCCATCTTCAGCCTATAGGCCATAGTGTGTCTGGCAGACTCCTCAGCAAAGCAGGAAACTTTAAAATGTCCACCTGTATTGGCAGTTTTTCAGTCATTTTTCTATGTGTCTTGTAGACTATCTGGTAGACTCTTCCATGAAGCAGGAACTCTGTAGCAATGTCCATCTTGAATCAGCAGTCACATTTCTGTGGGCCCTACAATTTCATTTTATACAGCATAAAGCCAAGAAGTCCAGACAAGAGCAGTATCTTGCCCAAATGGCTAGTCTTGCCAAATTGAAAGTAAACTCCATAACACGTTTCCTCATTGTCCAGCTTCCTTTCTGACACAGGTGGTGTTGCCAGGAGCAATTATGTTTCACTGTTAAGAAAAACCCTAATTTTAAATGCCATATTCTGTAGGTCTTTGAAAGGTTTGAAGAATGCCTATCTATCTAAAAAATATATATGTATATACCTAGAAAACCTAACAAACACTATACGTTTTGACTATTATAGGTAACTATCTATAAGATGTACTAAATTATACATTACATTTCTAAATGAGCTATGCAAACACAATATCTAAACAAGAGGAGAAATATACATATCACAAAATTGACCTTAAATTGTAGCAATAAATGAAAACCATTCCAAAACATATTATTCATTTCTATACCATAACCCCCTTTTTACCTTTAAAAAAAGTTTGGTTGTGGTCATTAACCATTTATAACCAACCCATTTAAGTGAAAACATTTATAAACAATATTTGGGAATTTGGGCATCATTCTTTCCAAACTGCTTCCATCTCTTAGGGGGTGCTATCATGGGGATCCTAAGAAGACTCAGAAATTTTGGTTGTAGTCTACCTTGTCCCAACTGTTGGATCATCTGGGGCACTGTTTCAGGGGGTCTTGCTTGATCAAACCACATTAATCTGGAAGGAATTCACAGCTTTTCTTTTTCTGTGGAAACAAAAATAGAAATCCTTTCCCCCAGTAACTGTCCTTAGACTTAAATTTTGGAGTCAAAGCATTTTTAAAAATATATTAATTGGATTAATCCAGCAGCATTTCTCTTAACAGTTGTTATTTCCTCTCCAGTCAAACGATACAAAGACAATATAATACTGTACAGTATCCAGATTCTCTCTGTGTTTTCCATCATTATGTGGCTTTTTTTTATTACCTATTTCTTCTACTTCTACTTTGTCATTTTTTGAAACAGGGTTTCTCTGTGTAACTTTTATCTGTCCTGGAATTAACTCTGTACACCAGGTTTACTTTGAAATCACAGAGATCCTTTTGCCTCTGTCTTCCGAGTGCTGGCATTAAAGGCATGTGCCACCACACCCAGTTACTCTACTTCCTTTTTTCTTTTTTAAAACATTTTATCCTATTTCTCTTTCTCTCCCATGCCTACATATATTTTGAAACACTATAAACCTTTAGAGGTTTTTTTTTTTTTTAAATGTGAATCTGTCCTTTACTGTAAATCTTTATCTTTTTATGGCCACGAGTCTTTTATTAACCAAACAACATTCCTAAAATGAAAGCCACAGCTATATTAGCCATGGTCTATCAAAGATGGTGGCAGGTACTTTTACCGCCAGAACTGAGAGCTGTGCCTTGGTTTATGCTGCCATCCAGCAGCATGTTGCCAGTTTGGAGATGTGGTCCCTGCCATTGCCAGCTCTCATCCACACCAGTAAGTTGTTAGCAGAGCTCTTGAAAAGCCTTGTGGTTTTTTTTTTTCCACTTATGCTGAGTCAAGAAACCTCCCTTAAAGTAGCTGCAAAATTTTCTGCTTGTCTCTAGCAAAACAAGAGTCCAACAGAGAAAAATGCTGCTATCAAGAAGCCTTGCTTTTCTCTGTTCTTTTGTTAATAAATCCTTCCTTAAGCTTTTCTTAAGTTTTAAGTGGACGTTCTTCGGCCCGTGTTGGACACCATTATGTTATGAATTTTTTCCCCCTGCCAGTCTGGTCCCACCACCTTGGCAGCTCCAAATAACACACTGAGACACTGTATTAGATATAAATGCTGTTGGCCAGTTACTATCATTTCTTATTGTCTATCTCTGTCTTAAATATTAACCCATTTCTATTAATCTAAGTTTTTCCACGTGGTCTCATCTTACTGGAGAGAGGGGCTGGTGTTCTTCTCTCTCAGTCCACCATCTTGGATCTCCTCCCTACTCCTTCCAGAATCCTCCTTGTTTCCTAGTCCTGCCTAGTCTTGCTTTCCTATTGGCCAACAGTGATTTATTCATTAATCAATACGAGAAACATATTTACAGAATGACATCTCCCATCACCCTGGGCATGTCCAATCATGTTGATTATATATTTTTTTAAGATTTATCTATTTACTATGTATACAATATTCTGCCTTTGAAGAAAGAATATGTCCCATAGTAAACAGAACACTCAGCAGAGACTGGCCAATGTTCTCCAGTAGCTGAGTTTACTCCTGGGCAAATATCCAACAATAACAGTTCTCAGTCCTTCAATAACAAGAAAGAAGGAACTGGATTTTCCAATAACTAGTGATCTTGTGAGAGGCCATAAAGGCCCAGATAAGAACTATTGTATGTCTGATGCTTAGACTGTAGCCTTAGAAGAGCATAAGCAGATCATTCCTATCTGGATTCTTAAAAGAAACTGTAACATAGGATTCTTTTCCATTTTTATTAATAAATTGTATTTAAATTAAAAACAATCTTATTTTTACTTATCAATCCAGTTCCCTCTCTCTCCCATACTCCCATGTCCCTCATCGACCTCCCCATTCCATCCCACATTCACTCCAAAGGGAGGGTGAGGCCTTCTATGAGGGGTCAACAAGCCCTTTGGTGTAGGGCTGAGGCCCTCCCCTATGTCTTTAGGCTAAGTGTGTATCCCTCCATGGGAAATTGGCTTCCAAAGTCCATTTGTGCACTAGGGATACATCCTGGTTCCAGTTCCAGAGGTCACATAGCTGGAATGCACTTTAAGGGGGCCTGGTTTGGCTTTACAATGGTTCCCCAGCTGTCAGATTGGAGTCTGAGTTCCCACTTGATCAAGTCAGCTGTTTCTATGGGTTTTCCCAGCATGGTCTTGACCCCTTTGTCCCTCATTCCTCCATCTCTGAAAATGACTTCAAGGAATTTGGCTCAGTGCTTAGCTATGAATCTGTGCTTCTGCTACCATCAGCTACTGGATGAAGACCCCATAATGGCATTTAAGGTAGTCATTATTATCATCATAAAAGAAGGGAATTTAAGGTAGCCTCTCCAATATTGCTTAGATTCCTAGTTGGGGTCAACCTTATGGATCTCTGTACAATTCCCTAGTGCCAGATTACTCTTTAAACCTACAACGGCTCCATATATTGATGTGTCTCTTTTCTTGGTAACCTCTGTTCATCTCCCCTTTTAATCTTCCTGATCCCGCATGTTCTCCTCTCTCTTCTTCTTCTCCCCTCCACTTTTTCCTATCTCCCCTCCTCTCTCCCCTCCCACCTTGTTCCCAACATGTTCAGGGGTTCTTGTCCCTTTCCCTTTCATTGGGGGACCATGTATGTCTCTTTTATGGTCCTCCTTGTTTCCTAGTTTCTCTGGAGTTATAGATTGTAGTCTGATAAACCTTTGCTCTGTATCTAATATCTGTATATGAGTGAGCACATACCATGTTTGTCTTTATGTTACTGGGTTACATCACTCAGGATGGTTTCTTCTATTTCCATCCATTTGTCAGCAAATTTCAAGATTCCATTGTTTTTTCTGTTGAGAAGTACTCCATTGTGTTAATGTACCTCATGTTCTTTATCCATTGTTCAGTTGAGGGCATCTAGGTTGCTTCCAGAATGTGGCTATTAAAAATAATGCTGCTATGATCGCAGTTGAACAGATGTCCTTGTTGTATGAATGTGCTTCTTTTGGGTATATGCCTAAGTGTGGAATTGGTGGGTCTTGAGGTAGACTGGTTCCCATTTTCCAGAGGAGCAGCCATACTGTTTTCCAATGTGGCTGTATGAATTTGCATTCCCACCAGGAATGGAGGAGCTTTCCCCTTTCTTGCATCCTCTCCAACATAAACTGTCATTGGTGTTTTTCATTTTGCTGGGTGTAAGATTGTATCTCAGAGTTGTTTTGATTTGCATTTCCATGATGGATAAGAATGTTGAGCAATTTCTTAAGTGTCTTTCAGCCATTTTAGATTCCTCCATTGCGAATTCTCTGGTTCTGTATCCCACTTTTTAATTGGATTATTTGGTGTTTTTGTGACTAGTTTCTTTATATATTTTGAAAATCAGCCCTATGTCAGATGTGGAGTTGGTGAAGATCTATCCCATTCTGTGGGCTGTTGTTTTTGTCTTGTTGACTGTGTCCTTTGCCTTATAGAAGCTTCTCAGTTTTAGAAGGTCTCATTTATTAATTGTTTATCTCAGTGACTATGCTACTGGTGTCATGTTCAGGAAGTGATCTTCTGTACCAATTAGTTCAAAAGTACCTACCACTTTTTCTTCTAAGAGATTCAGTGTAGCTGGATTTATGTTGAAGTCTTGGGTCTATTTGGACTTAAGCTTTGTGCATGGCACTACATCTGCAGTCTTTTACACACCATTGTCCGGTTATGCTGGCACCATTTTGAAGATGCTTTCCCCCCCATTATATAGTTTTAGTTTCATCAAAAATCAGGTGTTTGTAGGTGTGTGGGTTGACATCGGTGTCTTCAATTTTATTCTGTTGGTCTACCTGTCTGTTTCTGTGCCAATACCAAGCAGTTTTCATTACTATAGCACTATAGTAGATCTTGAATTCAGGGACAGCAATGCCTTCAGAAGTTCCTTTATTGTACAGGGCTGTTTTGGCTATCCCATTTTTTTTTCCTGTATGAAGTTGAGTATTGTCCTTACAAGGTCTGTGAAGACTTGTGCTGGGATTTTGATGATGACTGCATTGAATCTGTAGATTGATTTTGGCAAGATTGCCATTTTTACTATGTTGCTCTTACCTATCCAAGAGCATGGGAGACCTTTCCATTTTCTGTATCTTCTTTGATTTCTTTCTTTAGTGACTCAAAGTTCTTGTCATACAGGTCTTTCACCTGTTTGTTTAGAGACACCCCAAGATATTTCGTGTTGTTTGTGGCTATAGTAAAGGGTGATGTTTCTCTGATTTCTTTCTCAGCCCCTTTATTGTCTATATATAGTAGGGCTACTAATTTTTTTGAGTTAATCTTGTATCCTGCCTGAAGGTGTTTATTAGCTGCAAGAATTTCCTGATAGAATTCTTCAGGTCATGTCTGCAAATAGTGAAAATTTACTTCTTCATTTTCAATTTGTATACCCATGATCTCCTTTGGTTGTCTTATTGCTCTAGCAAGAATTTCAAATACAATATTGAAGAGATATGGAGAGAATGAACAACCTTGTATTTGTCCTGATTTTAGAGGAATCACATTGAGTTTCTCTCCATTTAGTTGAATGTTAGCTGTTTGTTGTATGTTGCTCTTATTATATTTTGGTATATTCCTGTTATCCCTGATCTCTCCAAGGCATTCATCATGATTGGGTGTTGAACCTTGTTGAAGGCTTTTTCAGTATCAGTTGGGATGATCATGTGGTTTTTCTTTTTCAGTTTGTTTATGTGGGTGATTACATTGTTGGATTTTCATATGTTGAAACATACCTGCATCTCTGGGATGATCACGGTGGATGATTTTTCTGATATGTTCTTGGATTTAATTTGCCAGCATTTTTTTTTTTTTTGAGTATTTTTGCTTCAATGTTCACGAGGGACACTGTTCTGTAATTCTCTTCTTTCTTAGTTCTGTCTTTGTATGTTTTATTTATCAAGGTAATTGTGACCTCATAAAAAGAGTTTGGCAATGACCCTTCTGCTTCTCTTGTGTGGAGCAATTTGAGGAGTATTGGTATTAGCTCTTCTTTGAATTTCTACTAGAATTTTGCACAGAAACCTTCTATCCCTGGGCTTGTTTTTGTTGGGAAATTTTGATGACTGCTTCTATTTCATTAGGGGCTATAGGTCTATTTAAGTTGCTCATCTGTTATTGATTTAATTTTGGTGAGTGATATCTATCCAGAAAATTGTTCATTTCCTTTAAATTTTCCATTGTTGTGGAGTATGGGTTTTCAAAGAATGACCTGATGATTCTAAGGACTTCCTCAGTGTCTGTTGCTATGTTCCCTTTTTCATTTTTGATATTGTTAATTTGCATGTTCTCTTTTGATTATGTTGGATTAGGTCTGTTGCTATGTTCCCTTTTTCATTTTTGATATTGTTAATTTGCATGTTCTCTTTTGATTAGGTTGGATAAAGGTTTGTCTATCATGTTGGTTTTCTCATAGAATCAACTCTTTGTTTCATTGATTCTTTGTATTGTTTCCTTTGTTTCTACTTTATTGATCTCAGCTCTAAATTTGATTTTTTTCACGACATCTACTCCTCCTGGGTGAGTTTGCTTGTCATTGCTCTAGAGCTTTCAGGTGTTCTGTTAATTCTCTAGTGTGGCTAATTCTCCGGTTTCTTCATGTGGGCACTTAAGTGTTATAAATGCTCCTCTTAGCACTGCTTATAGAGTGTCCCATTGGTTTGGGTATGTTGTGCCTTCATTTTCATTGAATGCTAGTAAGTTTTTTTTTTTCTTTCTGTATTTCTTCCTTTACCCAGGAGTGGTACAGTTGAACATAGTTCAATTTCCATGGTTTTTAGTGTTTCTGCAATTTGAGTTGTTGCTGAATTCTAATGTTAAGGCATGGTGGTCCAATAAGATAGAGGAGGTTATTCTATTTTTTTTTTTTTTTTGTGTGTGTGTGTGTCTGTTGAGGTTTGCTATATTGCTGAGTATGTGGATGATTTTAGAGAGATGCTGTGAAGGTATATTCTTTTGTGTTTGGATGTCTGTTAAGCCAAATTATGTCATAGCTTCTGTTAGTTCCTTTGTTTCTTTGTTAAGTTTTTGTTTGCTATTCCTGTCCTGTGGTGTGTGTGGAATGTTGACATTTCCCACTATAAGTGTGTGGGGTTTAATGTGTGATTTGAGTTTTAGTAATGTTTCTTTTATGAATGTGGCACATTTGTATTTGGGACATTGATGTTCAGAATTGAGACTTCATCTTGATGGATTTCTTCTGTGATGACTAAGAAATAACCTTCATTTCCTTTGATTAATTTTACTTTGAAATCCATTTTGTTACATAGTAGGACAGCTACACCAGCTTGCTTCTTAGGGCTATTTGATTGGAAAATCATTTCCAAATTGTTAACTCTAAGGTAACATCTGTCTTTAAAGTGGAGGTGTGTTCTTGTATGGAGCAGAAAGATGGACTCTTGTCTTCATATACATTCTGTTGGCCTTTGTCCTTTTCGAGCTGAGTTAAGACCACTGATATTAAGGGATATTAATAACCATTGATTGTTGATTTTTGTTTGTCTTGGATATGGATTTGTTTTTGGTAGTGGTATTGTTTGTGAATTTCCCCCTTTTTTTCTTTTGGTAAAGTGGGATTATCTACTGCCTATGTTTTTGTGAGTGTAGTTAACTTCCTTAGGTTGGAGTTTTTCTCCCAGAAATTTCTGTAGGGCTGGATTTGTAAATATGTAACATGTAATCATGTTTTCTCCATCTATAGTGATTGAGAGTTTTGCTGGGTACAGTCTGTGCTGGCATCTATGATCTCTTAATATTTGTAGAGCATCTACCCAGGACCTTCTGGCTTCCAGAGTTTCCATGGAGAAGTCAGGTGTAATTCTGATAGGTCGGCCTTTATATGTCACTTTGCGCTTTTCCTTCACTGCTCTTAATATTCTTTCTTTATTCTATATGCTTCATGTTTTGATTATCATGTGGTGAGGGGTGATGGGAGATGTCATCTGTAAATATGTTTCTCTTATTGGTTAATGAATAAAGCACTGTTGGCTAATAGGAAAGCTAGGAGACAAGGAGGATTCCAGAAGGAGTAGGGAGGAGATCCAAGATGGAGGATTGAGAGAGAAGAACACCAGTCCCTCTGGTAAGATGAGACCACGTGGAAGTACTTAGATTAACAGAAATGGGTTAATAATTAAGACAGAGCTAGCTGTTAAGGAACTAGTAACTGGCCTATAGCTTTATATCTAATACAGTGTCTCTATGTGTTATTTGGAGCTGGCATGGTGGCAGGACCAAGCCGGCAGAGAAAAACATAACCCTAACATAATGGCGCCTTCATCGTGGCTAATAAGAACTTAAACTTAAAACTTAAGAAAAGCATAAGAAAGGGTTTTAGAAACAAAAGAACATAGACAAGCAAGACTTCTTGGTAACTACATTTTTTTGCAATTGGACTCTGCTTTATTAGAGACAAGCAGAAACTTGTGTGGATTCTTTATGGGAGGTTTCCTGTCTCAGAAAAAAAAAAAAAAAAAAAGCATGGCTTTTAAGAAGCACTGATAACAACTCATTGGTGTGTACGGGACCTGGCAATGGCAGTGACCACATCTCCAAGCTGGCAACATGCTGCTGGATGGCAGCATAAACCAAGGCAGTGAGCACAGTTCTCAGTTCTGGCGGTAAAATACCTGCCGCCATCTTTGATAGACCATGGCTAATATAGCTGTGGCTTTCATTTTAGGAATGTTGTTTGGTAAATAAAAGACTCGTGGCCACAAAAAGATAAAGATTTACAGTGAAGACAGATTCACTAAAGACAGAAACCACTAAAGGCTTACAGTGTGTTTCAAAATATGCATAGGCTTGGGAGATAAAAAGAATAAAATGGTTTTAAAAAAGACAGAGAAGCTGAGTGTAAACCTGGTATACAGAGTTAATTCCAGGACAGATAAAAGTTACACAGAGAAACCCTGTCTCAAAAAATGACAAAATAGAAGTAGAAGAAAGAGTAATAAAAAAGCCATGTAAAGATGGAAAGCACAGAGAAACTTTGGATATTATATGCTTATCTTTAAATTGTTCGACTGTTGAGGAAATAACTATTAAATACTGCTTGATTAATTCTATTTATATATATATATTTAAATGCTTTGACTCCAAAATTTTAGTCTAAGGACAGATTACTGGGGAAAAGGATTTTTATATTTGTTTCCACAGAAAATGAAAAGCTGTGGATTCCTGCCAGACTAATGTGGTTTGATCAATCAAGGCCCCCTGAAACAGTGCCCCAGATGATCCAACATTCAAAACAGTTGGGACAAGGTAGCCTTGAATACTACAGCCAAGATTTCTGCATCTTCTTAGGATCCGCATGACAGCACCCCCTACCAGCAGGAAACAGTTTGGAAAGAATGATGCCCAAATTCCCAAATATTGTTTGTAAATGTTTGTTTTCATTTAAATGGGTTGGTTATAAATGGTTAATGATCATAACCAATTTTTTTTAAAGGTAAAAAAGGGATTACTTTGTTTTGGAATGGATTTTCATTTATTGATACAATTTAAGGTCAAATATATATATATATATATATATATATATATATATATATATATGTATATGTATATATTTAGGTACTGTGTTTATATAGCTCACATGTTCTATGTTAGAAATGTTAGAAATATAGGCTCTTGGGATCTACTGATGATACTGATGAGACCCTCAATGTTATTCTTACATACAGGAATATTTAAAGAATACTAGTGGAGAGTGAAAGACAAGATCAATTCCCAATGGCTAGGCATTTTCTGCTTATTAAGATTTTATAATCTTGTATTTGTCTGAATCATCAGGAAATTGAATAATAGAAATATGGACCTGGGAGACAGAGGTCTAGGATTGATTGTCAGAACTCTTAATTAGCTAATCTGAGCATTTGTTTCCCTACCTTTACAATGGACATAATTCCTGCCATATGCTTTTGATATAGATATGATAAAAACATGTCTATCACTCAGCTTATGTGTTCTCTCCTACTTCATAGCTGCAGACTTACTATTGCCTTTGTTATTCAGTGTAGTTCCTATCCATATAAAGTAGCTTCATGAAATCAATAAACATCCATTCCCACACACGAGGCACTTCATCAACCACTTTCACTGTCTGGCAGTAAAGAAAAAAAATTAGTGATGTATCCTATGAGGAAATTCTTTTCCAGAAATGATGGTACTCTTTTACCTTGGAAACTATAGTGCCCATGGAGACCATCTGAATATGTCAGAACAAATCAATGACCAAATCCACAATCAGAAGCTCATTCATTACTTTCTTTCAGATACTATCAGTCAGTCTTAGAGGCAAAATGTCTCTTACTGAGAATGTTTTCTGTTTAGTGAATTAAAACAAAGCCCATGATATTTCCAACATCAGATCCTAAGGTCTGAAACCTCTGAGATTCTCTAGATAATTGTGAATTTTCATAAATACTAGTGGCATTAAACTGAAAACTTGAATCTTAAGATTAAAAGAAAGCAAGAACTAAGCATGTCACAATGACCTACAAGTAATTATGACTATATCTACAACATCACATGGAAAGGTATGTATTAGTGCCAAAACACAGGTTTTTGAAGGCAGTCAGATTTTGTTCTAATCTCAAAGCATTGAATATTTTCTATGGGATCTTGGGAAGATCATGTAAATTTTCTAAGGTATATCTCTACCAGCTAAGTAAGAGTGATTATGATATAGCATGGTGTAGGGAGCAGTCCCTGCGTTCTCCATTACAAGATGGCGCCTGCATCCGGCTGGCATTGAGAGTAAACAAGTCAGTGCGCAGGTGCAGGGTGATTTTCCCTCCCTTGGCCTCTGCCTCTCCCGTGGCGTCATATGGGCCGATGGGCTGCAGCCAATCAGGAGGTGACACGTCCCAGGCGAAGGTTGTAAACCATATAAGGGTTGGGTTTTGGATGTTTGGGGTCTCTGCTCTGTAAGCTTATGCTCTCCCTCTCAAGATGCATTAAAGCTTTACTGCAGAAGGATCCTGAGTGTGCCGCGTTGTTCTTGCTGGCGAGACGGTAGCGCGGGACAGCATGGTTGTCAAGATCCAGTAATGCCAACTAAAACTGAAGTTTGGAATCAGTAACATGGCTCTTAACTTATCATCTTTGTTAGTAGTATGCAGAGACTCCATCTAGGAGGAAATTTTTATCATGTTTCTCTACCATCACATAACTTCCTAAAGGTCTGGTAACAAAAAACACAGCCTTAACTCAGAATCTGTCAACTCAGTCAACATGTGTTTTATAAGTCAACTTGACATACTTACCGATGTTACTTTGAAATAACTTGCAGGCCTGAGGTTCATGAGGTATCTTAAAACTCCATACTTTTACCTGAGTCACTTAGCATTTAGAGAGTCAGTTTATATCCCCTAAGGTTGAACCAAACTGTTTACATATGGTTACAGACTGACCAGGCCTATTTCACATAGTTTTAGGAGGTCCATGGGCACAGCTAGCTTTGGAAAGTAGTAGAGTGTCTGATTTCACGCTTTGTGTTGTTGGATGGATATTGAAGGAGGAAGGTTAATTTTCCCTAACAGGTTCAAATTCCTCCTCCCCCTTTTCCAGTCCATATTTATTTAGCTATTTCTTATTGGAAGAGGCACCAGTAGTATTGTAGGTTATGTCATTTTGGATTAAGTAAGTAGAACTGACTTTCAAATCTGGCTTCATGATATCTGGATCCTAGTAATTGAGGGGAAGAATTTGAGTATGTATACTCTGTCTCCTCAGTGATAATCGGTAATGCCTACTATGAGTGTGTGTGTGTGTGTGTGTGTGTGTGTGTGTGTGTGTATATATATATATATATATATATATATATATATATATCTGCTCAATGAGCTAATGCATATACTAAAGGTTCTTGCACACAGTGGCTTATTATTTAAAAGCAATTCTCCTAGACACTGAGCATTATGGAGCTAATGAAAGAACATGCCTTTCCTGTCAACTGTACTGGCATGACAGTATTGGCATGACATCAGAATGATCATTTCTAACTTTGATTGATCCCAGGAAACTAATACAAAGGAATTATCATCCATGACAATTACATTGGCTCAAATGGCTATGTTCCCCACATACAGGCCAGTGCTAGCACCAAGTGGCACTTCCTGAAGTACCCACTGGGGACTCATATTGTTGGCTCCACGTACATCAATTTCCATTAATTGTAAACTTTTGCGTCAAATTTGGTTGAATTAAACAAACTTTTTAGCTCTATATATGAGGAAACAGGATGATGGTATGGAATGTCAGCTTCTGGTTTTAATAGATTCTATGAACATGAAATTTCATCATCTTCCAGTTTATGGGTATTATATCAAAGTAATTAGCATCTTTCATTCTCAGGAGTGACCCTGCTTGGCTAATAAATTATATGGTCATTGGCTATTCCTGTAAACATGCAAATGGAAACAAGGTGCCTGATCAAAATTCGTGTTCTAGGATAAATTTTTAAGGAAACACTTTAGGGAATTAAAATTTGATGTTTGATGTTGAGAACAAGTGTTGCCAAGTAATCTCAGCTTGGCTCCAGTAGCTGAAAATGACTAGTTCAAATCAATATACCTGCAGTGGCTAATCTGGGAGAAAAGAGCATAATTTATGTGTGCTTCTAGGTATGTGGGGTGAAGGGAAAACACATTGAGTGATGAAGGTAAATATTTAATAGCCAATCATGGAATTGGGGGGGGTCACTGAACAAGACAACTGGAGTGAGATGGGCACAGTAAATTCTGTGACCCTATGGTTGATGGGTGCAGAAACTGAATTTAACATGTCTTTGAACACCTTTTTATTGTTTTCTTTTTATAGTGTTCATGCATTACTTTGGTAATGATAAATTATGCTACATATGTGCAGATACTTCCATATATATGTATGTATATATATATATATATGTGTGTGTGTGTGTGTGTGTGTGTGTACATATAATGTGATAGCTAATAACCGTCATCTTGACAAGAACTAGAATCAACTAGGAGAATAAACTAGGAGACAAACCTCTAAATATGTCTGAGAGAGATTATCTAGTAACATGAGAAGTAACTAATAAAGGCACAAAGGCACAAACTTATCTATATTTGTATGGCAATTCTAATTACATTTTTCTTCATTGTGTCCTAATCGAGAGGAAACACCATTGAATACACTGAATATAGTGGCCTCATGGACTGTTCTGCTCACAGAACAAAAGAGCCCTAAGAATAGGCTATTCATTTTGCATACTTATTATATAAAGCATCTAGCTATAGTGGTGACACAGGTGAAAAAATGGAAATTTTGAAAATTAGTTGAAGGTTAGAGGAGAAAGTGAGATCTAACCTTGAACACTGAAAAAAAGGTGACATTCCAAACAATGAGAAAGGTGAGATGGAATAATAGAGACAGATGTTGTGCATGGAATTGATTTTGCCCTGTAGACCAAGCCATGTGGCTTCTTTCAAGTATGGGAAGAGGAGGAAGAGACAATCTGTACTTTCATTTATTAAATGCAGCTTTTGCTGGTCACATGGCAACTCAATACAAACAGGCCAGTAGTAGGTTGGCCATTGACTGTTGTTCTTATCAATGTAAACACAACATTAATAGTGAAGAGTAAAGAAAATGGGTAAAAAGTTCAGTTTTCTCCATCTGCAAAATGAAGAGGTGCTTACCAACCCTCAGACATGTCCTGGGGGACAACTAAGGTCACCCCCCCCCCCGCTTCCAACAGGGAGGTGCCTGACCCCTTTCTTCCAGTGGCTTCCATGCGGTCAAACAAGTCTTCTGGTTGGTCTTCTATGAACTATTCAAGTTCTTCTAAAGGTCTGAGAGGAGAATCAAACCTTCATGAGTAGTGAAACAGTTCCTTGAATTCCTTTCCTTTTGACTTAGTTCATAGAAAATGTGATTTGCATACAGTGTTTGGCCTCATATTTCTCAGTTCCTTTCATAGCCATGGCTCTGCATCAGGGAGTCTCAGTGTTCATCCTGAAGAAATCTGCCCATGTGAGAACATGCTCTGAGGATGCTCATCTTTGTTGACAGGAGTGTTGGTTGAGGGAGCTGATGTTTTCTTTAGAACTTTAATGATTAGATGTTTAGATTGGAATTCTAGATCAAATGAATAAAACCCCTCAAATTCAAACAACTCAAAACAAAACAAGAGAGACTTTGATAATAAAGAAAAAAATTCACCCTACTCCTAGGACCTTACATATATAAAGTCCCTATGCAGGTCTCCAGGTGGCTGTCTGGGTCCTTGGCTAGCTCTCCACTTGAGTAGGGAAAATAAAGTTCTCTTCCTAGGAAGAAATAGCTTGCTCTTATTTATTGGAGTGACTAATTCCTAGAACAGTGACTTCTTTCTCCACAGCTAGCATTAGAATCATAATTATTAAAAAGCAAGGAGAGTATCCAGAAACCCTGATTTGGTCTGTGGCATTGTGGTTAAGTTGTTAACTTTTCATTTGCTTCCATCCTTTTGTGACCCATTCTGGAAGTACCTCATGGTGATGGATTGGGTGGGTCCCTGTCCAAAATCTCAGAAGAAAGCAGGTTTGTGGCACCATAGAGACAAAGGAAAATAAACCAAAGATGAATTTTGTCTTCAAAGGCTGGGGCCTGGGCAGAAAGTGGCTCTTCTCCTGTAGCATGTCTCTCTCTAGTTGTGGCCTTTCATAGTGCTAGCTGTTGTTCTCAGCCGTGAGATATTTCAGGGCAGCAAAGCCATAGCGTCTGGACATGTCCTGTTGAAACTCTTCCTTCAGGGTTTTCAGACAGATGCGGTATTGCTTGTTTGAACGAAACTTAGTGATGTCGAAACTGGGGGCATGGGGCATGTGGATCATGTAGGCATTGGGCAACACGGTGAACTCATACTCCTGGAAGGAGGAAGACAAGGGAAATGAGAGATCTTAAGAGCTTTGGGTCATATATGACTTTGAATCAAGGGACTGGAGAATAACACTGACAGGAGGGCACAATAGCTCCAGAGTAGCTATGCCTATAAACTTGTACAAAAATATAGGAATCATCTGCATTTTGGTTTGCTCATCTACAAAGTAAGAGTGAGAAAAATCTACCTTGAAGGATGATTATGAGGGTGAAACTCATACTGTATGGAAAGAGGGGAACAGAACACATGCCTATTCCAGAGGTTCTCCATATACCCCACAGTCACTCTGGAATGATGCTACCATGTAATATTCTGTGGGTCAGTGAACTGAAATATGAGAAAATGTTTAAGCTCATGTCTGTGACCAGTATTTGGGAAGCCTGTATGAGAAGACTACCACAGATTCCAGGCCAACCTGGTTTATATAGTAACTTCCAGACAAGTTTAAGATGTAGTGTAAGATTCTGTCTTAAAAAATAAATAGACAAACAAATAATTAAATACCTAGATAAAAGACCAAAATGTTAAGCTGTGTTGAAGTTTAATAAGGGTTAAACTTTCCCCAACATATTGTAAGTGAAAATATCATAGAATATGCTTCATATGCTGGAGACAGACAAATACACAATGCCTCTCTCTGAACTGCCCAAACAAGGAACACAACTTTAGGACATGTAATTCAGACAGAACCCACCCAGGACATGAATACTCCATGTGTTTACTCCAATTGTGGATTCATGTCATCTATTTTCTCTGCCCAGAACAGACAAGAATAAACTCAACAAAACAAACTGAGAACAGGAAAGGCAGATGAGACAGGCAGAATACGTCAACTGACAGTGAAGTGAGAAAAGTCAAGACTATATAGCTCAAATGGCTGAGGCATTTTAAACATGGACAAAGTGGACTAACCCCTCTCATCATCCCCCACAGCTAGGGTTCTGTGACCTGTCAGCTGGGAGTGTTTTACTTTTTGTTTTCTTTAGCCTTTTTTTGAGAAAGGGTTTCTCTATAGCTTTGGAACCTGTTGTGGTATTATCTCTGTAGATCAGGCTGATCTCAAATCCCCAGAGATCCATCTGCCTCTGCTTCTCAAGTGCTGGGGTTAGGCATGTACCACCACCTCTTGACAAGTGTTTCACTTCCTTAAGTCATTAGAATGGGTACAATTTTGTCTGATGAATGCTACAGGCAAGTATATGATCCATTTGCAATATGAAAGTATATGATCCATTTGCAAAATGCACTGTGAAACAGTATAAAGCAAAGGCCATGCTTTGATGATGGGTAAAATGAACTTTTCTTTTAAAGGTCACTACACAAAATTGCTGGGCTCAGAAATACCACTGTACCAGGGCTCATCATCTCTAAGCAGGTATGTTGGTCATAACATGGGTAACAATGGATGGCCATGCTTTGTGCATTACCTGGGCTTCACCTGTTAAAATTCTGCAGACTTCTTCTGAAGTATATATTTGTTAAGTATTATGAGAATGACTTTTAGACTGAACACAGTATTAAAATCACTATTGTTTTAATTGCAGGGTAGAATGATTAGCCAAATTTTAGTGGTCCATTTTGTGCTATTTACAGTGATACAATTATACAATTTGGAGGCCAAGTCATAACTAGTTATCTTGTGCTAGTCTTTGTCACTGAATAGAGGGGATAAGATTATGCATTATAGGAGACTCACGTGTGCCTAATCCTGGCCAAGAACCCAGTTCCATGCACAAGGAGAAGAAGAAACAAAAGTTTGAGTTTGAAAGCCTAGAAAACCAGATTCTTGTTGTCATTCTTAGTTTCTGAACATAATGTCATTTCTATGAAGGTCCTTTTTAATCTTCTTATCCCCAAGGTTCTCTTTCACTTCTAATATCTGTATCTCTCTCCTTCCCTGCATAGTACTAGTCCGGGTTTCTCTTCTTACCTGTGCATCCAATTCCATGATATGAGCCACTTTGTTCCAGCCAAAGCCCACAAATCTTCGATCATACTCAGAGCAGTCTCGTCTCACAACAACATACGGTTCAAAATCAGCCTCCCACTCAACCCGGTAAGGCATGGTGGCAGTCCGCCACTTGGCAAAGTTTGTGGGTGCATGGCCTTTAGTCCAGACATGGTACCTGGGAAATGTAGAGAAAAGCCAATGAGTCAAGGGATGGAAGCTGAGCCTTCAAAACCCTAGTGATGTGGAGGAAGAAGAAATGCATTTTAATATGATCTTCCAGGTGGGATGCACCGTGACCCTGCAAAACAATCATTCAAATTCAAATGTTTAGTCCCTGTAAATGTAACATGGTAGGAAACCAGACCGTTATAGGCATACTTTAGCTAAAATCAGGGTGGGACTTAATCTGACGTCCTTTAACAAGAGGGAGATTTGGAGACATAGATACACACTGAGATGTGCAGATGCAAATGGAGCTTAGGATGACAAACTCATCAAGAAACAAGAAATATCAAGGGTTGCTGGCCATCACCAGAAAAAAGGCAGGGAGGAACAAGCTTTTGGAAAACCACAGGCCTATTAAGGACTTTTAATTTGGACTTCTGACTTGAAAAATTGTTAAATAATAATGAACTATTGTGTTAAGTTCAATAGGTGTTAACACCTATTTTGCAGTGTTTTGTTTCAGGAGCCTTGGAAGTCTAATGCAGTTTTCTAAGAGTTACCTGTCACTAAAGAGAAGACTCTATAGAAAGGTTAGTGAACTTCCAAGCACTTGACATAATTTCCATGGGATCTCTATCTGGTAATTCCCACCAGGGGACATTGGTGATCAGGTGATCCTACTTGATCCTCAGAGATGGGGCAGAACCTATGAGTAAGCTACCCATTTGGTTACATTATACCCTGTGGCAAGAGTGGAGTTTTATAGATATTATAAAGCTTATTAAGCAAGTGCCTCTGTATTAATGAAAATTGAGATTACCAAGGTAGGTCTGATATGACTCATGATCCTTCAGATCTGGAAGGAAGGAAAGAGTCATGCCGTGAGTTGTTTATGAAATTAGGGTACAAAGAGGGAGGAGCCAGGAGCTAATGGGGGTACATGTCCAAAAGCTAGGATGAAGATCTTGCCCTATGGGAAGAAAGGAAAAAGTACTATAAGCATCCAGCCATCAGGAAGAGGATCATGTATTTCTCCAGATATCTGCTTTCCATCCAGTGATATCCTGGGCAGAGAGCAGGCTACTCTTTCCATGCTGTCAGAGATGGTGAGGTTGTGAATCTGTGCTGCTTTATAGTGTGTTTGTGGTAAATTGTACAATAATCATAAAATTATATTTGTTAGACATTTACTATTGGTTGGGACTATTTTAGATGCTGTAGGTACATACTGTTTTAAATTCTAAAAATGTACCCAATGATGGATGGCAAACAGTAATGAAGCCCAGGTAGCCTAGCCCAAAGGCCAGCTTGTGTGCCACTGCCATCAATGCTCATATATAAGAGTAGAAGGAGCAAAGGGGTTGAGGCTTAAAGCTCTGAAGATTAGGACTCTGTTGACACTCTGTGCCCCTGAATGTACCACATACCTTCTCAGGTTTCTCTTTCCCAACTCATCTCAAAAGATTTCCTTTCAGCTCTAAGATCCAGGGTTCTCTCCTCCAACCTAGTGATCTAGGTTGATGATCTGTTCTCAATTGTGCATCCAATTTCATGATGTGAATGAGTACACTTTGAAAATAGTAGATGAATATTTTAAAACTTGATATGTGTCTGGGAGACAAACTAGTGAATGCAGTGGGACTTTGCTACTCTAAGTTATGGGGAAGGTGAATGCAAGGAGTGAAATGAAGCTATAATAGGAGCAACAGAAAGGGGTTAGGAAAGATGGTTACTAAGAAGTGTTGGATCTTACATAAGTTGTGTGCAACTCTGGAGTCCCATTGATTACCTTAAGTTTTAGATTATGAATTGTAGATGCCTGCTCCATGCCACAAGAGCTTAAGAGATTAGACTACTCACTCTCTCACAATACACAAAAGAAGGAAAAAGGAAAAGAAAAAGGAAGAAATTCCACCAGGAATATGAGAGAGAAACCCACTTACCAAGAGCAACAATGCACACTGTGATGGTTTTAATTGTCAACTTGACACAAGGATATCTCAAGGGAGGGGTTTTACACATTGGGGTGGCCTGCAGGAATGTCTGTATTGGAAGACCTTCCCTAAATATGGGTGTCACATTCTGGTAGTAGCCAGACCTGAAGAAGGAAAGATTTTTCTCACTTGGCTTTCACTCTTGCTGACAAATTTATCTACCCTATTGCTGCCTCCATCACCAGCTCCTTCTGTGATATTACAACCAGCTTCTTCAGGCTTCCAATGTGTACTAAAAGGGCAAGAATATAACAGGTCCTTGGCATAAGATTGGTATTGCTGTGGTACTCAGCCCTGCCTGAACTGGACAAGCACTAGATTCTTGGCTTTTTCCATAGAGACAGCCATTGTTGGACCAATCTGATTATATTGCATATGGTAAAATAATTAATTCCTTTAAAATATATATTCATTTTATTAGTTCTGTTCCTGTAGAGCACACTGCCATGAAACCAAAAACAAAATTCTGAGCCAAGAGATAGTGAGAAGGACAAAAATGGACTTGGCCATTTCTTTTAAAGTATGAAAATAAATGTGTGGCTTCTTGTCCCAGTAAGCCTCTCTCTGCATCTGGACACTGTGCCTATCACCCATGTATAAAGCAAAGTAAACAATATGTCAGGAGGAGATGACAGACAGAGTCTTTTTGGGGGGATTGTTTGTTTTATAGTAGACTAATGTGAGATACTGAACCTTTGCCATCATCTTTGACATCTGGGTATCCTGGGACAGAGGTCCTTTGGAAACCCCAAATGACTGCTATGAGGGTCACTCACCTGAATGTGAACAGGGTCCCCATGTCCAACATTGACAGTAGCTCTGCTTTTGACTTGGGGAAAGAGAGTCGGTAGCGCAATGTTTCAAATGCAGGGACAATCATTGCTTTCTTGGTGTTGGCAAGGTCAAGCTGGATAACAGACTTCCTGAAAGAGAAATAGATAGAGATATAGGATGTCTTTGATGTCAAAGCAGTTCCCATCTTTGTGAGGATAGCTGATGGTCAGCACAGAGAGGCTAAGCAATTATTCATATCACTCATAGGGAGAACATAGAGGAAATGACAGGTTATCATTGCTAACCCAGTGCAGGCTAGACAGTAGAGGTAGGATCTATTTTCCACAAAATTCCAAAGTATACTACTATCACAGCCAAGAACTGAAGAGGGAATTCTTAAAGGACTTGTGTCTACTATACCCATAACACTGCAAACCATAGGAGACCAGGGATACAAAGCCAATGAGAGGAAAGACTCCTCAACCTCAGGTGTGGCCTTGATCCTGAGCAAGCAGAATAGGTAGAAACCCTCTCAACATGTGGTTACCTAGCCAGCACTAGGGCAGGTAAGTCAGAAATCTGATGGACTATTGGGAGGGGTTCTTCAGCTTCACTGATTCCCACACAGTCTTCTATGCCTCAGGACTTGGCTCCTCATTAGACTGTTGGCTCCCAGCTCAGACACAATCTCTTGGAAAAAGGTTAAGGCTCTAGAAATAGCAGTACAGCATAAAGCTGTTAAGAAATACAGACTGGATTTAAATCCTGGCAATGCTACTTTGAGTCTTGTTGCCCTATAATACAAATACCTGAGCTTCTTGCTACCTCAGGTTTCTCCTTCCCAGAACGGTGACAATAATTTCTGACTCCTAGAGTTATCATGCATGAAGTGAAATCACACCAAGTAGTGCACCTGGCAGGAGGAAGGAATGTAGTAAAAGTAGAAACTATCATCTTCAGAACTGTCTTACCCTGTGGCCTGATGTACTGTGATCTTAGTACTTCATTTTAGCTTAGGGAGGGAGGGAGGGAGGGAGAGGGAACTGGGATCGACATGTAAAATAATAAATTAAAAAAAAATGCTTTGACTCCAAAATTTAACTTGAAGAACAAGTTACTGGGGAAAAGGATTTCTATTTTTGTTTCCACAGAAAATGAAAAGATGTGGATTCCTTCCAGACTAATGTGGTTTGATCACGCCAGACCGCCTGAAACAGAGTACAAGCTGATCCTACATTCAAAACAGCTGGACAAAACAGCCCTACAGACTACAGCTAGGATATCTGAATCTTCTTCAAATCCCCCAAAACAGCGCCCCTTACCAGCAGGAAGTAGTTTGGAAAGAACGATGCCCAAATTCCCAAATATTGTGTATAAATGTTTGTTTTCATTTAATTGGACTTTGTTATATAAAATTAAATAAAAAATTATAAATAAAAAAAATCATAGAATCCACCCTGCTGTGTTGCTGTACCAAGCACACTGACCTGACATATGCGTTCAGAATGTGACTAGTGCACACAAAGAGCTAAATACTTGCTATTGTCATTGTTACCACTATTAAAGAAAAGTGAAATATAAAATATACATTTATTTTTTTTAAAAAAAGAGTTACACCACTGACATCAGGATCTTGATACAATCATGAGCCTTTTGTGTCTATGTCCACAATAGAAAAAAAGCAGTTTGGGATGACTGAGGAAATGGCATACATTGGAAGGCATTTTGTAGAATCCTGGGAGAAGCAACCTTTGTAGTCATGTGAAGCCATTTCACTTAACAAAACTCTGAGCCTGTACTTTTAAGCCTGGACCAGGGATGATGTTCAAATAGAAGCTATATTATGAGTTAGTCACTGCATTAACCTGGGCAAATGCTGGGCTGAGAAGTACATAATCATAACTTTATAGTAATTAATGAGGAAGACTATGGACTAGTACAGATTTCTGAGACTATTCTTTCTGTTCCCCTTTGTTTGTCTAAACAAAGTTGTCAAATGTCTACAATTCCTTCCTCTGTGGCCAGATATTAATAGTCATGGTTTTATTTTAAACCTATATCACATAGAGATTTACTTTCCTCCTAGAAAAAATTATGAACCGAATTATGTATGTATGCATGTGTGCATGAATGAGAAAAAAAGGTCTAAGTCTAAAGAATATTTTTGGGACCCTGTGACTCTGGGACATAATGATATTTTGGATATGTAGTAGTTTGAATGTAATTGACCCCTACCTATTGGGGCAGCACTATTAAGAGGTGTGGGTTTATATTTGAGTAGGTATAGCCTTGTTGGAGGAAGTGTGTAACTGTTGGGGCAGGCTTTGAGATATGCCCAGTGTCTCAATTTAATTCCTGTTGCCTGCAGATCAAGACATATTAACTCTCAGCTCCTTCTCCAGCACCATGGCACCATGTCTCCCTGCATGCCTCCATATCCCAGCATAATGATAACAGACTAAACCTCTGAAATTGTTAGTCACCCAATTAAATATTTTCCTTTATAAAAGTTGCTGTGGTCATGGCATCTATTCACAGCAAAAGAAACCTGAAGACATGAGAGATTGCTACTTAGCCAGTAGCCACTGAGAATCCATCATGTGCCAGCTACACACTGCCTACATGCTGACATACATGACTCAATATGCTAAAAGTCTTAGGACAAAGATCTCTTATTTTACTTATTTTAAGATATAAATTTTATGAAAACAGAGTAAGAGGTGGGGAGGGCAAAATTTTGAGGGGGATAGGTATATAAACATGGGTTTCTCTATATAAGCCTCAAGTTACTATTACAATCACAGTTACTCATATATAATTGTGCTTATATATGTGTGGGTGCATTGTGTGTAAGTCAGAGTTCAGCCTTGGAGAATGTAATATTCCTCCGTCTACCTTGTTTTTGGAAATACTGTGTCTCATTGGGCTTGCCAATAGCTTAGGTCAGCAGCTCCAGGGATAACCTGCTTCTTTTTTTTCAGTGCTGGGATGACAGGTAATACACTACTACATTCATCTTTCTCGTCTGATTCTCAGATCAAACTCAGGTCCTCAAGCTTGCCCAGCAATCTCCCTTTCTGACTGAGCTCTTGGTCTTCCTACCATAAAAACCACTTGTTTTTAATACCATACTCAAAATTAGTTCTCCTTTCTATAGGACCTGTAGAAAGCAGTAGCCTCCAGAGCTGCTTCCTGAACCCTACTGAACCCAGGACATATTGTCCAGGGTATGCACTCAACTGAAGGGAAGTAAACATGTTTCTCACTCTTGGGATTTACATAAAAACAGAGCCTGGAAGACAACACAAATGACTTGTATTTTGGAAGCTCTGCAGGATCTTTTGCTGCAGAGATGCCCAGAGTTTATCACTGCACTGGCTTTCCAATTCTACTTTGATTCCATTAGAAGATACTCACTCTTTGATTTGTTTTTACTTTAATTATGTTCTTGAATTGGTTTCTGTAACTTGTAACTAAACACTAATGGATACACCGTAAAATACACAACAAACAGACTCAATGAGCAGCATTGCTTTTAAATAGGCTCTGGCTAGCCCGCTTTTTCTCTACAGATAACATCTGGTTCTGCAGTGATTTCTGCAGATTTCCACAAATTGCCACAAGTATAGTTCTTTCCCTAGGCAACCATATCAGACTCAGCTCAGAATGCCTTGATTTGAGATCCTGAAAAGGTCTCATTAGTAAGTTGTTTCAGCAGTATAGTTGTTGTAGGGTCCACATTTTAAAAATTTCTGTTGGGTGGGATGGTAACTATGGCCTGGGCTCTGCTGCAATGTGCTATGTTGATGCACTGTACCTTGGCTGTGACACTCTGACTCAGGGGAAAATAATCTGCTATTGTCACTTGTCTGCAAGGTGAGTCACACAATGACTACAGAACTTTCCAGAAGCAGAGGTATGATGACCAGCCATCTGGTCTGGGAGACAAAGGACTTCAGTTCTATAAATGGCCTCAACAAACTGAATGATTGAGTCACTTTATACATCCCCTTCTACTGATGAATCTAGACTTAAAGGTTTTGTATTGGAGTCTGTAGAAAAATTTGATTGTATCATAACTGTCCTCTTGATTTGTCTTTAGACAAATCAAGGTAGATGCAAGTATTTGATACATGTGATTAAGGAAAGGAGCTAATCCTTGATAACATAGTCAATTATTTGAAGAATGCAAAAGCAAATCTATGCTTTTCTATAAAAGAAGGCTTTTGCCTTGGGGCTATAACAAAAACTTCCTCCAGTTCCACCTGCAGGCCTGATCTATCATATTCAAGCTTGCCAATTTCACAGTCTTGCCAGTCCTTAAAGCCCCGTTTTGTATTTCTATATGCCTGAATGCATGTATCCATCCGTCAGTATCCCTACATCTTTCTCGTGTAGTCCTTATATAGAGAGCACCAAGTGACATGCATTGCTTCTTGTCTGTGACATTTGCAAAATATTCTTAAACTTCCTGTAAAAGTTTGGTTTCAGGAACAAGTAGGTGTCTACCTAAATGGTGGAGGTTATACTACTAATAAAATGGTGAACACTGTAGATCAGGCACTGTCTTCAAATCCTGTCTGCCTCACTTCTGACCTTCTAGAAACATCACTGTACCACCTTTTCCACTCATGGAGTCCCCATCTGACAATGAAGGCAGTGACTCTATGTCTCTCTCTCTTATTTTTTTTTTTAGACAGGATTTCACTGTGTAGCTCTGACTATCCTGGAAATCACTTTGTAGACCAGGCTGGCCTCGAACAAAAAGAGATCCCCCTGCCTCTGACACTATCTCTTTTTTCTCGGAGATCTAGATACCAATAGAGGGTTTGTCTTGGAATAGTGAGTCCCCTCTTCTCACAATGGACTTGAGGCAGGATATTGGAAGAACATGGGCCATTCAAAAAAGGAGCACACTGCTAGAGTGAAGGCATATTTCTGACTTGCTTATGGAAATTGAGAGTATTAACCTTTCAGTTTTCAGCCATCCCTTGGAATCCTTCGCTATATGAAACAATATCTTGGGTATTAATGACAATCATTTTATCTGTTTTTCCAACTCTCCTGGCTCTACTGTTATGTCTCATTTTTCCCTCTAACCCCAAATGGTCCCACCTAGAAGGAAATATGGGTGAGTTGTAAGGATACCTTATGCCCACTAAAGGAGGTAGACTCTATGTTCTCACGGGGCTTAATGCGAGTCCCAAGGACAGTAGGACAGGGTGACTGCTAACTAATTAGATGTCCCAGTATTTAGAATCCCCAGACCCTAGTAGCTGATCGCATGCTAATGCATACACATTTCTCTGTCTACTTTTTCTTTCTATCTTCTTCCTTGGAATCAGGTGTTTACAACATGAGATTACAGGCGGGGGTGTCTCATAGAAAAAAGGGACAACCTATTACTACACTCTTAGAATATTATCTCCTGTGGGTCTTGATGGTGAAAATGAGACTGTAGATCATGGCACACTAGCTGATATTCTGTTTAATCGTTCAACATGTACTTTCTGTGTCTGTGAGATGGGAGACAATAATAATAGTGTTCAACTTTGAAGGTGTTTGTGAAGATGACATGACCTTTAAAAGGTGCCTGTCAGAGACTGAATGTCAATATTGATCTACAGGGAGAGACTAAGAAGACTTAAAAGCAACTAGGGTTCTATGATATATAGTCAATCTAGTACAAACCCCATTTAAAAATCATTTACATTTTGCTATATATTACGCTCAATCAGAAACTATGTAATGTATATCAGAGCATTGCTTAGGGTATATGTGAATTTGATGTTATTGCTGATATAGTATCCACCCAGTGATTTTAGACCTTCTAGGGCCTGAACCCTAAAGGCATTGATGTCTCCATAAAAAGGAATGAATGTATTTCTATAAACCAGAGAAAAAAATGTGTTCATTAGTGAGGCACCATCACAAAGAAAATGCTTCTGAGACATTAGGTAAGATGAGAACTGGGGATGTCCACTGGGTTTGGGAATGTAGAGGTGGCCTTTTCCTTGATTGGTGTGGGAAAGTACAGCTTACTGTGGGTGGTCCTAAGTATAGTCAGGTGGTTCTGGGTGGTGTAAGAAGGTAGTTGGATATGAGCCTGGGAGCAAACCAGTATTCCTCCATGCATTCCTGTCTCCAGGTTTTTGTCGTGAACTCCTGTCCTGACTTTCCTTCAGGAAGAATTGCAAGTTCTAAGCTGAAAGACCTTCTCTCCCTGCTGAGTTGCTTTTTGTCATGATGTTTATCACAGCAATAGAAAACAAACTAGAACATATGGTTTAAAGGAAAGAACTACCAGCTAGACATTTTTCTAAAGTCTAGGAACTAAGAGAGAAGATCTATGTTTTCTAATTAGACTCCTCTAGTAGTCATACTGGTCACAAATCGTCTGAAAATAGGATTCAAGTTATTTGTCAGTTTCCAGCAAAAGATGAACTATCTAATTCCAGACCCTAATTTGAAGCATTCTACTCATTCATCACACCACGAAAAAATTCTTTCTCCCAAGGCTATGTGTTTATGCATATCACAAACCAAGTTGGGTGTTTTCTTTGTGAAAATAAAATAAATGATGTATGTTGGAGGGTCAGAAAAATGAGGAAAACACTGTATTTTGACTAGAAAAGATGGGTTGTGTGGTTATCATCTGCTTGGGTGTCTCTGTCTATCTGGGTGGGGGTTGACTAGAAGGTGCTGTGGGAACAAGCCAATACTATCAGTGCATGGTGGGACTGGTATGTGGGTGCAAATATGATCAACAGTAGTGGATTCCAAATATGCTCAGCACATGGAGATAGTTGTTTTTTTGTTTTTTGTTTTTTCATTTCAGCCACCTGCTTGCAGTAGGGGAAATTTATTCTTCTATTTTAAGAAGTGACAGCTAACAAAGTTTTCACCAAGGATTACAAACCTCAAACATGTAAGAATGCTGCTTACTCTGTGCCTTGTCACAAGCCTGCCAGACCAGATATGTACTGCATGGTCACAGGAAGAATGTTCTATCACCCATCTCTAGCCTTTCTAAGACCTCATGAGGAGGAAATAAAATGATCATCATAGACAAGGAATGTGAAGGTAATTAGATTCCAAGTCCAAGGGGGTGTGATGATTTGAATAAGAAATATGCCTCAATCTCTGACATTGATTTCCAATTTGTGGTGCTGTGTGGTATATCCCTGGTGAAAGATGCATATAATTCAGTACAGATTTTGAGAGTAAAAGCTTTACCTACTAAAAGTTCTTTGTGTCTGTGGTACAGGATATAAGCTCTTAGCTTCCTGTTCCAGTTATTTTTCCCTACTACTTGCTGTCATGTCTCCCTGCCATGATGGATGCTTAGCCCTTTGGAACCATAAGCCCAAATATACCCTCTCTTCCTTAGGTCATGGTACTTTATCACAGCAAGAAAAAAGTAACGTGTATAGGAGGATAGATGCTCCTTTACTTAAAATGGGGTCACATCTCGATATATTCATCATACATTGAAAGCATGGTATGTGGGAAATCCATTTACTACACCTAATCTAGCTGATACCATAGCTTAGCACAGTGTGGAGTGTCATATCAGAGTCCTCTGTGACCACACAGCTGATTGGGAGCTTCTCTCAGTGTATAGCCTAGCATCAAGAAAAGATTATATGCTGATTGCTGGGTGGAAAAAAAGAACAAAATTAAAAGTATTAAGTATATTTTGTGGGAATGCATCATTTCATAGTTCAAAAATAAAAAATTAAACTATCATAGATGAGAGACCCTTTGTTTCTCATGCTCATGAGGAAAAAGAATGCAATAATTCCACACAGTTATTCAACTGTCCTGAAGGTTGCAGGGTCCTTGCAAAGGGAGGTCCTGCTGTGTGGACTGGCAAATTAGTCCCAAAGTGACTGTGAGCCTTCCATGGGATACAGAATTAGTTCCTGTGGAGCACCTACTATAACCCAGCAGTGGGCCATTAGTGCCCATTAGTGTTGGAAAATGGAGCAAACTGCCTCAAGTCATGTACTTGTTCAAATGCAGGTCTGTGTAGCTTCTCTATGCCCCTCTGACCTTACTGAATAGTTCTGCAATCAAGAGTGATAGCTATGTCTCTAACAGTTGCTTTCCCAGAAGAGACTTTGGTGAAGCTCTGCAGTTATGCCTGACTTCATTATTTTCCAATTGAGCAGTTTATTTTTTGCTATATTAGATGGTTGCTAAGCAACTGCTCAGTGAGCTGTAACACTGAACTTTGGAAACTAAAAAAGACCTCAAGAAGTCTGCATGAGCAGGAGTGCAATGGTAACCTGCCTTTTGTTGTACAATAAGCAAGCTGTGCGGTGGAAAGTAATTTTCTCTTCTCTCTGACACTACTCTTTCACATACCTGGGACCAAGTTTTGTCACCTGTAGAAATGTTCACCTCAGCTGGGCAGAGCTTCCAGTGTGTGGTATTTGTGGTATTACTATTTGAAGCTTAACCAAGTTTGGGTGAAACATTTTTGTTAGATTTACATGTGAAAAAGTGAGGGTCTTCTGACCTTGGACAGCACAGATATTGTAAAAAAAAAAAAATAGCATCCTTAACTTCATCTTAAGTCAGTAATAGCACACTGTTCTCAAATGTACCCAAGGGTGATTCACATATCAAAGCAAAAACCTGCTCATCACAAAAAAAAAAAAAAATTCTCCAATTGATTGGGGATGCCCTGCCTTTATGTTGTGAATAGAATATATGTTTCTCTCATTGGTTTAATAAAATGATAATTGCCCAGTAGCCATGCAGGAAGTATTGGGGGGGGGGACTACCAGATAAGGAAAATGCTGGGAATAGAAAGGCAGTAGCTGTCAAAGGAGTCACAGGTCTGGTCATTATTCAGTAAACCAAGACCATATGGAGATACATAGTTTAATAGAAATGGTGAATAATTAAGAGAGAGCTAGTTAATAATAAAGCCATCAGCCTGAGCCATCAGCCAAACAGTTTCTAATTACTGTAAGCCTCAGTGTGTTTATATGGCACTGAAGGGCTGTGGGACTGGGCAACAGAAACCTACATCCAAGCAAGGGAAGTCAATGTAGCTGTTTACATACAAAAACAAGAGTGGGTTTATTTTGGCCTTCTGACTGAACTCTTTGTGGCTCTCAAAATTCTTGTGTCTAGCAACAATATAGGTCAGAGGTTATACATTGGCAAGCAGATGAGCAAGGACTAATGTTGCCCATGGATATAGTTTGGTTCCATAGCATTAAAAACTCCTTTTAAATTACTTGCTTGTTATTTAAGATTTTGTATATCAGCATTTTTAATATACATATGCATCACATGTGTGCTTGAGTTTAAGAGAGGTCCAGTACTCTGGAGTAATGGATGACTATGAACTACTATGTGGGTACTGGGAACTGAATGTTAGTCTTCTATATAAGAAACAAGAATGATAACTGCTGACCCTATCCCCCAGCTATCAATTATTTGATACTATTAAAACATTGAATGATATGAAAATTCCAATCCCCTGTTAAAGCATAAAGAATTAGTAAACTCCATTTCTGTTTCAACCAAGAGGATGTTTTTTGTTTAGATAGGCCTTTGGACTCTTTTGTTGGCAAAGAGAGTGATGGAGTTTGAAGGGCAATTTGAAATATCTCAAAATCCCTGATGAGATGCATATATATGGTGATCCTTGAACTAAGTAAAACAGCTAATGGAAACACATGTCGCCTATCACTGAGTATGGTCTCCAACAGCAATTTTAAGTCTTTGTCCAAGGACACATATGAAGGAAACATAACACCTATTCCTATATGCTGTTGGAAAACATGCTGTCCATGAGGTAAAGTTGAAAAATGGGTCACTGAGACTAGAGCAGGGCCTGCTTAAGTTTAAATTTTTTGTGGTGAAGATTCCTTGGGTGCCTCTTAGAAAATCTCAGAAGGTGAAGGATGGACAGAACACAGCCCTCCATCCTCTCTCTTCTCAGTCTAAGCTGAGGATGGCCCTAACTTTACCTAGTTACTCCTCCAGTATGTAGCCTAGCTTCTTTCTAACTTTTAAAATTGCCAAGCTGACAGGGGGTGGGAAGTGCCTTGTCATATATACTGGAATTTTGTCACCAAGCTGGAGCTGGAGCTGGAGAACAATCAATGAATGGAGTCTGGCAGTCAGGAGTCCTATTTCACTCACAGGGCTTTGCAGCATAGCTCCACCCACTTCTGTGCTGGAAGGTTATATTGTCTGTGACCTTTGGTTCCTTGACAGCTGATGTGGCACTTCCATGCTTACTAGGAAGTGACTGAGGTCATGATACCTCAAACAACACCTTGTAATGAGACTCTAATGAGCCAGAGGTTGAATACAGTTGCTGAAAAGAGAGGGAGGAAAAGCAGGGAGGGGTGTAAATCTTTGTAGGTCATAACCTGGTGCAGCAAGGAACCACTGAACAGTTAGGCAAATTCTGAGAATGGGGCCCGTCTAATACTGCTTCAAGTCCAGTGGTTGCAAGTTCTCCAGACACAAGCCTGATATTTTGCCTCTACAAGCCTTATTGGCCCATGATGTAACAAAGAACAGCCTCACATGCTTTTGAGAATAGGGTGTATAAGCCATCTCTAGAGATATATATATCCAAGCAGGCACTATCTTAGACACAGAGAAAACACATGTTGACATATGACACTTGGAAAATGACCCTTTAATGACGCTATTAGATCATGTATACCTAGTGACTTTACTTTTCTCCCACATATAAATTCCAGCTGTGTGAATCCTACAGTCCCTTCTAATTTATATTGTCTATGATGCTGCAATAAATGCAATTCCCTACAGAGCAACACAGCCTTGTACCAGTGTACTCCTTTGTGCCCTATCTGGGGAGATGTGGAAAAGAACATTAGAGATTCATTTTGTTCTGAGAATAGGTGTCCTGTCTTGTGACACCCCTTCTCCCTCTGCTCTATCTATACAACTTCGGCTAGCATCTTCCAGTCATGTTCTACAGTTTCCCATTTGTAAAATGAAGACAACAATATGACCTGTGGCAGAGACTATGAGAGAAGGAAACAGAATGAGATCTTATTTTTCAATTACTTTCTGGTACCCATCAAGTGCTTCAATATCTGTTAGGCATTATTATTACATATGTTTGTTTTAAAGAACAGAGAATGGTTACAGGAAGCCTGTTTGCTCCAAAACTGGAAGAGAGGCAGACATTCTGATTAAAAGTTGATCTTTCTAGACCAAGTTAACATGTCACTATGGAAAGTCGGGTCCAGTCTATGCATGGGATTAGAACTTTGTATGTACCTTCCAAACCTGTAAACAGGAGCAATGTCTGACAAGTTCCCTGTTCCTTTTTGTGTTGCAGTTGCCCTACCTATAATAGGCATATGGTACTTTTGGGCATATACCCAAAAGAGGCACATTCACATCACAAGGATATTTGCTCAACCATGTTCATAGCAACATTGTTCGTTAATAGTCAGATCTTAGAAACAACCTAGATGCCCTTCAATGGGAGAACGGATAAAGAAAATGTGGTACATACACACAATGGAATAGTATTCAACAGTTAAAAAAAACAACAATGGCATCCTAAAATTTGCACGCAAGTGGACAGAACTAGAAAAAACCATTCTGAGAGAGGTAACTCAGAACCATAAAGATAAATATAGTATTACTCACTCATAAGTGGATACCAAACACAAAGCAAAAGATACCCAGCCTACAACCCACAACCTCAGAGAAGCTCGAACCCTCTTCCAGAAATAGATGGAAGCACATGCAGAAATCCAAAACCAATCATTGGGGCAAGCTACTGGAGTATAATCGAAGTGAGGGAGGAGTGATAATATGAGCAAAGGAGTCAAGACCATGATGGGGAAACCCACAGAATCAGCTGATCCAAGATAGTGAGAGATCACTGACTCAGGCCTCACAAATGGGGAACCTGCATAAGACTAAACTAGAATCCCTTAATTTAGGCAACAATGGTGTGACTGGGACAATATATGAGGTCACTGCCAGTGGGTCCAAGATATAACTCTAATGCACAAACTGCCTTAGTTGAGCCCATTTTATATGGAGCAATACCTTGCTTAGTCTAGACCCAGGTGTGGAGGGTAGAGAGGTGCCTTGGTCCTGCCTCAACAAGATGATGGGACAGATTTAGTAGATTTCCTAGGAGAGGACTTACCCTCTTCAAGGAGCTAATGGGAGGTGGTGGAAGTAGGGGGACTGGAAGGAGAGGAAAGAGGGGGATTTGTATTGGAATTTAAAAAATAAATTAATTTAAAAAATAGTGGTAGAGTAGACAATATTCCTGAGGACCTTCAGGTCTAGCTGTTTATTATCCTATGTGGCTACCAGTCTGAAGAGTAGACAGACCAGCCAGTTCCCCTGGGGTGCTTACCTGAGGTACTCATAGAGCCCATACATAGGCAGGAAGTCAATGTCAGATAAGAACATGTACGGTGTGCTGATATGCTTCATAGCCACATTGCGTAGGAGGTTGACAGGATAGAACTGACCCTCCTTGTACACTATGTGGTAGCCCACATTGTGGCGACTCATAAGCACCTCAGATCCCTGGGCATAGCGGAGGAACTGCTGGGCTTCAGCATCTGACAGGTAGAGGGCCAGGCTGATGGGCCCTTCCCAGTGCTTGCAGATGGCCTCTAGCATCTGGAGTCTAGAAGAGAGAGGAAGAAAGCATTAGCAGACCACCTTTGAGTCTCTGTCTCTAACATGTCCTGGTCAATCAGCTGCAAATCCAAATCTCTTGACTCAACATGACTCAATTTCTTACCAGTAAAACAAACACAGGACACCTGCCTTGTTGATTCCAGTCTTTCTCTGCTTGCAACTGATTGCATGACATGTTTCACATTTTAAACCAACCCACTTCTATGTCTCACATTCATTCTCAGGGGTGCTATAGTTTGGCTGGGTGTTCTCCTCAATCCTCATGTGTTGGAAGCAAGTTCCTCTGTGAGGTAGTGTTAAGAATTTTAAGAAGTGGAAACAGGGGAAGGTAGCTAATTAGGGGCGCTATAGAATGGATGAGTGTAGTATTCCTGAGATCTTAGTTATTTCCCACCAGTTTGGGCTATTAAAAATTACTCCTTTAGTTTCCTTTCTCAGCAGAGGTCTCCCCTTCTTGTGGAAATTCAGTGCCTTACATTTAAGAGACAGGTGAATGTGTGCATAATGGAACATACCTTCAATCCCAACACTTAAGAGGCAGAAACAGGTGGATCTCTGTGAGGCCAAGGCCATCTTGGTCTACGTAGTGAGTTCCAGAACAAAACAGAGAGATACTGTGCCTCAAAAAAACAATACCCTCCAAAAAAGAACAAGAAAGACAGACAGATATACACACAGACAGTAGTTCTTGGTTCCTTTTCTTTATGAAGCTGTTTTACTTCATGTTTCTTTGTCATGTTTAGCAACAAAGGGGGGCCCTTTGGTTCCCAACATTCACAAGCTGAATTCAGTTCCCCTTCTCAAACACCCAGTTCACCAGAGTCTGGACAGGCTGCAACATTTTGGATTTATAGCTTCTAAAACTGTGATGTAAATAAATATCTTTTCTTTATAAGTATTATACTCACATAATTTGTCATAGGAACACAGAATAAATATTGCAAATGGATAGGCTGAGTATGTGTGGAGTTATAGTATAAGATCTGAACTCTTCCAGCCCAAACTACTGTTCTTTTCTCAGCAAAGGCTTAAAAAGCTTGTGGGTCTTCTAAAGAAATGACCATTCCCAGAAGCATGATCCCAATGAACACTCAAACAAGCATTAAAATGAGAAACAACTACAATCATTGACACATTCTGGTTGCTAAGCACCTTCCAGAAATCTCCCAGCATTCCTTGGCAACTTCCTGTTGAAGTAACTGAGGCTTTAGCTTTGTGAATTTCTTGACCTAGTATGTATAGACAGGTACCTTAAAGAGGTCTTGGAGTGGGTGAGAAAAGAATAGAATTAGTGTTTGTTGAATGCCATGAAAACTACACACTCACACACACACACACACACACACACACACACACAGGGACAATGGAAAGCCAAGTGTATATGGAGCAACTGGGGTGGTGCCATTTTCAGATTTTTAGCATTTCCTCCTCCTGGAAGTCTTGAGCAACTTTGCAAAGGTAAGCTGTGCCAGGGGGCTAACCATGCTTCCATTAGGAGGCTAAGGCAAGGGAACTGCTATAAGGTCAAGGCTAGCCTCTGGGCTACAATAGCCCAGTAAGCCTGGGCTACAGTGTTAGATGCTATAACAAAACAAACAAAAAAGAAAAAAATCAAAACCATACCAAACAGGGAAAAAAACCACAAAACAACTTTGCAGGGCTGCTGTAAAGAGGTACAGGGGCAGAAAAGCCACAGATCATCAAAAGAAAGAACAACAACAAAGGTGTCTCCAACAGGAATGAGGCAGCAAGAAGGTTTGGTAATCAATCATGAAAATTCTATTTCAAAGACATCGGAACATCAGAAGTGCCTGGTGTATAAAGGTGTGCTAAAGACATATAAAAAGCCTATTTTAGTGCCTTTTTCCCCTGCCCAGCAAGAGATGCCCATGTAATCAGAAGTCTCTGGTCAGAGTGACTGTTTTATTGGGGCAATTACCACAAACTCGATGTATTTCTTTTTCTTTTTTTTTTTACCTTAAATTTGAAACAAGCTTGTTTTACATGTCAATCCCAGTTTCTATACCCTCACTTCCTCTGTCCTCCCCTGTTCACATCACCAAGCCCCCATCTCATTCCCTTTTTTCTCCCCAGGGAGCAGACTTCCATGGGGTGTCTTCAAAGACTGTCATATCATTTGGAGCAGGGCCTAGGCCCTCCCCCATGTGTCTAGGCTGAGGGAGTATCCCTCTATATGGGATGGGCTCCTAAAGTCCATTAGTATACTAGGGATAAATACTGATCCATTACCAGAGGCCCTATAGACTGCCTAGTCCTCCTAACTAATACTCATGTTTAGGGAGTCTGTTAGTCCTATGCTTGTTTCCCAGCTGTCAGACTGGAGTCCATGGGCTCCCCCTTGTTTAGGTCATCAGTTTCTGTGGTTTACTCCCTCTCTGCAAATGAATTCCAGGAGTTGTTCTCAGTGTTTGATGTTCAATGTCTTTCACTCAGGACTTCCAGACCTTTCCTTCAGCAATTCTATAAACGGATACTGGCCTCATCTGCTTTTTTCACTGGAGAGGCTTTCTGTCCCCTGCTAATAATGGCCAACAAGACACAATTTAAAGACTGCTGGATGTATGGACCCTGAACTTGTGGGTCCATTTCTGAAGCAGGACCCTGCTTTTGCCTGGACACTCCTTTGGTGCTTCTGTGGAATGGAGGAACTCTGATCTTTCATAGAGAACCGTGGTTATGAATTCTTTGGAATTTGAAAGCAAAGAGCAAGAGTGATGAACTCCTCCTGCTTAGATAGAGAAGCTGCTGGAGGTGTGGGAGGTAGCTGTATTTGATTCTAGAGAAGATGACTTAGCTCTGGTTTTGAATCTGCATTTCCCAAGCCAGGATCAGGCCCCATCTGGCACAGCCTTACTCTAAAGTCTGGGAAGGTTTCGGAATGAAAATATAGTCAGAGTACTTAAGTTTATCAGGAGGCTAAGGAAAATTAGCTGAACTTTAAAGAAGATGGTGACAAATGTTTCCAGGAAGTTCAGTGAGGAACAAATGTAAAGGGTCACACTGCCTGCTTCTGGATAATGCCTCTTCTGCAGAGCTGACCTTTAAGCAAGGATATGCACAGTGATAAACTGAGCTTCCAAGCAAGGACAATGATGGTATAAAATGTGATATTGTAATGAACTTCTTACTACCTATTTCTAGTAAGGTGCCAGCCACATGGTAGTTGTTATTATATTTGATATTCATAGTAACTACAGAGTGAAGAAAGGGAGGTGACTTCTTTAAACCAAACAGCTGTCATTGAAAGGGTGGATGTCAAGATCCATGCATCTGCTGGAATCAGCACAGAAACACAGACTGGCGTGAGCTCCTCACTGTATGACAAAATTCCAGCAAGAAGAACAATGTTCCAGCAGAATGATGTCAGGTTCTATATTTCTCCTTTCTTAGTCTTTTTGCTGCTGTTGCTACTGAGTGTTTTGTGGTGATCTGGGCACATGAGAATAATGAGAGGATGAAGTACAGTTCCCCTGGGGAATGTATTAAAAGATGAAACGAATAGGGATACTATGGAGACCAATAAAAATTCCTATGCTTCTTTCACTCTTACTTAGCATAACCTTATGACTACCCAAACTACTATAAAAGAAATTACTTTATGTGAACCCAGTAAAGAATACTTAATGTGTCTTCTTGGTTGTACTTTGAGAGGCACTGAGCCTAGGAAATATTTCATGGATAGATGATGTAGGGAACTCATTGCTACATTGGGTACAGGAAACTTGAGGACATCTGATTACACAGAGGAGGATCAAAGTCTATATTTATGTCTAAAATAGCTGCTGTAAGATCAAGGGGACATTGAGAAGGTGTACTTACAAATAAACCTAGAAAACATGGTGTAAATATTAGCCCTCTTTTAGATTTGTTTCTTAAGACTGTATGTCTAGTACCTTGAAACCAAAGAATGGCAGGGCAGCATATTATAGTTAGTATAAAAAAATGTAATTGTTGACATCAGAGCTGTTTCCTACCTGGGCTACCATGAGGGGTGGTGCTCTTTGAGTGTAGAATTGATGGCCTGGGACTAACTTTGCTCCACAGACACAGAAGGAAATAAGTGAGCAGAAGGCTTTGTGAACATTATGATGTAATGTTGAAAATTTGGGGGAACTGATTTTGTAAAATCCATGCAAAACATGCCTTACTGCACATAATGCTTTCTTTATTAGGAGGAAAATTAAACAGGTTATCTCTTAAGAAGACAGAGAGTGTTCAATAAACACATCCCAGTGTCTGTCTCCATTCTTTTTCACTGACACTACACCTCCTCCATGGGACTCTGGCAGGGGGAACCTGAAAAGAGACTCTACACTCAACGCTGTTTGACCCAAAAGTTTGACCAAAATCCAAGTCACTAGTCAACTAATAGGCATTAGGATCAGAACCAACAACTCAAGTCTTTACTTTTCCTTGCTTGCTCCCCAAATAAGAATGTTGTGATAGTTTGCTTTTTTGATGATATGAGTAAATAGCTGACAAGAAGAAACTTAAGGGAGTCAGGGTTTATTTTGGCTCATTTTCTTTTTTGAAATTACATAGTCCATCATGGTTGGAAAGTCAAGGTGGCAGGGGTGGTGGTGAGGCAGCTGTTATGATGTTTGTAGGCAGGAAGCGAGAGCAGAGAGGAAGTGGGGCTGAAGAAGAAACTTTAACTTTTGCCCCCAGTGACCCTTTTCTTCATCAAGGCTCCATCTCCTAAAGCTTCCACAACTTTCCAATATATCACCAATAGCAGGGACCAAGTGTTTAACCACATGAGAGACAGGGAGACATTTTACACTCAAACCACAACACATGGGCTCTTTTTACGCTCTCAAGTATTCTCTATTCATTCCCCTTCCTTGGTCCCTTTTTGAGTCTGCCACTAAGGTCCATAGTTCTCTCATAGCTGTTGCTCTTTACATCTGGTTCTAAACAGCATCAATCCCTATACAGTTTCAAATGATACAAAGCTCTGTGCATCTTGTTTCATCCCTGAACTGGAAAGATAGGGCATCCAGGCCAGTCAGGTCTGGGCCAACCCAAGACATTTCTAGAGACAAACGTCAGTTAAAAAAGGACAGAGTTGTCAGTTTGGGTATTAAAGTTGTATACATGTGTGTGTTCCAAATGTGACACTACCATTTTTATGGTGAAAGAGCCAAGTTTTAGTGAGTGAGTATTTTCCAAATACAAAATGATCCAACTTTGGCTAGCTCTAGAAGCTCAAAGAAGTTCTCCTTTTCTGTTCTAAGTTTTCTCCAATTCACCATAGAGCATATTACAGCTGTCTGCTGCAGAAAACAAGGAAAGCACTAAGGAACAGAATCTTGTCATAAGATTTGCTCAAAAAAAAAAAAAAAAAAAAAAAAAAAGGAAAAGAAAACTATTTCTCTTTGAGCTATGTAGTATAGGAGGGCAAGTGGTGAATGTATTTTTATGCCAATATACATGTGTGTGTGTGTTCTTTGGGAAAAAGAATATCTTTTGTTGATAACAAAAGCTACCTCTCTATCTACACTTCATTTTGGCACTCTTACATGATTCAGATTGGTCATGTGACATTAGCAGACTTGATGTTGGAAGCTTTAAGAATTATTCAGGCACTTGTATTTGATTCTCAACACTTTTGGAAAACCATGAGACACCACCCTCACCTTGTGACTAAAACTGCAATATCTGCTTGATAATGAGCCACATGGTCCAGGTAACTTCCCTACCCTTAGAGTACTTTCCTAGCTAAGAGCAGATGACACCTGTAGGGATCCACAGGCACCCAGTCCAAACTGCTAGTCATGGAATAGTGAGCTCATTATAGTGGCCAGATGCTAATATTTGTGATAGTTTATCAAGTAGCAAAACATGGAAGTGCATGGTACAAAGCTGGATGTGTAACATGTACTCAGTCCCTGACAGCTGTAATGTCCTCATTTCTGCTTTTCAAACAAGCCTTATCCAACATTTTACCAACATTCCTGGGATACTACATAGACAAGGCTCCTCCATGTCTGAGGTTTATGTACAAATAGTTGAGAACACAATAAAGAAAACAAACTGAGATGAATCTAGATGGAGCCACACACTGGGGATGTAAAGAACAGGAATACAGAAGAAGACTCAAGCAACAGAGACTCAAGTGGGACAGAGAGGGTCCATCTGAGGTGATGAAACTCATGACCCAAAGCTATGCTGCTTCTTCAAAACCTGTGTGTTCAAATCCTAACTCCCAGAGTGAGCATTAGAAAGAGAGGGCTTTGAGGAACATTTATGTCCTAAGGGTGCAGCTGTTGTGACTAGGGCTAATACCTTTATAACAGAGAATCCCAACAGCTCTCTCTTGAGTAGCCTGTACCCATACTTGGGCATAATTTAATAACTTAATTTCTATAACTCTTTTGGGAAAGACCACACCCATGCACTTATTATTCCTTCTGAGAATCACTCTTTATTATAATCCTCATACATGAAATTGAATTAAAGTATCTCTTTTAAGCAAAGGTCCTAGAAAGTTCTGAGTAAGTGAGAAAAAAATAATTTAGAACCACGAAATAGCTCTCACAAGATCCTGAATATGCCAACATTTTCATCTTGGTCTTCAAAACCTCTAAAACCATGGGAAATAAGTTTTTGTATTTGGAAGTTCTTTGGAATATTCCATTTTGTTATAGTAGAGATGGTGGTCTAGATGTGGTAGTACACTATTTTAATCTCAGCACTCTGGATGCAGAAATCAGACATATCTCTGCTAGTTCAAGGCCAGTATGGTCTACAGAGCAAGTTTAAGGCCAGCCAAGGCTGCATAATGAGATACTGTTTCAAAATTTGAGGGGAAGAGAGAGAGAGAGACTGAGACTTTGGGAAAGCCTCAGGGAATTGGTTTCCCAGGAGAGCAATAGCACTGAGTAAAGTCAGCTTAACATGGCCAAACAAGATGTCACACACTAGAATTGGTTAGTGAGTGACGACAGAGGAAAGATGTCATGAATGTGGGCAGATACCTCATAGGGGCTTCAACTGTAGGCAGATGGCATACTCTTCTAAATATAAGATGTCACCAGGGACTTTAAAGGTATGATAAATGTCTCAAAGATCACCAAGCTTGTCACAGGGTGAAGAAATTACTTCTCCCTGTCCAGATAAGGTATGGTGCTTTTAAATATGAGCATCCTGAGGCCTACCTAAGCACTTTATCAGAGCACATTCCTGTAGTCCTGTCTCTATAGAGGGTCTGAGGGTTTGGGGGTCTGGGTTGGGGCTGAGACTGTATTTCTAGTTATTTATCTTCTACATTTATAAAGAAACCAAGAAACACACCAGGTCCTTGCAGTGTACAACCATAGTTACTTCTCCAACATCTTTATCAAAGGGACACTAGAGGACAAGTATCTATCACTGACTGACAAGATGTGCTATTATGCTATTATGGTCTTTTTTTTTTTTTTTTTTTTTTTTTTTTGTCAATTTGACATAGCTAGAGTCATCTCAGAGGAGGGAATGGTCAAATGGGGGAACTGCCTCCATCAGAATAGTCTGTAGGGAAGCCTGTATGGCATTTTCTTAATTAGCAATTAATTAATAATTGATAAGTTTACTATGTGTGGTGCCTTTCCAGAGCAGGTGGCTCTGGGCTTTATAAAAAAGGTAGCTGAGCAAGCCAAGGGGAGAAAATGAGTAAAGAGTATTCATTTGTGGTCTATGATTCAGATTTTCCCCTTTCTTTAATGATGGAATGTGGTGAGGAAATATAAATTAAACAAAACTCCTTTCTCTCCCATTTGCTTTTGGTTATGGTGCTTATTATAGCAATAGAAAGCTCAATGCCATCTGTCATCCTATCCATTCAAATCTTCTGTCACAATTCCCAGAGGCACCAAAAGTTGCTGGTTCCTCTAATGGTGGCTGGTGACACATATTATGATTGTAATTCTGGTGGGAGAGTTAACAAGCCCATGGGTCAGTTCCTCCAATTAAGCATGCCATTCACATAGGACCTATATCTGACTCAGAGGTTTATAAGCACACTGAAGTATTTCTTAAATTAAAAATCATTCCAGTATGCTGTATTCTAACTGGATGTGTAGGTTGGGGTGGAAGTGGTTGGAATAATTCCTGCATTGGCTTTGCTGATTCACTATAATTTTTATTGCTTCCTGCTACATGGTTCTCTACATGGAATTTTACAATTTCTTATATTTTGTAGGAGGTGCAGGTGATAGTACTTTTCACCATGCACAATAAACAGTATCACTTAACCTTAATCCTGAAGTTTGAGGTCTGACACTAATGCAATGAATGCCTCTGTATGTCCTAGCAAATTTAATTTTAGAAGCCTGAAAAGCTTGTAACCAAAGAGAAATATTTTCAGTTTATGTTGGAGGCAGCCATTTTTATTCCTAAAATTTGAGATTTACAATAGTGTTCAACCTGAATGGTTCAGAATAACATCATGGGTTTTCTTTCTTTGAAACTTAGTTATTAAATAGTTTATTGTTAAATTTCTAATGAGGAAGAAGTTGGATACAATAAAGGACAGGGCAATAGAATCGTGTCTCCTAAGTGTCCTATGTGCTTTAGGGTCTCATATTGGTAAGTTGGTCACCCCTAGTCTAAAATGTTAAGTCTCTAGATAACTTGATATGATAGCAGTTTCATGACTGCTAAAGGTTGCACTTTAAAGGAAGCAGCAAGCAGGCCAAAAATATTACATGTGTTTAACCATCAGGAAAAAGTGTGACTCAGGTTCCAACCTACAAGTGCTTCATCTGTGTGTGTGTCTATGCATGCATATATTTGAAAATCTAAACTGAAATGAAAAACATGTCTTGTTCCAAGTATTGTGAATAAAGGATGTCCAGGCTGTAATATAAATATTTGCTCTTGTGACTGGTAGTCACAAGATACATGTTAAGCTTGGATGGGTGTAATTTGAAAGGAAGGGTTCTATGGTCAGTGTTGGGGCTAATACAACTAAAGCTGGGGCTTTCTGTAAGGGATTATAGGAAAATGAGCTGTCTGGTCACTGTGGCCCAGGTCAGTATGATTCTCCTGCTGGCAGTGGGTGCAGGAGATTAGCTTGGCCAATATGACTCTTGATAACAAGTGAGTAGAAAAGCATTAGCCTGCACTAAACCCAACAAATTCTGCTATCAGTTTGTAAATTCAAAGAAGCATGGAGATGAATACACACACACACACACACACACACACACACACACACACACACACACACACGAAAGGGCAACTACTAATTTCTTACTATTTTCTTATATCACTACCTTTTCAGCACTTTACATTACCTTATGCTGTAGGATCCAATAATAATCAATGAACATGACTTGAAAGTATCATCACACTTCATACAGTGAGGCTGAAAAGGGCCATGTGCCTAACTCTAATCCACATGTCTCAGAAATAGGACAGTTGGGCTGAATGCAGGTTTTTATTTGCCCTATTTATTATCTCTACCTAATGCCTACTATCATGTCTTAGTTAGCTTCAACCATCAACTAGATTTGGCATACAGTCATCTGAGGTACTCTCAATTGAGGAATTACACAGATCAGATTGGTCTATGGCAATGTCTATAAGGTATTATCTTGGTTAATGATTGATATGGGATGGCCTAGATGACCATGGGTAGCACCATCCCTAGATAGGTGATCCTAGGCTTGATAAGAAAGCTAGCTGAGTGAGAGCCTGTCGTTAAGACAGTGAGGAGCAAGCAGTATTTATCCATGGTTTCTGCTTTTAAGTTCCTGCCCCAATTTTCTCAATGATGAACTGTGTCTTGGAAACATCAGCCAATTGTATTTTACCTCCCCAAGTTGCTTTTTATCATACTGTTTTATCACAGCAAGAAAAAAAAAAAAAAAGACACACATAGAAGTTTCCAGAAAGGTATTCAAATCTTCCCAGTGGTTCTTGACTGACAAATATATGACAAGGGCTTCCACAGATTCTTTAATTCAACCTTAAACAGAACTCTATAAGAGAAAAATTTTAATCCTATTTCTTGGGAACAAACAGAAATCTAAGATATTGAGTGAAATGCCAGAATTATCAGAAGGGGATTAAGGAAGCACATGAGACTTAAGATAGAGTTGTTTGTTCTTAGGTTTAGTGCCTTCTACATAGAACACACATTAAAATTTTGATCACTCATGCTGCTATCAGTTCAGGAGCTTTTGAATGTACTTAAGTACAAAGAAATAGGCTGGTATACTTTCATGATGGTCATTATAACCTTATGGATAATTAAAGTAATAATATCATCATTCCCAGGTAACAGCATATAAGGAAACTGAGGCTTAGAAAAGCAAGATGATTTGTGCAGAAAGTTAAACTCAAGAATGTCAGAATCATTGAGAACACAGTGTCTGTCTCCTAAGACTAGGTGTATTGCATAGCTATACCAATGGTGAGTATGTAAGTCAGAGGTGAATTTTGAGTGTTTTCCTCCATATTTCTCTCACCTTATTTTTTGAGAAAGGCACCCATTTCCATTCCAACACAGCAATGACATGCAGCTCCCATTCAGTCCATGCTTTTGGATGGAGCTTTGTGAGCCTCTACATGTTTGGGTTCTTGTTCCTTCAGGGTTTGCACATTCTTCATCTACTCATGACTGATAAGGGTCCTTAAGGAACACTTGTTGTGTGCCTGGTACTACTCTTAGTATACTGACTGACATCATTCCTATATCGATCCCCACAGACAAAGTGCACAAGGAAAGGGTATCCAGTGAGGAGTAGGTATAACTTAAGAAGGAAGTTACTCAGCCAGTATGAGCTATGTAAAAGGTAGGTAGAGGAAAGCTGATTATCTCTGGGAAGTGAGCTTAAGACTTCAAATCCCTTCACCTCCTGTAGCCAGTGAGAATTAGAGAATTGTAAGTAACAGCTGGAGAGATGGATGGCTCAGCAATTAAGAGTACTTTTTGCAAGGACAAGAGTTTGCTTAACAGGGAATACATCAGGCAGCTCACTACCATCTGTAACTCAGCTACAGGTGATTCACCCTTCCCACCATAGGCCCTCTTGACTCACTAGTTCATCTATCCAGAAAACTTTTTTCTTAGAAACTGGAGTGTTTAGATTTCTTCCTTGCTTTCTATATCTCTACATCAACAGATGTGTCTTTCTCAGATATTTTCTTCAATGACATTATCTAAAGAGGATCTCCTACCTGACTGGAACCATCTATCCCAGTCCCTTCAAAGCCTGTATTGCAGCTATAATATTACTTAATTGTTTATGGATATCTACATTCCTGATACTGGATCAAACACCCAAACTTTAAACAATGCGGAGACAAAGACTCGATCTTAATTGGTTTGCTATGGAGCCTGGGTATGAAGCTGTTTCAAAAGCTCCCATTGTGATTCAATTTGTTCCTTATCATATAGTTGATAACCACTCTATAAGACTGTCATTGAGAGGACCATCATAATAGCAGTGCCACTGGGAAAAGCCCAGTGAAGGACATACATGAGGACAGGAAATGGCCTTGTTTTTCTGGGGTTACAGTGGTGGATTAAATAAGGATGTCACCCATAGGCTCATATATTTGAAAGATTAGTTACCAGCGAGTGACACTTATTTGAGAAGGATTAGGAGATGTGGCCTTGTTGAAGAAAGTGTGCTACTGGGGTGGGCTTTGAGGTTTCAAAAGCCCACTCCAAGTCCAGTGCCTCTATTGCTCTACTTTCTTGCCTGCATATCAGGATGCAAGTTCTCAGTCCTGTGCCTACATTCCTGCCAGCATGATGATCATAGATTAATCCTCTGAAACTGTAAGCAAGCCCCCAATAAAATGCTTTCTTTTGAAAGAGTTGCCTTGATTATAGTGTCTCTTCACAGCAGCAATATAGCAGTAACTAAGCTACAGAGGCTGCAGTGTATAGACTCTTCAGTAGGACCTACTCTTGCTATCCTCAAGTAACAACAGCAAAATGAGGAAACACCTGCTGTGCAGCATTAGGGAGGGCACTAAGATTAACTTTAATGGAACTTCATATCCATTCCAAGTCTAGGAGACCATCTCTCATTATCTGTTGTTTCTGGGGGTAAAGAGTATCAGCTTTGGGGATGGTGTAGAGGGTAAGGTCATTGATCATACCTGTCCATGGAAAGCTGAGCGACCAAAGTAACGTCCGTGTTGTCAGTAGCAGGCTCAAACTCATAGTGCAGGAAGTACAGGTGGGTTCGGTGGACAGTGAAGCGCTCTCGTCGGAACTCATAACACAAGTCATCCTCATCCAGCTCTGACAGCTGCTTCTGAAGCTTCAAAGGAAGAAAAAGACTTGGGAACAGGAGGAAAGGCACCACAGGGCTCAGAAGTCTACCTGTGGTTGACTGTCCTTCCTGTGTTGGTAGTTTAACAGAAAGAATTCCCATTTTATTTCTTGAGCCATCACTCTAACTTCAAAAGATGACCAAAAAAGCAGGTACCTTCTCCATAAGAAAGCTGAGCCCTCTTGTGGTCAAGAGAGATAGTGATGCTTACTGACAAACAGCCCAGACAAATCCTCACAAACAAAACAGAGGGTTTTCCTAGCAAGTCAGTCAAATGATAGTTTGGTTTTCATTAACTCAAAGAAGATACTTGTAGATGAGGAAATCTCAAATGGGAAGGGTTTCTGAGTGACCTGATGCTTTTGTCTTTTGGAGCTACACAAGTCAGTCTTTGGGACATATAAAAAAGAGAAGAACCAAGCAAATGCATTGATGACACAAAACTTTTACGTTTATTTTTTTAAACCTAAATTTAGTCAGGCAACCCTCTTTCTCTTTTACCTTTCCTAACTTTCTATGAAAGTCTGTCTTCATTATTAGAGAAGTATCTGTTGTTCTATTCTTTCCTAGCTCACCTACTGAAAGCGTAGTCTAACTTGCTAACAAGAAATTTGGATGGCTACAGGTTCCCCTTGCTGGTAAACCCCATAGTACCACAACCATGTGAATGATGTCTGCTTAACAGACCTAAGAGCTGAAATCTCAATGACCTGGCAAAACACTATCTACAGCAATGGAAAGGGTGGGGGAAGTAGCTTGAATAAAGACAAAAGTGTTTTGGGGGTATGGCTTACATCATCACTGTGATGTGTGACTTTTTTTAAACTTGAGTGCACACATTTGTGAATGTTCTTCATGCTACAGCAGAAGACTTGGGCAGAGAAGACTTAGTATAAGCAGTTTGGATTCCAATAAAATTAAACTTAAAAAATAATATTATCCCAAGGGTCACACAACTGGTTCTGATGTTTGTCTGGTTACCTCAGCTTTCTCTATCACATAGCATCATACAATTTTCATGTCTGGACTTATTAGCCTGTCTGAAAGTAATAGACTGGTTTTCAAACAATGTGTCTTTTTAAAATCTCAAAACTGAGAGCATAATTCACAAGAAAACACATTAACCTGCTTCTCTCAATACAGCCTTCCATCACTGTAGAGCATTGTCTTCACACATTATGTCACTGTCATGTTTCTCAAGAGAATGGCAGTCACACATGTCACAGTGAAGTAAAGGGTGCTTTAGTCCTTTCCTCCTTCCCCTCTGTGGCATGGCCACATCTGTACAGTGGTGCTTAAAAAAGACATGAGTCTGTTTCTTTGTCCTTGAAATCTAGGCTGAACTTGGAAAAAGCTTTTATTACTAGAGTTCAGGGGAAGTAATATCCTCCTATTTTTAGGCTAGACTCCAAGAGAAAAAGTGTGGCTCTGTAACATAGCCAGGAGGCAATTCTCACACTAGCCTGATAGGAGAGGACAGGAACCTGTGGCTGGTACTTTCCTCGGTTGCTTACATGTGAGCAAACCCAGCTCTCAGCAGAGTTGTACTAATAAATACTTCCTGTAGACTACTGAGGTACAGGCTGTGAACAATAGGTAACAGATGATGTGGTATTAGCACTTAATGGGGGGCATCATAGGACCCAACAAATCTAGGTACAGTTCAGTTTCTGAGCCCTGTTTGGCAAATGCTCAAAGATTCACCAGATGTCCTTGTACAACTCAGATGCAGCCACACATTTCCAAATGCTCACTGGGGAGTCAGCAGAGATTTCAAGATCTGAGACACTTCTGGCCACCTAAGTTATATAATACGAAGAAGTTGAATAGAACTCTCCCTCTGTCAAAGAGTCTATGTACAACATGCCCCCCTTTAATATGCAAAGTTATGCCTGGAGGTCTCTGGGGATGAGTACAGATAGCAGTTCTACCCATCACCTCTATCCTCTGCAGGCTCTCCATTAATGCTTCCCAGACTTGATTTTTCTCCTGCCTTTCTGTGATTTCCTTGAGCATCACATTTTTCCTCTTGGCAAAGTGTTCCCTCACTGGATTCTTTTCTACCCTCTATTTAACTTTCAAAACAGCATAGATGTTCATTTTCTGGAAGACCACTGCAGTTCCATTCAGGACAGCTGTTCCATTTCTTCTCTAGACTTGAAGAGTTGCTCCCAAACGTTGTGAAGCACTTGTCAATTTTAACTGCAATTATTTAAAGGCATCTATTACAAGATGGCCCCCCATTCTATGTCCAGTGCATAACAAACTGCAAACAGCTACAGGTTACATGAACAAAAATGTTTTGCTGAGCACAAGATGAAAACTATCACTGTGATGGCTGCCCTCCAATTTTCCTTTATTTCGTCTCATTTTATTCACAGAAAGTAATCAATTAGTTTACTGTTAAGACTATTATTTTTCACTATTTGCATCCAAGGGTATTTGATGGCAGAACTGGTTTTAGAAAGCAAGCAGATGCACAGAAGGAGCTCATCTGTACAGGTGCTTATCCTCTTCCAGATACTCTGGGGGAGAGCCTTGTAAACCTCACTTAACAGCTTCAGCTTCAGATTCCTGAAGTCCCTTAGGCTGGTTACATCTGGGTCCATGTGTCCCCATCCCTCTCTAAGAAAGATGCTAATTTGGTCTCAGGTGAAGTTTCTGATACAGTGCAGAGACTAAGGTTACAGGCTGGATCCCCCTACCACATGTATGTGGCTTCTTAACTTTTCTGAACTCTGATTCCCTCAAGTATGAGGTGGGGCAGCAAAGGTAACTATAGGGGATGGTAAGAGAATACAAATATCCTACAACAACCACAGCAGGGGCATCTCCCCAGTCTGGTCCTTTCGGTTTTTTATGTGTATAATCATTTTACAAAATGTATGTCTTTGCATCACATGCGTGCTTGGTGCAATTCCAATTCCAAGAGAGGGCATTGGATGCCCCTGGAATTGGAATTGCAGAAGTCTGTAAACTACCATGTGGGAAGTGGTAATTGAACTCAGGTCCTCAGGAATAAACTGCTGGTTATTCAGCGTCTTAATCACTGAAGCCATCTCTCCAGCCCCTCTTCCTGATTTTTGAATGGCAAAAATATTAAAAAAAAAAATTAAACTAATCTAAACTAAACTATGCCTAGAAACCATTATTACCTCCTAGGAGGAATTTTTATCAACCAATGCCTTCCTTCCTTCTCTCTTCCACACTGTAGTTGAACGGATTCCCATTCAGAAAGAAAAAAATTGCAAACTCCTTAAAGGAGCAGGGTTGACTTTTTCTCCCCTTCATTTTGCTTTGTGGCCTTAATGTATTGACAAAGTCACATGACTTCTGCTTTTGTGGAAAGAAGAGAGCATTATGCAAGGAGGTTTCCATGTGAACTTGTGGAAACAAACATCTTCCTTTGATGAGTTTTTCAAATAAGTAATATGTGATAATGATATTAGTGATGAGGTAGTGGTATGTATGAGGTTTACATTTCTCTTTACATGGACCAAGGATAAAGATTTATCAAATTAATGCCTCTAGGAGATACTTGCTAAAGCACCCATAGAATGGTTTCTAAAGGTAAGAGCTGTACCCCATTCAAATTAGAACCCCTAAAACCAAGCACCTTGTAAGATATACAAGCCTATGTTGGTATCAAGAAGAGTGCACTCAGAACTATCAAGGTGTAGATTGCTCTGGCAGGGAGGGTTGGCTTGCATTTCTGGACCATGTCTCCTCTTTTATAAAATTCACAGTATAAGTGGTATGTGATTCATCTGAATCCCAAGTGATGTCCTTCATTGTGCTTATGGAAGAGAGCCTAGAAGGTGTTATTGTCTGGCTGCCACACATGTATACTAAGACACATCTGCCTGTGAGACTCCAAGGCACCCAGGTGCCAACTAAGTATTAGTATTACCTTTAACATCATCAAATACACTTATACTGATATGGATAGAGCATCAGCTCAGAGCTAGGTGTTGTGTTAAGCTAATGTTTCTGGGTGCACTGACTTACATTCTAGATCCCTTAAGACACATCTCCTATTCAAAGGTGAAAACCAAGGCTGCCATTCAGACCTCCAGCCAGGAAGACTTCGCACTAGACAATTACTTATTTCCCAGAATGGATATGAGCTTCAAATGGGATGCTAGAAAACATAATATGCCTTGATCAAAGTAGGCAATTAAAAAAAAAGAAAGGTATATATAATAAGATCTCAGCAAAAGCGAACAAATGAAATCCACTAGAAAATCAGTAGAGGGAAACATTACAAAGTTAACCAAGATTTTTCTGTGAGTGATAGATTGAAAGATAGATTTTATTGCTTCCTGTAGTTAATCAATTCTCTGCAATTTTCCCAAATGAGCTAATGCATGTAGGTGTGCTTTGTAAACTGTAGAGTGTTCCATAAAGTTAAACAATGATATTATGATTGCATTACTTATCTTTTCTAATTCTAGTGTTGGCTGGTTTATTGCTGACCATATGGCTGATGTCTCAAGAGGAACATACCAGGTACATAAATACAGTGTCTCCTTCACCCAGGGACTCTACAATGTTCCCAGGGAGACACTGGGCTGGAGGTTACTTGTACCCTGTTGTCTAGCCACAGAAGAAAACAGGGCTCCAACCAAGTGAGTAATAGAAACAAAAGATGTATTTTTCCAGAGGAAAAAAAAATGCATTTGCTAAATTGTTTCTTTGGGAAGCCAGCTGAGGCACAGGTAGAATTTAACTTGAGGGAAAATGGCCCTTTAAGCACTTCGCACTTCTGTTCTGCCTTCCCATTCCTAGGACAATGGTCTAGATTTACCTTTGAGCTCCTGAAAAGATGGCTGGACATGCCTGAGGGTTCAGTGGAAGTGTGTTGCCAGCTATGGCTAAAGGTGCCTTCAGCTAAGACCAGAATGTCCTTGTTTTTTTTTTTTTTTTTTTTTTTTTTTAAAATCTGTACATCAACTTATACAAGAGTGTGAATTGTTATGGTGTTTAAATTGCAGCAAGTATGTAATCATGAAATCTCAACAACATGGTTGAATTAACAAGATCTGTATAATGACAACATATATAAGTGCTCATCTCTCAACACATGTACACTGGAGCGATACAGAAGGTTGTGTATGCAACACTCTTACGAGCACACACACACACACACACACACACAGTTATAATTACAGAAGAGGTGATGAATCTGAGAGAGTGTAGGACAGAGGAAAGGGAGGAATTGGAGAGGAAGAAAAAAAGAGTAGAAATGGTATGTTTATTGTGTAGGGTTAAATGGCCAAGAAAGAACAGCAGGGCCAATGAAAAGGACACCCTGACCCTGACTTTACCATAAGAATAGGGCAAAGGAAAGAATACACTGCCCCTGATTTGACCCCAAACAAGAGATCAGGGCCAAGAAAACAAAAACAAAAACCAACCAACCAACCAACCAAACAAACAAAACAAAAGCAAAACCACCAATACATGAGTTTTGAGTTCAGGCCACAGAATCCCACCAATCCCTGAGCTTGCCCCCAAGATCGGGTCATATACTCCCTACAATCCCAGGACACCTGGGAAAGCCACCACCACCATACATTCCAAGAAAGTCTATATAACCCATGTTTTCGGCTCAATTATCTACTATTTCATACCTGAGCAGAAGCAGCCACCCTCCCAATAAATCTCTTATGTGAAGTTTGTTATGTGGTGTGACTTTGTGGTATTCAGCTTCTGATACATGTCCTTCAGAGCTGTAACACTTGCACCAGGGAACACCTCCACTCTGTCACCAGAGCAGAGCTGTAACACTTGCAAGTTATTTTTTCTTATTTTACATATCATCCGAGTTCCCTCTCCCACCTTCTCTCCCATACGCCCCATCATTCCCTTCCACCCCCCCACACTCCCCAGGGACGGTGAGGCCTTCCAGGAGGGATCATCAAAATCTGTCAAGTCATTTGGAGTAGGGTCTAGGCCCTATGGGCAGGAAGAATTTCTTTCTTTCTTTCTCATGACTTGGAGCAACAGAAAAAAAAAAATACTGGCGGGTAAGTAGTAAGACTATTGCTCATGCTTTCAAATTACTTTCTCTTTAAAGGGAATTCATACACATTACTTGTGTGTATGAGATAGTAAGGATGGGTCCTGCTGCCCTCAGATTAAAATATGAGAAAATGTGACTAAAGTGTTTATCACACAAGTACACAGACCTTAGTTTGTATACATAGCACCTAAATAAAATACAGAAATGAAGGTGCCCATCTGTAACCACACTGCTGAGGGACAAGACAGGTGGATCCCTGAAACTCCAGGTCTAGTGAGAGATTCTGCTCCAAAAATGAAGTTGGAGAGAAACAGAGAAGGATATACAGAGTATAACACTACCCTACACAAGAAAACACACACACACACACACACACACACACACACACACACACACACACACGTTGCCCCATAGATTTGCTTAGAGAGCCTGAGGTACAACATTTATCTCCTGAAATCTCATTTAATGCTCCCCTTCCTTGTAGTTACCATGAAGTATTTAAGTTTTATTGAAGCACACAGACAGGGAGAGAAACTCACTAGCTCACAACAAATCAATATGATTTGTTGTGTACATTAGTCAATAAGTTTCAGGTACCCTGGGCTTTTTTTTTTTTTTTACTCAGGAGACCAACCTAGAAACCACTTTCAGTCTTTCATGGCCACATTCGAGTATGTTGAGTGATTGTTCAGGAGGGCTGTCTCTGCAGTCCCTGGCTACATTTGGAGGAGACAGAAAAGGAAAAGACATGGCCTCCTCATCTTTCCCAGGTACCAGCATGACACACACAATTAGCAAAAAGCCTGAGGCTTTTGTTTGTAGAAGAAAAGGCAAAGAATCAAGTCAGCTATTTCCATTTTTGTCGTGATGCTGGGATTGGAACCCAGGATCTCCTAGATGCTAGGCAAGCATTCTGCCACTCTACCTCCCAATTTTAAAGACATTGTGACCATGAGTGCAATTTGCTTTTGGGAAAAGGTGCTCATGTAACATTGTTATAAGCTACCTATTTGCCTTCAAGCAGTCAAAAGAGAGCAATGAACTCATGGGAGTGCTCAGATTTATTTCCTCACTCTTATAGAGTTCAGGATCCCTTACCTTGGGAATGGCACCCCACATAGAGGGTGAGTCTTCTTATCTCAGAGCAAGATAATTCCCCACAGGCATGTTGCAAGGCCCATCTCCCAAGTGACTCTTGATTTTGTCAAGTTGATAGTACTAGCTATTACATTGCCTGAACCTATTTTATCCTTGAAGTCTCCTTCTATGACAGCCTAGGTTCCACCCAATGAATCCTGCAACACAAGCTTGGTAATTTCCTGGCCATGAGGCAAACAATGCAAATCTGATGGTTGCTTCTCCCTGGAAATTCACTCTGACCCATTCAGGTGAGCTAATGTCTCCTTTCAAGTCCATATTGATACACAGGAAGTGACCAGATATCTGATCACTGCCCCAATGGGCCATGGATTCCATTGCAGGTAAGGTGGCTTATTCCTCAGGGTCCAGCCCTAAGCTGACTGTAGAACTCAAAAAGGACCAAAAACAGACAATTGAGAATGTGGCCAATCTCTCCTACTAGCTATGGAACACTCACATTTTCACTGTTGACATCTGCCTCACTGGGGCAGCCAAACAGCTCCCGCCGTAGGAGGTTGCCATCATACTCTAAGAAAGTAAGGTAGAGGTTGCGGAAGAATTCCACATGTTTGTTCTTCACATGTAGCTTCTTGGGGGAGTTCCAGTGGATGACCTGAAGGGCAACAAAGAGACTGGCAGATTACAAAAGCCACATAACATGGAACTTCATGGCTTGGGACAAGGTGAGATATGATCATGGGTCTGCAGTTCATTCATCCACTCATTCATTCCACATTTTGGCAGAGTGGTAGGGAACCAGTGCTGGTGATGGATCAAATCTTGCCTCTTTCATAAGCTGTCATTAAATTATGGAGAAGTTCCATTATTCTCTGTGTCACAGGAACATTCACAGTTCTTGTGCACTGTTATTAGGCTTTCATCTCCGGAATCCTCCAGCTCTGCAATGCAGAGGCTGGGACTCTGACCAGAACCTACTTGGGGATGTAGTCAGTCCAGGAGAAGGACACTTGGGGCATGAGCAGGGGAGACATGGCTTCTCTCTGGGGGTTCCTGGTACTGAGAACATCACTTGGCCTCCTCCCACCACCATTGGTACTTTCCTCCCTTCAAAAATCCATGTCATAGATTTCCCAACACTCATAATAAGCTTCACAGTGCCTGATTCTCTGTCTAGAGCAGCTGCCTCTGACATTGGTGACCTCAAAGGTATGAGTTTGAATTCTCTCAACCTCTCCTTTCTGCTCTTCAAACACTGCACTGTTAGTCATCCCTTGTAATTTCTGACTTAAGTTTTATCTCAGGGCCAAGTCTATACATTATGCCTGGTTACCACTTCTAAATGTCACATTTCCTGTTTAAATAATTAGTATGGTCTCTGACTTCAGCCAAGACTGAGTGACAGACTCATAGAACTGCTATGAAAAGTAAACATATTAAATCTGGCCTTGGGTAAACACTCACAAAAATGTTGGCTCCTTTAGCAATCTGCCAGATTGAGAGATGTCCTAAGGCACATGACCCTGGCAGTTGCCAACAGAATATTGTCATGTCCCACCAATAGGTGGGAAGGCATAGTGGAGGGAAAAGCATAGAAAAGACATAGCTCTGAAATATTCAATAGAACCATGATGGAAGATGCCTAATTTGGGGCTCAGAGGAGAGGAATATGGTTCCTGGGAGAGATGGGCTCAAGGAAGCCATATGGAGAAGGTCATGCTCAATGGAAGAAACACAGCTTCTATACCTGAGAAGCCAACATTTGAAACTCAGACCTGGCCACTACAGATTCTGAAGAGACAGCAAAATGACTGCCATCACTGTGTGTAAAGATGTGCCTGGTAAGATGAGCAGACAAAATCAAACCTGGGGTCACTGTTGTAATTTCCCAATGAGAAATTAGATATTGGGCACACATTTTTCTGATTTGCTTGAGAAGACAAAAAGGGGTGGACCGAGAAAATTAAGTGAATATTTAGAGTATAATATGAACTAAATTATTCTAAGTACTTGATTATTAATATTTATTGGTACTTATTCTTACAAATAGTTCAAACTATTATGTCATGACTACTATAAGTGAATAATTTGAATCAATTTTTAATAACAAAAGTCCAATATGGCATCACTATGCATAGTACCCCTGTTTATGAAGGGAAGGGAGGCTCCAGAAAATTTTGTTTTTCCATGGTCTCACACCTGGCACCTTGCATTCCATATCAGAGGATACTTACTTGACTAACCACAGCACTTTGCTGTCTTTGAGCTGGATATGGGGCCCAGAAAAGGCAGAGGTCCTATAAGGGTAGAGTTATTGATGGGTAAAGGTGTCAGCAGATGTCAACAGTGGGGCTGAAGGAGATATGGAGGATGGGCTCTGGAGAAGTTAACATGATGAAGGACAGCAGAACCAGAGAAGGGCTGGCTCCATGATGGCTGTCCCCATTACTGGTCGCATGCCCAGTGTCTATAGAAGATACCAAGCAAGACCAAGCCTCAGCATGGAATAAGATGGAAGAAGTATCAGCCTTTCACTCTTCCTCTCCCCCCTCCCCCAATAAACCTCTTACATTAACTCTGTTGCATGCAGCATATTTGCTTAGTGGCAGGGCCAACCAAAAGTTAAATCAGTTCACACAGGGACCCTGCCCACCTGCTTGACCCTCAACAGATCTTCTCTCCCACCTGAAACAAATCTGCTTTCTTGTTGACTGGCAGCCTCACTACGTGCCTCTGACCAATCCAGATTACTGGGGAGCAGTATTCTACTTACTTTCTGTGTCTTTCTCATGCCCAAGGCCCTTGGCTCCGACCCTTTTCAAGATGGTAGCTTGCCCTTTTCTGAAATTTGAACCTCTCTGAATTCCTGGGATTCTAGGAATTGACTTGGGTCTTACTTCTCTGTCTCACTCATGGAAACTATGTCATCATCTATACCTCCTTGCTTCCATTGGGATGTTTGTTTGTTTGATTTTTTTTTTCTTTTTGAGACCCACTGAACATTCCTAATCAGCTATTGTTGCAAGACTACCAGCTAATGGTCATGGAGCTGGAGGTGTAAGACTATGAAACATGTCCAGATGGTTGCTTCAAGCCCTCAGGAGTCCACTTGGATCCACCTCGACTAGCATTTTGCCAGGTCCAGGAGTCACCTGGCAGTTCCACAGAGCCTGCACAGTGGAGTGAAACAGCCAGCTACTCCAGGACATGGTCAGATCCCAGCTTTCCCAGGTCCCCCAAAGATGAATGATGTTCCCCAGGTCCATATAAAGTAGTCTTGAGAACACGGAGTCCTCATCCCTGCCTAACCTGCTACCCCATTCTAACTCCTCACCTTTTTACAATACATAAAAAGGGAATAATGTTAGCATTCAGGCATTTATAAATATACAAGCTTGCTGTTGTGGTTGACAGGATATGTCCTCAGCTGCAGCCACATCTCCTATGCATATTAAATATATTCCCTCTCTGTTTGCACCCCTCTCTCTTCCTCTGCTTTCTCTCCTGTTGCTCCTGTCCCTAGAGGACAGTCTCCCTTCTCCCCTTCCCCCTTTTTTCATTCCTTTTCCTTTAATAAAAACCCCTCCAGGTGAATTCTGTCACATGGCAGTATTATACTGCTTTTTAAAAGAAAAGGATCCAAACCAAAAAACAGCACAATCTTTTATATACACTTCCTAGCATGCAATGTACACATATGCATGCATGCATGCGTGTGTGTGTGTGTGTGTGTGTGTGTGTGTGTGTGTGTGTGTATAAATGTTGGTAAAACCTAAAATGTAGGGAGATGAAGAAATGGTAAAAATAGGTGATGGGGTGGGCAAAAGTACAGATGGGCCATGAAAAAGAGACCAGGGGAGGAGGTTATAAAAGGAAAGAATGGATTGGGAGAAGTAGGGGCTGGATGAGATTGGGGAGGGGAAGCTAATAACACATAGGTTGATTTGAAAATACCATAATGACTTATAATACTTAGTATGATAATTTAAAGAATTTTTGAAAAACAAAAAACAAAAATAAAGGTGGCATTGGTTAAAATAAAGGGGTCAGAACATAATAACAAAAAGACATGATAGTGGAAAGGAATGCTGTTGGTGTCTGTGGAAGATGATGGGGACATTGAGCATGACCAGATTATCTTCTACCCACATATGAAACTACTGAACAAATTAAAAGAAAATAAAATATGGGGCTTCTGATATGGCTCAGTGGTTAAGAACAATGGTTGCTAGTGCACAGAATCTGAGTGGCTCAGAACTGTCTGTAACACCAGTCACAGACAATCTGATGCCCTTTTCTGGGAGGGAGGGAGAGAGGGAGGGAGGGAGGAAGGGAGGGAGGGAGGGAGTGAGAGAGAGAGACAGATGCAGTGAGACAGAGAGACAGGATAGAACACAGCAACAATCCAGGGTATACCAACTCTAAGTAGACTGGGCATGGGTTGGTAAACACACACACACACACACACACACACACACACACACACTTTCTCTTCCACTCTTTCATCACAGACAGGCAAGTATGCTGCAAGGTAGCTGAAGGCAATGGGCACAATCACTATGTAGTGACAGTGATTTTAAAGTTTATAAAAGATTCAATATTACTATATGCCATTATCCCCTTGTGGTACGTTTTATTTATTTATTTATTTTTATTTAATTTATTATTTTACATGCCGATCCCAATTCCCTCTCCCTCCCTTTTATTCTCTCTGCCCCCTCACATGCACCCTGACCACCCTCCCCTCCCATTCCCCCACCCCAATTCCACATGTAGGGCAATGCCATCCAGGTGGGGTCATGTAGATCTGACAGGTCATTTGAAGTAGGGACTAGGACTTCTCTCCTGTCTCTAGGCAGTTATCCCTTAATGCAGTTATCCCTCCATGGGGGATGTGTCTGCAAGGTCCTTTTGTGCACCAGGAATACATCTGTCTGAGGTCCCTTAGACTGCTCAGTCCTTCTGGCTCAGACCTATATTCAGGGTGGCCTGAGTCAGTCCCATGCTGGATGGATTCCCAGCTATCAGTCTGAGGGCCCATTAGCTCCCCCTTGTTCAGGTCAGCTGTTTCTATGTGTTTCTGCAACCTGTTCTTGTCCTCTCTGTCTGCATCTGGATTCTAGTTCGACTCAGTGTTTAGGTATGGGTGTTTGCTTCTGTTCCCAACAGGTATTAGATGAGGGCTCCATGGATAAGTTAGTTGTTGATCTCACTATCCGGGAAGGGCATTTAAACACACAAAGATTTCTGTTGTCATAGAAACAGTGACTTAATAACTGCAGACAAAGATTAAAAAATATTTTCCTATTGCATTCTTCAGCATGTAAATATCAAGTTAATATACATGTATATTATAAAATGCTACATACACACACAAACACACACACATACACACGCACAAATTTGAGAGGGAGTGGAGTGGACATGAGAAAAGTTGAATGGGGGAAGGAGAGGGTAAATGATATAAATACAGTGTGCATATATAAGATTCTTAAAAATTTTAAGATACATAAAAAATTGGTGTTTGAGTTCCTGACTGAAGCATCATAAACAAGTTTGAACTTTGTCTTGGGATTAGAATAAAATTTCCACTAGTGACTGGAATGGATTTACATATATTTCTTCCTTTGGATACTGAACATTTATGTGCAATAGTGCTCTCAGCACTGAGAAACAGAAAGCAAAAATAACCACCAGTTATGAAAAACATCAAAATGCCCTGTGTCCTGCACAATCAAATATTCAGCCACAATTTAAATCCATATGTAAAAATGAGCAAGCACATCTACTTCATTAATATGAAAATTTACTTTTTATGTTGAAAGCAGATAAATATATGTTGAAGAAGCAGTTGAAAGGAGTTTTCCAGTGATCTATTATTTGCAGATGTTTGATAAGCATGCCTACTTTTGAAGCTCTGGTTGAGGGCAGTTTGGAGCTCCAACTGCTTCACTGGATATGTCACTGCTAATCTTCAGGTACAGCTAGAAAAACAAACAAGGGTTTCTGCCCTTGGGTATTCTCCCCTGTTCATCGATTAACTCTAAACCAAAAGCCAGTTGAGTTACACTGATTTCCAGAAGGGAGATCTTGTAGACTACCCCTTGCCCAACTTGCTTGTTTCCTGAAGCCCCTAAGGTATAGAACCACACCTTTCCTAGTGCAGACCCTTGGAACTAGAATTTCAGTTTCCAATCACCAAATATTGTACTTCTCTATTTTAACTCCATTCTTCTACAGGGAGCCTGCATTTATGTGGTGATTTATGTCCAACACTGGCTTCTATTGTACCTGTCCCACAATGAAGTTGGCAACCAATCACTCTGTGCTGAAATAGATAGAGCACAGCTGCCAAATGGCAATGAGGTTTCTCAGTGCAGGGCTTTAGAAGACAACAGGTCACACAGAGTTCTTTGAATTCTGTCTTCTCTCTCCAACCCCAGCAGCCTCCATTTTAAAAGAACCTCATCAACAGCTCTTCACACTGTTTGCATATCCCCTCCTAAAAATGCTGGAGTAGGGCACATTTCTTAGGTGTACCACAGTATCTCCAGGAACATTGCTGACATTTCTAGGAAAACTGCTTCTGAGTTCTACCAGCTGTGTGTACCAAAGCCAAGACAGAGAGCTTATGTCAACAGAATCCAAAGAGTTAGGCTCCAGCAGTTACCAAAGTGAGGAACGGATGGGAGTTGAGAGTCAAAGAACAGAGTTTACTTTGTCTGCTTTGTGTGCCACTTCAGCATGTTGCTGGAGTTATGACATCAAATTCAGACATTTGTTCCAGCTATGCCATCAACTTGTCCTTTTCCTTTTCAGTGTGCCCCTTCTTCTCTTTGGGTCCTTCTTTCTCTATATGTGAAATGAGAGTTGAGGCAAATGAATGGAAAGAAATGTGTTGACATTTCTCTCAGCTGCCTGAAAATTATTTCAACACTGAATTTTAAAAAGTATTTCTAACTGGTAAGACCAGCAGGTTTTCTGTAAGGCCCCAAGCTCTGTTACAACTGCACTGCATGTTCTCTGAATTTTACAACAGTTTTGCAAAATAATGATTGTTTTCCTATTTGCCTAGAAAAGGAGACATAGGGTAATGAATTCAATGATAGACTGTATAGCAGGATAATTTGAGTTTGATCCTTAGAACCCACATAAGAAAAACTGAACATGGTGATGTGTGTTTTTACTTTGAAAAATGAGGAAGCCAAGACAGATGAAGCTTGTTGTTTGGCCCAATGAGCAAGCCTCAAGGCAATGAGTAACCCTGTATTTTTAAAAGTGCTAAAAGGTAGATGACACTTATGGAATGACATCAGAGATGAACAGGTGGCCTCTACAAGCATGTGCATATGTGTATGTGGACACACACACAGACACACACATCAGTGATGGCCACACAGCCTGGCCAGCCATGTATGAGAGAGTCCCAGGCTCCAGGCACAGTAAAACATCAAAGAACCAAAGCAAGCTACTTGAAAAGGCACTAACACCTCATATTTACTTGGAAGGCCTCCTTAAATGCACTGGTTTCAGCCTTGTAATGCCTAGATCATAAAATACCTGAAACCCCACACTAAGGTCACACAATGGCATTAACCAGGAGCTGGCCAGAAACAAAAAAGGTCAGGTCAGGTGTTAAATCCAGATTGGAGATATACTCTCTTGAACCAGCTAAGCTTTTCTCCCTCAATCTATATTAACCCTTTTGAGTAAGTCTTAACACTTACCATTCTTATTACATTTTCTCTGGATGTTCCTGCCTCATTTTTCATTGCTGACTGTCTGGTGGTGGTATATGCTAAGATACACTGGTGCCTCATTTTCCTCAAAAGATGTGGAAGCTGATGTCTAAGTATTATAACATGTTTTCAAACTGACTTATGGGCTACTTTCTTATATAGATGCTAGGCACATCCATTAGGAAAATATTGTGTTCTCTCATGTAGATGTCAGTATTCCTTTTGGTGTTTCTTATTTTTTGTATTCATGTTTTTCTTTCTGATGCACTCAGTTACCAATCTGTGACTGGATCATGATCTATAATTCATACTCGGTGTCTGCTACTTAAAATGAAAATGTTCTTTCAGGGAGACAATGTTGGCTGAATTGTCTCTTTGTGAGGTAGTCCTTGAAATTAATTTATTTCAAAGATGGTTCAGTGAGCAGTCTTATAGAATCATCCTGTAAGAAGATCATCGTCTGCTTTTTAATACATTTTATTTTATGTGTATGGATGTTTTTCCTGCATGGGTGGCTGCACACCCTGTGTACAGTGCTCACAGAACCAGAAGTGGGCATCAGATTCCACAGAAACTGGAATTATAGATGGTTGTGACCTGCCATGTGCGTACTGGGAATTGAACTTAGGTCCTTTGAGATAGGTCTCCAGTCCCACTGTCTCCTAATTAATGGGGGAATTTTTCTTTACTATTTTAAAATGATACCTTAGATCCCACCACTATATACTCTGAACTTCTTATTCTCCTTTTTCCACCTTTCATGTGCTAGAATTATAGGTGTGCCACCATGTTGAGTTTCTGTGATGCTGGAATGAATCTAGGGCTTTGCCCTCTAATAACTCAATGTTTTGTTTTAGAAACTATGTTTAGGCAAAAATCCAACCCTGTATTAGAGGAAAGAACTCTGGTTCTGAGGCCAGAAAAGAGGAGAGCTTAAATATCAGTTTTGTCATATTTACCTGGCGGGATAGGTATAATAAATTACTCTGTATAGTCCTTAATTTCATAAGAGTCTTCTTGCTGGCTATAACTGAGGTCATTTTTAGAGTATGATTCCTATCTAATTTAACTGGAAATCTGTGTTCATCCTGTAAAGATGAAGCTTTGTCAGCTGGCTTGCTGTGAAAATGTCAGTACATGCTGTACAGGGGACCCCACTACTATTGCATGTGCTGTGGTATCTTATCCACCCAGTATCAACTTTACTAATTCTCATTTGTGTTTTTATTTCCATTCTTTCTCATATGGGCACAAACAGGGCAGGGGCAGGTTTATATAGGGCATGAAAGAAAGAGAGAAAGGATGGTTTGGGGCTAACTAGAGGAGGACAGAGGTTGAGGAAAAACAGAGTTGAGGATCACATTTATGACTGCATGAGCCCCTTCTACTATTTTTTTTTTAAAAAACTATTATTTATGTAAGGATGCTTATCAAACAGCATCATCATGATGTTGGGGCACAACAAGTTGAAGTCTGTTCTCTCTTTCTTCCCGGTGGGGTTGTGGATGGAAAGTTCTTTGAGCTTGTGAAGTAAATGCTTCTATCTACTTGGCCATCTCTGACCAGCACCTTATTCTGTAATTGTCCCAGATGTCCTGAGGACTGAGACAAAGTCCAGTAAACTCTCTCCAGCTCCTTTACTGGTTTCCTGAGTTTGTGTACCTGTCAAAAAAACATGGGGAGTTGGAGAAGGTGCTCTTTTGGGTTCACCCTTTCTCTTATAAATTAAGTCAGGTAAGGCTAAGTCTTCAATCTTCAAAGATAAAGTGAAGGCTCTGAAACATAGAAGATGGAGGAGGTAACAAAAGTGTACTTCTCTGAACACTTGGGGGGGGGTGGTGGTGGCTAAGAATGAACAAAAAATAATGGCTTCTATTTTACAGAGAATATAATTGAACCTGGGGAATGGCAAGTGATTTATTCAAGTCAGTGAGCTGGTAAGAATTAAAACTGTTGTCAAAATCTATAGAATTACTTGGCCCCAAATTCTTGGGCACTTTTGTTACTGCCATGAAAACACTTTTCCTATTTGGAATTTTCTGAAGGAAGGTGTCAGCATTTTGTGGTGTCACCCAGGGTAGACAAAATGGCCAAGGCCAAGAAGCTTATTGCAGGAAGATGTGAGATATTTACCCCAATATACAATAATTATTGTGGTAGAAACCAAGATATTCCAAAGAGACCCTGTATCCTTCCCTTTGGCTGAGAGCCTAGTGCCAGCCAGATGGGGCATGTTCTCCTGAACAGTGGTTCACATAGTTCCAATAGCCTGACATTCTACTAAGAAGAGGAACCTGGAACCCAACACATGATGATAGGAAAGGCCACACCTTGAGTATGCATATTAAACCATGTATAATCTCTAACTTCATTTCAAAACCTCCAAGATGGACTTTGAAAGTGTCACTAGGCCTTTTGATCCTCTCCCCAATGTGGCCACATTAAATAATCTCCCATTTCTTTAAGTGTCCTATTAATGGTGGGTGGCTGAACTTTAGGCTGCCAGGTCCCAGGCTCTGACACTAAAAGCTCAGTTAAAAACAGTGAATACTGACTTTGCAGGAGTGTTGTGCTGGCTAGAGCATTTGCATTTCTTGTGTTTCTAATAGAACTGAAATTTAACTACACATTCTTTGGGTGACAGTTTGTATAGCTTGGTCTTTTGTGAAGCCTCTAGCAGTGGGACCAGGGCCTGTACTTGACACATGAGTAGGTCTTTGGAACCTACTCCCTATGGTGAGATTCGTAGCCCAATGCTCATATAAAAGGGGGAAGATTGGTGCTGCCTCAACTTGATATGCCATGCTTTGTTGACTTCCATGGGAGGCCTTATCCCTTCTAAATAGAGATGGAGGAGGAGTGGATGAGGGGTGGGTAGAAAGGAGGTTGGGAGAGGGAATGGGAGGAGAGGAGGGAAACTGTGTTTGGTATGTAAAATAAATAAATTAAAAAAAAAACAACAAGGTGAATATCAACTGAGGTTGTTGTCTTCTGGCCTCCATTGTGTTTGTACAAGGTTTTTAATAGTTACCAATTTTGTGAGAGTTTATAACATGAATGAGACTTCATTAAATAACTTTCTTGTATCTATCTGGGTTACACAGTGTTTCTCATTGACTTCATTAATAAGCTGATGACAGTTGTGAATTTTGGGTGTTAAATCACCTTTTTCTTACTGTAATAATCCCAACTTGGCCACGATGTATTTTTTATATGACTAAATTTGGTTTGCCAAAATTCACTTAAGATTTTTTACATCTATGTTCACAATTGAAACTGGCTTGTGATTTTCACATCATAGAACTCTATTTTGGGAATCAAGGATAACCTGAACTCGCAGAATGAAATAGAAAGTAATCTTTTCCTCATCGTTGGAAAATGTTATTTAAAGTTGAAAATATTTTTTTTTCTTATAAAAAATGCAACTGCTAGAGCTTATTTCTACTTGCCAACTAGGGAGCTGTGTCCTTTTAGGAAGGATTACTATAGGGAATGGAAAACAGTTTAGTGGGCAAACACTTGTTATGTAAATGTGGGACCTTCAACTAGGTTCTTAGCATTCACATAAATGTCAGTTGGGTTTATAGTCTAGAGTTTAGGAGATAGAGATAAGGGTATTCATAGCAAGTTGGATATCTAAACTAGATACATTGGTAAGCTCTAGGTTCAAGTTAGAGATACAGTCACAGTATATACAATAAACAACAAGCAGCAAAAACACTAAATGGTAACCTCTGGCCTCTACATGCACCTGCATATACATGTATCCAAATATATATGAACACAAAAGTATGGATATATGTATCCACATACGAAACTCATAACATCCATCAATTCTCATGTGACCGTTTAATGAATAGAAGGTAATCTAGATATTTTACTTCTGAAATCAGGTTTGGTATATTATAGATTCCAAGAGATTTTTCTTTAACATAAGCTTTCAAATTTATTAAAATAATGTTGATCACATTTGGATATCTTCTACAATTCTATTAACTTGAAAGTTCTTAGATCAAGGCTGGTAACTTTAATCTTTGTTGTCTATGCTTTAGCTCACAAAACTTCTGGAGAATGAATTAATGAATATGAATTCATGCTGGCTGTCCATTGCCTGGTGAGTTCTCTTCACTTTGTCTGACAAGTACTGTCAAAATGTTGTTGATTTTATTGGTTCTTTCTAAACAAGGACCTTCTGACTTTATCAAACATTTCCCTAATTAATTTCTGCTCTCATCTCTTCTTTATGTCCTGCTTATGTTCACTGTTTATCATCTCAGGCTTGGCAAGCCTTTCTTGGACCTCCCATATGCTTTTAGACATAGATTGTTTTCAATTTTATTTAGTCCCTAAGTAGTTCTCAGTTTCAATTGTAATTGCCATTGAGAACCATGAGAAATATAAGAAAGGGTTCTCAATTTTAATCAATTAGATGCCTTTCATCTTATTTTTAAAGGCTTCAAATAGAAGTTACTTTGTTGCATTATGCTAAAATTTTCTTAAAATGTACTGAGAGTTGTTTTATGGTCTAGTACATGGTTATGGTATGGTAAATGTTGGGTGTGAAGTTGATAAGGATGTATATTCTAACTGTCCACACAAGCCTCTTTATCCAATAAATCAAGTATATTAACTGTCAATCAAATCTACCACATTTTTATTATTGTTGACTCATCTTTTCATGTTTGAAAATAGGATATTAAAATACTACACTATGATAGGCTTGCCCATTTATTTCATTTATTTCTCTAAAGTTCTAATGAGTTTGGTGGTATGGAAAGATATAAATAAAAATTAAAATATTTATACAATTGTAAATATACTTAGACTCTTCACACTCATACATTTAGAAACATATATGTCACAGCACAAGATATATTCAGATTTGGGATGCTGGTAGTTTCCTGGTACGTTTTATTTTTAGTCCTCTCTTCCTCTAATGTTTGATCTGATATCAGTACAGTTATTATAGCTCCCTTTGGGTACTTTTTTGATAATACTTTTGGTTAATGTTATTGTCAACCTTTTAGGTTTCATTAGTTAGGTTTATGTCTTCTAAAAAGCAGATGTTATATATAATTGTCTCAAATCTGGCAAACAATTTCATTAGCAATTCTTTATTGAGATTTAACATTACAGGCAAATATTGAGCCTGCCAAACCCTTAATGAATTCAAATCACGTGTGTGTGTGTGTGTGTGTGTGTGTGTGTGTGTCCATGTATGTATGTGAAAACAAAAATAAAAACATAGGCATAGTGATATGTTCTTATAATACCAATACTGGGAGGTGACGATAGGAAGATTTCTGGGAATTCACTAGCCAGCTGTCTATCCAATTAGTGAGTTACAGGTTCAGTATGTACCATACCTCAACAAACAAAATAGAAAATGATGGAGGAAAGCAAGATTTGATACTTTAACTTTTGGCTATGTTGGGCAGTGAGTCAAATAGTAACAAGTCAGGATTTGCCTCTGTACACAAGGGCTTCCATTCCACCTCTGCCTTGCTCTGAGAACATGTCAGCTTGACTTCATGACATCATACAAGGGACCCTGGAGGACATCTAGATATCCTAGGCATCATTCTTCTGAACCAAAGCCAATCACAGTATTTGGTTAAGTCGGGGAAAAGGAGTGAAACCCCATCCAATGTATAGATTCATAGGCTAAACACATAGTTGCTAGGTACAGCCACAATTAGGATATTTTGTTTTGTGATGCTACGAACAGCACTAGCTAATATATCTTACCCTGTTTGTTCTTAAAGTCAGGGTTTCTTCAGTAGTTGGTACTGACAAAGTCATAAGGAAAGCTTTTCTGCCCCTGCTCTATCTTGCAGGGGAGAATGAGACATTGTGCTTGCTTTCTTTGCCCCAATACTTCTATAGCTGGCATGGCTCCTGCAGTATTACTTTCTACCAGTTTCCTTCCACATTTTTTTCCACATTTCTCTACATTACTACAAATGGGACTTAAGCACAAGGTTATTCACAGCCCATCTGTAGTACCTGGCACATAGTGGGCCTCTCTGCAAATGTTTTCGCTTGAGTTAAATCAATGTTTTTGGGTATCTGGAATGAAGCAAAGCACAAGGCAGCAGATGAAAAGAGGAAAAACCACACAAGCTGGTTCTTTACTCTGGGACTTTATGCTTTCTGGGAAGGCCAAATAAGAGTGTGCAAGGAAAGAGCCAACAGAGAGGGAAGTCATGTTTTTTTCTGTTTTCCTGGGATCTCATATCTTCCATCACATGTCCATAGGCTCACCAAAAAAAAAAAAAAAAAAAAAAAAAAAAATGTTCCCTGCCAATCCTTGCACCCAGCTTCCCTATGCTTAGCAGAGGAGTACAATAAGGTATGAAACACACCCCATCTCTTAACCCACCTTTAAATCAGACACATCTCTATAGCACTGCTCAGAGCGAGTGTGGTCTGACAGCTGCACGTTCCAAAAGCAGGGGAGCTGATACACCAGGAAGGGATTTTGTTTGATGACAGCATTGAAAATATCCTGTAGAATGAAAACCAAGGGCACAGTCATGCAAGTGGGCAGGTTCAGCTAACAGGAGAACATCTCTCGAAGATCATGCTGTGGGATTATGATTGCTCCAGCATACAATTGCATCCATTGGGGACAGTGAAAATGTCTGGGCAGGCACAGGGTAATGTCATAGAACAACCTCCTGATTGACTCAATACCTGTGAGTCCAGCTGGTCATCATCCAAAGAGGTCACACAGGGCAGAGAGGGAACGTCTTTCCCATGCTGGCTATCATAAAATAAGTCAATTCTCCTTTCCTCACCTTGTGCCACCCTAGATTGGAGCCCCATGCTAGACTTGTCCTTCTGGGGAGGAAATACTACTGTAATGAAAAGTGGCTCAACCCATCCAGATGTACGGTAAGACAAACTACAAACACTCATTTCTAATAGCTTTTTGGGGGCTTTTGTTTGGCCTGATGAGGGATGCTCCTTGGATTTCTGCAGATCACAGCATTCAGAGTGCAACTCACTATTTCATACTCCTCTTCCAACTTGTATAGGAAGGGTTTGTTAAGCTCCATACTTAATATGTAGCCCCACTTAGTAGCCAGCCATTTGACTTGGTGCTGAGAGGTGAATTATAGGCTTTCATGACACAAGATGACTGAAGAAACTATCCTCACGGGACAATTGCTAGCTTCGGAGGGGGGTCAGGGGCAGGTCACTGTTATCAGACTTGAAATATGATGAGGACAGTAGACAACTTCCTCTCAGGTCCTAGACAGCACCTGAGTTATTTTACTTTATTTTTCACTCACTCATTATGCTGTATCTCATTTCTTAGGAAGGGAGATCAGTTTTTGGCTTCTTGGGAAATACTGAATAATAATGCTTTAAAAAAAGAAAGAAAAACAATTGCAGACTTCCCTGTTTCCTCTGTATTTGAAAACTTTGTAGGAAATTTGGCAAAGGAATCATGAGGCATGAACTCAGGATGCAAAGGAAAGGGAGACATGAAAACCTAGACAGAGTGTCTTACACACCTCAAGATTGTCAGCAACATCACAAGACAGTGAAATCTAAATGAGTGATCCAGAATTCTGAGGTCAAACAGGTCCATGCCTTCTAGACAAAGTCAGACATGTATTTTAATGAATATTTGTTAATAGTTTGCTGGAGGGCCTTCTCACACTGCTTATCATTTGTTTTTCCTGCTTAAATGCAATTCCCTTGAGTTCAGGGCTACCAGGATTAGGGTCACAGTAATGGTTTTTAACTTACACATTACTTGTACCACTGAAGACATGGCTCAGTGGTTAATAGCACTGGCTGATCTTCCATAGGAGTTGGGTTTAAGCCCCAGCCCTCATATGAAGGTTTACAAGCATATGTAAACTTCAGTTCTAAAGGATCTGACACCCTCTCTTTTGGTCTCAATGGGCACCAGGCACACATGAAGTCCAAAGACCTATATGTAGGCAAAATATCATTACACATAAAGTATACAAGGAAAATAATCCGGCCCTTTACTTACCTGTCACCCTCCTACATGTCTTAGTATACAATGTTCAGTGAATGTATTTTGACTAAATATATGAACAAAGCAATGAATTGACACCCATCCATTTATTAACATGAATCGTTAAGAAACAGACCAGGTCTGCTGTAGTCTGAGGTCTGCAATATTCTCCCAAAAATCCATGTGCTAAACTATTGGTCCTAAGTGCTGGATTCCCACTGGAGGTACTTAAACCTTTGATAGATAGGATTTAGTGGAAAGTTTTAAGGTTATTTGGAGAACACATGTGGGAGGACTGTGGGAACCCAGTATCTTCTTTGATGTCTATACAGTGAGGTGAGCAGATATGATCCTCCATGTTCTTGATAATGCTATGATCAAGCAAATATGGGTTAAAGCCTACTACACTGTGATCCAAAATGAACCACATAATCCAGTCATGGTGGCCCATTCAGGTAAATCTCAGAACTTGGAGAACGGAGGCAGAATTGCTAGTTCACCAACATGGCATATATACTGAAAATTTATTTGAGAAAAAACCAAATTGTAACAAAAAAAATCCTTTCTTAGTGTTTACTGTAGTAACAACAGAATATGCATTAACAGGAAGGTACTCAGGTGTAAGGATCTCTGCCACTGAATACTCACCTGGTCAGCCAAGGAGGTAGATAGCATGCCCATGAGTTCCCTCTCTGCTGTCAGCCTCCACATCTGTTCCCATTTCATCTTTCGTAGCTTATCCAGAAGAAGTAGTATGACTCCTGGGCAACAGTATATGATAAAACAAGAGGAGCAGTGAGATGGGGCTAGACACACTAGCCACTCTGGGGCAGCCTGTTCATCTGCAAGGATAAGATTTCCCTTCCAAATCCCAGGCAGTACATTCACCATACAGGGCCATGCTTTGACAGATACTGATCAAGTATAAAACTATCACATCACTAAACCATTCCTACTACATAAGAAAGAGCATTAGGGTGGGTTAGCACCTACCTTAATGCTCAGTGCTTTCTAGAGATATTTGGTGGTGATAGTTATACTACTGGGTTAAAATAATAAATTTCTATTATTTATATACTATTTACAAACTATTATCATAGTAATAACAACAAGCGATCCTGCTGTATATTTCTCACACATACTAGTTTCTCTTCTGTGTTTACCCTGGAAACATGAAACCCTTAGTATAGCTGATATGTGGCACCTGCACAGTACACACAATTTGCTTTTTTTTTTTACCCCAGGAAAAATACAATAGCTTTTCTACAATTTTACTCCGATCTTTTCGTTTTAGTTACTTAAAATTTCTTTATTTTAAATTTTTTTTTGAGTATTTGTCTTTATGTATGTGAAGAAGCATTTGGTAGCCATATAGAACAGAGAAGGGTACCTGATTCCCTGAAAGTTGAGTTACAGAAGGTTGTGAGCTGCTGTGTGTGTGCTGTGTGCTGGAAATGGAACTCAAGTCCTGTTTAAGATCAAGTGTTCTTAACCTCTGAGCCATCATTCCAATCCCTTTTGAGTACATCTTTATGTAGTATTTGACAGTACTGACCAGCCACACAGCCTTGCCTTATTGCTCCTGACTTGAGAAAAGTTTTCTTTGGCTCAATAATAATCAGTCAATGTGAAGGCAATGCTCATGTTGGGTCTTTAACACAAATGTCAAAACAAAACAAAACAAAACAAAACTTTGTGTTTATAAGAAACTATTAACCAGAGTCTATTGTTTCCTTCTCATCACGTTTTCCTGGTGAGTTTTTATAGAGATGGACTTGAGCAAATGGGGCAGAGTGTAGAGCAGTTTTCTATTGAATATGCTCTTGGTTTGTAAAAGTGGGAAACAACAAGGAACATGTATTTTGACTTAGCTGAGTGATTTATAGCCAGTGATCTAATAACAACTCAGTTCAGGTGGGCAGAAAAAACCAAATTCAGAACAAGAGACCACACATTTGGGTCCCCAAAGCAATCCCATTCATGATGATTAACTTAGCAGAAGGGCCACTGTCCAGGCAGCAAAAAATATTATCTAGATATATATATCTAAAATACATACACACACACACACACACACATGATTCCCAGAAGGAGTCATATATATATGATTCCTCCTCGCAATCAGAAATACATATTGACTCTTACACATTTGACTTATTCTAGTAGTTCATGTTTGGAGGATACCATTAACAGAAGGTTTTGGGCAGAGGAAGTTTGAAATAAAGGGAAGAGTAGAGTGATACAGAAATGTATATTTATGAGTCACAAGGTTAATTACACTGATTGCCGATCTCCTTCAAGCATACTGGCTTTTTTGAATAGCATTTTTCTTGATGCTCCAAAATCTTCTGAAGACAAATGTCATCCTTATTTTGCTAGAGGGAAAACTAAGAGGCTAACTCAGACACCTGTCTAATTTAAACTTTGAAAACAAGTAGATCAGTGTGGGCCTGCCTTACTCCAAAGCCAATGCTTCTTCACTCTTCCACAGAGACCTGAGCTCCACAGCCATTGGAAGCCATGGGACTTCTCTGGTTTATTTGTTTGTTTGTTTTTTCTTTTTTGGTTTCAACACTGATTAAAAATGAGGAAATTATTAATTCTCCCACCAGCACCAGAAAACTGATGTGTTTGTTCTCTTGTGGTAGCATATAGCTGTCCGAAGAAAACTGGTAGTGCTTGCCAGTTCACTCAGCGTAAATACTCCAAGCTTTGGCTCATTTGAGCAATGTGGTATCATTGACATGGGAAGAAAAACACATGATTTCCCTCTCCCTACCAGAGGATGCAAGCCAGTTCCACCACACCATAGAAATTGTTCCTTAAATATACATTTTAAGAAAGAGTAAAATTCACACACACATATACACACACACACACACACACAAACACACACACACACACACACACACGTAGAATATTTGTACATTGTGTTAAGATATATTGCTGTAACTGGTTTAATAAAGAGCTGAATGGTCAACAGGAGGTATAGACAGGAGACAGGAAGTAGGAGATAATTGAGGGGTAGGGGTGACACTAATGAGACATGGAGGGAGTTGGACATACAGAATGAAATTGTGAGGGAAAATTAATAACTAAAAGGTATGGGAATTATGGCAGGAAGGGAAAACTAGAAAGAACAGGAATTTCTGCCAGTAGGTAACTCCTTGACTGGAGAGTACAGAGTGCACATGTTGTTTTCAGGAGATAAAAGAACAAAGCAGGATGGGTGGAGAGGGAGTTAGGAGAACGGGAGAAGAGGAGACATGGAGAACATGTGGGACTAGGAAGATTGAATCGGGGGACAAATAGACAAGAGAGAAAAAAAGAGAGAGATACCATAATAGAGGGCACAATGGAATCTTGAAATTCATATGCAAATGGATGGAAGTTGAAGAAACCATCCTACAATCCTGACTGAGGTAACCCTGTCGCAAAAAAAGGAACATGGTATGTACTCAATCATATATGGATTTTAGATACAGAGCAAAGGATCACCAGCCTATAATTCATACCACCAGAGAAACTAGGATACAAGGAGGAGTCTAAGAGATTCATACAAGGTCCCTCATAGAAGGGGAAGGAAACAAGATCTCCTGAGCAAGTTGGGAGTGGAGGTCAATGAGTGGAGAGAGAGTTAGAAGAAGGAGAATGGGAAGAAAGAGAACATGTGGGACTGGGAAGATTGAGTCGGGGTTGAATAGATGAGAGAGAGAGAAAGAGAGAACATAATGGAGGGCACCTGACTCTAGAGAAATGTCCAGCATAAGGTTTGAGCCAACTGCTTCCACTACTTCCAGCAGCACTGGCCTAGCCTGGAGGACAGGCCTATTGCTGTGCAAGAGGAACAGGGCCCAGCGGCTACAGCCCTGCTACTCAGACAACCCCCTTGCTCATGAAGGTTTTAAAATCAAAGATGGAAAAATCAGAGAAAATTGCCCTTCCCTACTGCCAGCTTGTACATGGTATACACACGTGTGTGAACAACCACAGATAAACAGAAAAACAAATATAACTTGCCACTCACCAAGATCAACTTTGCCCAAAGGAAAGAAAGTGCCTTTTGGCAGGACTCCGCTTCCCTGATAGAATGCAGAAGCCAGGAAAAAAATAAAAGCCCTTTAATAATACTGAGAACATTAAAAGTAACCATTTGAAGAAATCCGAATTTCCAACAGAAGTGCCAAGAGAAAAATTATGCCAGAGCTAAGTTTAGCGACCCACCTTCCCATAGTGTTCTTCCAAAGCCTCTGAGTAGCTGGATGGAAGGCACTGCTGAAAATCCCAGCAACAGCAGGGAGCTCATGGCAGTGCACTTGAAAACACTCCTCAAAGTTCAGAATTAGTTTTTAGTTTTCAATGTGTATGTTAAACATAGATTTTTTTCCCCCCAATTCCTTGGTCTCTAAAAGGAAACAGATACAGTAGTGGAAACATGCCTTGTTGCAGCATATGGCAGGAGATGAGCTTAAGTCACACACAAGAAGCCTGTATTATATTTTATATTTTGTAAATACTGTATACCATGTCTATATTGTTTACACTTGAGAGGTATATTATCATTTTGTTTTTGTTTTGTTTTTCTTTGTAGTTTTCTTTTCTTTCTTTCTTTATTTTTTATTTTACATGTTGATCCCAGTTCATGAAATTATGTATTTTGCCCTGCAGATGGGGTAGAGCTATTTTTAGTGTGTGCTTAAGGCACATGGAAGACTGTTTGCACAGGTACTGAAATTTTTTTTAAGAACAGCTGTCAAATCTCAAAAGATTAAAAAAAAAAGGGAGATGTAATTCTGTAAATATGTTTCTCTTATTGGTTAATTAAATGAATAAAGCACTGTTGGCCAATAGCAAAGCAAGATGGGATTAGGAGACCAGGAGGAGAGAGGCAGTAGAAGGGAGGAGATTAAAGATGGTGGATTGAAAGACAGAATGCCAACTCCTCTTTCCGGTAAGATGGAAATGCTCTTACAGGCACATCCAAAGGCATACTCAACTGATACCTAGCTGTTTCTTAATTCAGTCATAAAACCAACCATCAAACCAGGTCAGTATCTGAATTTCACATGACCAAGACTTTTCGTAAGAGGAAGCTTTCCACTTCCTCCCTTCTCTTTCCAGTTTCTTTCTTTGCATCCTGCTTTCAAGATTATGCTAAATGAAAGACTAAGCCTAGAACTGGTTAATTCAAAACACAGGCTTCCTTGATTCAAGGAGAGAAACAGAAGTTCCTAAGTGACTACATAATACCAGTAGGTAAGACCGGTTCACAGCAGGCTTTGGATACACCTATGTTAGTGCAGGAAACACAGTTAAACAAGTTGAGAGGATGGCAGGATAAACAAAGTATCATACATAACATATGCACAGTGAGTCGCAAAGGTGTTTATTTACCAGGAATTGGATGCTTGTGCCCCCTCTTCTTATTCCTCCCTGGCTTCTGTTCGAACTTCCTTGGCTCCCCCTCACCACCTGAAGATGACTTGATCCCTTAGTCCTCTGGTGGTTCTTGAAAGAAGCCATATGTCAAAAATCAAATCTTCTATTCAGGACTGCCCAACTTTCACAGGATGAAAAGTCTCACAAACTTTTCTATTAGGAAGTTGTTGTTGTTGTTATTATTATTATTATTATTATTATTATTTGTTTTTGATCTTGGGTCTAAGCAGAGGGTTCTGGAAAAAACTTGGGCATGGAGAGAAACCAGAGTGTGAGAGTTTGAATCAGATTTCTGCAATCTCCTGGGTGGGGTGCTTTGTGAAAGTAACTTACCCCCTTTGTCTCTGTTCTTATCTGTGCAATGTGAGGTAATATAGCCACAATCATTGAAGTCAAGCTTGTTCCTGGGGATATTTTACGTCTGCTGATACTGACCACAAACCAAAAACATGTTTAATTAAACAAAGAATAGTCCATCTGTTGCTGATAGTTTCCAAGACAGGAAGAAGCCAGGAGCAAGTCAGAGAAGCTGTCTCATGTAAACTGACTCTGCTGCTTGCTGTCTCCATATCAGCATCATCAGGACCATTGATCTGTGTCAGAAGGAACCACCAGAGGCTGGGGTAGGGTGTTCAAAACAAAACAACTTATTTCTCTGAAATACACTGATTAATTAGAGCAGAGCATTAGAAATGTGTGTCTCAAAGTCCCACAATGACAGGAATATTTGGAGACAGAAGAAATGTGTGCTGAGGATTTTTTTTTTTTTCAGAATGCATAGCAAACCAAGCACAGAGATGAATGTTAATTAATGTTAACTTTATTGAAATGCAAGAGAAGGGGCCTGCAAAGTTGCCACTGAATAAGGACTAATAAATAGGAAGTAACTGCTCAATGTTCTTACTAAGTTTTAAAGTAAAAAAGATGTTTGAGATTCTCAGCCAGATATGGTCCTCACTGCTGTTGCAGAATAAAATGCAATGGTCTGTAATCATTCTATCACAGTGCAAGAAATCCTGTGAAGCTGCTCCATTTTATCTCAACTGACTCCTCTAGTTGCCAGTTCCACTCTAAGCCAACATAATACAAGCACCGAGTCACTTGTTCTTGTCTCCAGGTTCTACACATGGCTGGTCCCAGGTTGCTCACTGCATCTTGGCTGAAATATCACTTTCACACAGAGTTCTGTCCCTATTGTCATCTATGATCTATTCTGGGTAATTGCTTTAGGTAGTATACTACCCATTTCTCTTCCCACCTTGGCTCCCTCACAAGTGAAGAATGAACACCTCAATAGATGTCTTACATTAACACCAGTATGATCAACAAAAGCTCTGTGGCTCAGCATCAATGAGCAAAGCAGTAGGAATTTTGAATAAATTCTGTAATACTCTTTACAGTGGTGATTAAGGAGAAAAAAAGGGAAACATAAAAAAATACTAGCCTAGGCTAAGGTACAGTGTCATTCAACATGCAGGGAAGATGCTGGTGAGAATATTCAATACAGGTCTTTGACACATGTGCATGTACATTCCTTTCCTTGTGGTGTCAGGTATTTTCCTTTGTTCCTTACAAGAGACAGTTCTGCAAAGAAGGGTTTATTTTTGATTCATGGTTTAAGAGTGTATAGTGGCAGGGAAGGCATGGCAGGAGTGTAGGGTGGTTGGTCACAATATGTTTATATTTAGGAAACAGAGATGAATGCTGATGCTTAGCTTGATTTTTCTTTCCTATTCAGTCTGGATCCCTATAGTGTTGCCTATAGTCAGGTTGAATCTTACCACCTTAGTCAAACACTTCTGGAAACATCCTCAGTGTATTTTCTAGGTGGCTTCATATCTCATCAAATTGATAATGAAAATGAACCTTCATATTTGGCCTATGTGAAAACAGGTGGCCACTGCTAACCCATCTGTGGCTAAGGCCACTCTACCTAATGAAAAGCCAGTATAAAGGAATTGATGGGAGATGGCATTCTGTATATATGTTTCTCATACTGGTTAATGAATAAAGCACTGTTGGCCAATAAGAAAGGAAGATAGGAGGGACTAGGAGACAAGAAGTAAGGAGGAGTCAAGATTGAGAGATGGGGAGAGCACAATGTCAGCCTATTCCCCGGTAAGATGAAAGCACATGGAAATATGTAGATATGGGTTAATACTTAAGACAGAGCTAGCTGATAAGAAACTAGTACTTGGCCAACAGCATTATATCAAATACAGAGTCTCTGTGCATTATTTGGGACTGGCGCGGCGGTGGGACCAGACCGGCAGCAGGGAGGAAAAACCTTAGTCTTTACAAGCAATGTTTGAACAGGTTATTAGATACAATGGGAATGGTCTGCCAAACACCAATCCAGAGAATGTGGAAGACAGAAATAATCTCTGAAATCAGAACAAAGAACCAGAAACTTCATCCAAATGAGCATTTGATGAGCTAGAAGGGGTCCAGAGGACACATTTTTATCTGGTCTCTGGTTTCCTCTCATATCTTACATAAAAGCTTCCTCATGCCCATATTCTTCACATCATGAAATTGACAGGCCATGACAGCATCCATAACTGGATTCTGCCTATTCATAGGCTTCCCTGCCCAGCTTTCTTTCAACCATCTTTGTGTCCCCTTCCACACAGTCTTATACCACTCAGCTTCTGCTTACTCACTGGCTCCTATCCCTAGACCATATGTGTACTTTGGGATTTTTCTCAGACTCATCCCTTTTCAAGAGCCTGCCAGCATTCCCTGCTCATCATCAAACCAACAGTACATACTTGAAAGACATTTGGGTTTTGAAATGGCTACTGTCCATCATGAATGACTTCAGGAGAATGGGGACTTTATGCATTTTCCTCTTTAGTGTTGCAGAAAGAGCTGGTGCATCTTAAAGTTTTGGGTGTTAACACCAATCTGTGCCCCTTGAATCATCATGATCTGCACTTTCAGATCACATAGGCTTGGAAATCCTATATGAGAATGCGTGGAAGAACAGGTATCGATGCTTCATTTTGATTGTCCATGTCCTCAGAACAGGATTTGATGCCTGTACTAACTCTTATGGGGCTAAGGGGTGAAAGTGCAACCTCTTATTCAAAGGTATTGATTGACAGGTGTCCATATTCCAGGACCTACTGTACATAGAAAGTAATTAAGGGTTAAATGAGGGCAAGAAGTTCCTGATAGCAGATGCTTTAAGGCCAAATGGGATATGCCATTCTCATTCCCTTCCCCTTTATCTTGGGTATGTATCTCTCCAATTAAGAGTACCATTATCCCCTTGCTATTTTATAACTTTGTTATCTCCATAGGAAACTATACATAATTAATGGGAAAGGAGTTTTAGTGAACATCAATACTGGTTCTACATTAGTAGATTTTATGCTACATTTCCAGCAGCTTAGTTAGACCTCATAGTAGCCTATTAGCACTGGCATTTATAAAATGGGGAAAGATAAGTGACACAGACAGGATCCCCATTCAGTTCTGCCAGATCCCACTGCTTCTGCTCTGCTGTAAATTTTGGTCAACCCTTGCTGTAGGTAGTCAGATATTCACTAAGAGACAGGAAATCAACTTGGAGCATAGTTTTTACAAATTGTTTTTCTGGCTACCCCAGCTTGATCCTGGTCTTCAGGAAGATGGGCTCTGTTTCTTTTTTCTTTTGCACTGGAGCCAGCATATAGCTGAGTCTATCTCCACCAGACTGGATTTAATAAACATGGGTTCAGTAAGCAAAGCCTTTCTCGATAGAGCAGCCAGGTAGACTCAGGGATGGGTATTTCTTCTGAATAACTGCCTTTGATGAGATTCCCTTCACTTGAAGTAGTCCCTCAGCACCTCAAGAATGAATTCAGGATCTGCCACCCCATTTTTATTCAAATACATCTGACCCACTGTGTTAAGATGCAGCAGTGGAGGGAAGGCTCAGAGGGACAAGGATTGTTATTTAAGTATAATGGAGGATGACAGAACAGCTCACACTGGGACTGATGAAGTAGGAGGCTTATTTTCCTCTTTATGATGTCACAGGCATTTTAAGATGGGCCTATGAGCCATGAGAAACCCAGGAAAATAGGCTGGGTACAACAACATAGACAGAATCTCCTGCTGGATCCTTCCTATATATCCTGTAGGGTTTCCCCACTTACACAGTCTTGGCAGCTTGTGGCCAGACTTCTCTTTCCACTTAAGTGTCCCCAGAACCTTGCAAGGTGAGGGTACTGTGTACATCTGCTGAATGGATGTCCCTGAATTCAAGTAGCTTTGAAGCCCAAGATCCCACTGACAGCAAAAGAGTGTTAGTTACTTCCTGCCACTGTCACAAAACACTATTGGCCAAGGCAACTTATGGACAGAAGGGTTTATTTGGCTTAGGGTTACAGATGACAAAAAGTCTGTCATAGTAGAGAAGCATGGCTGCAAGCCACAGGCATGGTGGCAGGAACCATATGCTGAGAGTTCAAACCTTGAACCACAGCCCAAAGCAGAGACAAAGCACTGGGGATGACTTAAAATTTTTAAATCTTAAAGCAGGTTGCTTAGTGACATACTTTCTCCAGCAAGGCTACAACATGCTCAAACAGCACTAACAGAGTACCAAGTATTCAAACAACTGAGCCTACAGGAGACATTCTCATTCAAACTACAAGGGTGGAGGTAATAAAGAAAAGGGTAAAATGGGAAGAACGGTGCTGTCTTTATAATAAGATTCTGGAATAAGTGGGTGGCCCATGTATGTTTAGTAAATAGGAATCACCTGCTATTTACTGGAAACTACTAAGGAGTTACAAATTAGAGGTTATGATTTAAATTTCCCTAGGTAATTTACATATGTAGCCATGATGTCCAGGTATTATTGTAATTTAGAATTTGGTGCAATACTATTAAGACAGTCCATAGCAGTGCCAGACATGGTGATGCATACCTCTAATACCAGCAAATGGGAGGCAGAAGAAGGCAGATCTCTGTGAGTTCAAGGCCAACCTAGTCTACAAAGCAAGTTCCAGGGGCTGTTATACAGAGAAAACCTGTCTCAAAAAACAAAAAACAAAAAACAAAAACAAAACAAACAAACAAACAAAAAATCACTTTATAGTTATCTAACATAGTTTACTGGGGAATGGGGCCAGACAAATTTCCGGAGCTACATAACCACTCTACCAACCATTTCTACGCACTGACAGCCTAAGAACTTACAAGAAAGGCCCTGTCATTTACCAGCTCTGCTAACATGTGAAACCAATTAACCTCACTAAGCCTCCATAATGGGGACTAGATGAGCTAAAGTACGTGAAAGCATGCATCAAAGTTGAGATTAGTGCTGTGAACTTGGAAGGCCCCAAAGAAATCAGATGCTCATCCCATTATAAACCACAAGCAGAATGAATGCTGCCAATTTTCTCCATGGAAGGGAGTGTCTGGATCACACTGTTTTTTTTTTTTTTTTTTTTTTTTTTTTTTTACCATCCACTGCACCATGTCTGGGTATTGGGTCAAAGCTCCTGTTCTTGAGATAACACTGACATCAAGAAGATCCCCTGACGTTGCATGGGTCAGCAGGGTAAGGCAGTCATGTTTTCAGGGAAGACCACCCCTCTTGTTAATGATATATTAGATCAACTGAAATGCTTAGCCAGGTACTCATGCCAGCCTAGACTCTGCTTTCCCTGGCCTTTGGTTCATGGCCCATAACTTCAGAGGCCTAGTCTTTACTATCAGAGGTCACCTCTCTGAGCTAAAGAAGCTGAGGCTGGCTTTCTATTAATAGTTTCTCTGCAAAAATACTGCTTCTTCTGCACAGACAGCAAATAATAAAATGCCAAATTTAAGGGGTGAGTGTTTGCATAAAGTATATGGTATAAAATTATATTTTTCATAACATTTGATATAGCAATGACATCCATTGTATGTCAATATACAATCAAACAAATACAACTAATAAAGGAAGTTATTTCTTATTGATTACAACTGGGATGGCAAAAACTGTAATACCACCTAGTGAGAAATAAATGTATTATGGTCTGGTCATCAAATGGAAAAACAATGCAGTATTAGAAAGAAAAATACCTCTTCTATGCTAAATTAATATAGAAATATATCTACTATTTTATTTTTAAAATAAGTAGAGCATATACCAGAAAAAGATGGAAGCAGATAATCAAAAGTCAAGAATGATCAAGAAACTGTACATAGTTTTGTCAAACATGGGAGGGGCAGAGGGATTTCATGGTTCAGTGTTTGCCAACTGGATTTAAGAGAGAGACATGTGAGGTGATTCCCATGGTGTAATATTCCCAACACCTTAGATTCTGAGCTACCAATACAATGTGACCAGCGATGGGAAGATGGCCAGTACTCTTTTTTAGAGTTTTGGCTTTGTTTTGTTGTTTTGAATTGGGAGTAGAGGACAAGAAGGGATGATTCTCAATGAGTAAACTTTCTCCAATGCAGGATGAATACATTTGAGGAGTCTGCTGTACAACATAGTGCCTGTACTTAATAACTTCCATCATTAAACAAAGTATGCCATTTTGTTAGAATAAAATGAAGGTAGGAATGTTGCTGTTACTAAAGTGAACATGTGGGTAACCTGTTGCCAATCAAGGATTTGATGAGGACTCATGGCTCTTTCAGATGAAGAAAAGAGGCTACTGTTTAAGTCATACAGCTCCATGGTACCTTCTACATTAGGCTCACATTTTCTTTGCATTATCACCGTTTCTCTATCAGGGAGGTGTTGGCTACAGTGTGAATGTTTTTGTCTACAAATTCAGAAGTTGTAAAATCTAACCACCAGCTGTTACTGAAGTCTTTGGGAGGTAATCAGGATGTAATCCTTCATCCTTTTCTGGGGGGGGGGGGTTGGCAGGAGAGAATCAGAAAGTAGTGCTGACCAGATGTTGAATCTGCCTGCATCTGACATCCTGGTTTCTGAATGAGGAGAAAAACATCCCTGTTCTTCACAGTATTACTACAGCAATGTAAATGCACCAGGATAGTTTTAGCAACTCATAGTGGAGAACAAAGGGTATAGAGAAGTGGCCTGGCTACTCTCTGTCAGGCTGTTCAATGACTATGGCAGAGGCCTGGAGGATGGGATAGCAACTGTGCTCCAGGCTCACAGATGGTGTCTGGAGACCCATAGTCTGTATTTTGCAAATATTTTTTGTTGTTTCAATTTTCTGTTCAGCAGATGGCACTCTTGTGATTTACTTAGCAAAAGATAAAAGAACTTGAGAGTCTGAGGCCAGAATTTAAAAAAAAAAAATCACAAGAAAAAATAGTGGGTTGCACTGAAGGCCTTGAATTAAATGCACACTCTCTGAGGTCCTTGGGGAAGCAATGGTAAACTTCAGGAAGAGTGCCATTTGCTCACAAGGGAAGATATCAAGATACCTTGTTATCTTTACAAGATGCAGCCTGGAAATCTCTTTTTTGTCTGGTTTTAATTAGGGGCCTCCTGTGAGATCTGGGGAGAAGGGGCTCTCTAGTGTTAGGCTGTTCAATATCATGCTTCCTGAGACCCAATGAAGCTGAAGTTTTGAAGTGTGGTGGGTTAAGTGCTCTGGGCCCAGTGATGGGTAGTTTGCATAGCATTTGCAGTGGTTTAGTCAGTGTTCTATTGCTGTGAAGATACACTCATCACCATGGCAACTCTTATAAAACAAAGCATTTTATTGGGGCCTGCCTGCTTACATTCAAAAGTTTAATCCTTTATTGGCATGACAGGAAGCTTGGAAGCACTCACACAAACATGGTGCTGAAGAGGTAGCTGATAGTTTTACATCCAGATCAGCAGGAGGAGAGAGCCACACTGGTCCTGGCTTGAGCATTTGAAATCTCAAAGCACACTCCAACTAGGGAACACCACCTCCAACAATGCCACACCTCCAAATTCCTGTCAAGTAATGCCACTCCCTAATGGCCATACATTTAAATATGGGAAGGCATTCCTATTCAAGCCACCAGAAGGAGCCACTCAAAAACTTGGCTTAGGGAAAGGCATAAACTGAGAATCAAAGGGAAAAGGGGCATTGGGTTCAATCAACTTTTGCCAAAGTTCAGGAGAGAAATGGTATCATTTCACACACACCCCTGCTCCAGTCTGGTGAAAAAGGATGAACTGACTGTTTAGCATCCAGACCAGAGATTTCTAGAGCTACCCGTCTCACAGCTTATCTGCCAAGTACTTGTGATGACATGCACCAGGAGTCTTAGGCATTATTTTTCCAGTGTTCATTGTGTATCCTTGTACATTTCCCATTCATGCAATTCTTCCAGAAACCCCGTGAGTCTAATTAGAAAAGAAAAACCAGCCCAAAGCGATGATTCAATGAGTCATGGGCAGATGCAGCCATTGCTTGGACTCTGCATAGCTCCTTTTGTACTGGGCACAACAGTTCTTGGCAAATTCTAGAACCAGCTGCATCTCACAGAGGAAAGAATTGAGTCTCACAGGCTGTGATGTGCAGGAGTGACTGAGTTAACAAGGGTGTGACTTCTTAATATTCTTACTTAGATATTTCAGGGTTGACCAGGTAGAAGGATAAGAAGTATATTTATTCCATAAAACCAACAGGGAGAACTGAGGCTGAAGAAGGTTCTGCTTTGTGAGGAAGAGAAGACAAACTTTGGGAAAGGTCACAGACTTAGATAAAGGTCAGTGGACAGAAGCAGTTGTATGATAGTACCACTAAGCATGCTTCCAGCTGGCTGTACATAACCTGGAGTTTAAAGACCAAATGAAGGATTCACAGAGCTCCCTGTTTTCTGACACTTCAACAAGAGTGTTCACAACTTTTGAAAAAGAAAAATGTTTCACAAATGCTAGTGCCCACTCATGGCATCTGGTTAGCCCATATCTGTACTTCACATAATTGTGAAGTTTGCTATAGTATTGAATACAGGAAAAGAAGCACCTGCCCATATTATTGGTTGTTGCTGTATTCACACCTATGTTGAATGGATGAGTGAGTACACTTCATATAAGTCTACTTTGTCTGGTTGTTAACTATTACAGACATCATCCAATTACAATATTCCCTCAAACACTAACAGAGGAGATAAGAAGAAATGAAGAGTCAAGCCTAAAGTTTTGAAATGCTGGATGGTGGAGGTCAAGGCAAGCATTAGGTGACAGCCACATATCTACTGATCCCATTAAGCTGTTTGTTTCAGTTCTTGACAAGTTACCATCTGGGTTGTGTTTCTGACTGTGCCATGGAATGTACCATGTAGTGTCTAACTTTATTTCTCATTACTTCCTACTTCTTGACAGTCTAGTTCTTGCTACAGGCTCATAGGTGAATCAGCCCTTGAATGTTCTAGTTTTCTTATTCTTCAGGTTAGGAGGTTTCCTGGAGAAGTTCTTAATCCCCAGAGAACCAGGCCCCCATCTGGACATTTCTAGCCTAATTCAGGAACTGAAAAAAAACAGAACATAATTTAGTTTTCAATTGTTTTTAAGCAGACATCCTTTGGCTAACATGTCCTTCATCCTGGAACAACACACTTTCTCCTTGGATCCTTTGTGACATTGCACAAATAAATCCCTGTTGAACATGCTACTTATGTCCTCCTGGTCTGCCCTTCTTTTCCCTATTCTCATCCAAGTGTTTCCTTTTTCCCACCCCCTTTACTGATGTTTGCTTTTTAATATAATCACCCATCAGCATTTAAACTGAAGTGAGATGAATTTTAATGAGCCTGTCAAAACCTGTTTGTTTCTTTTTTTTCTCCTATCAGCTGAATGCTAAGTGAATGGCATCTTCTTGCACCCAGGAGGTGATGCATGGACAGAGTAGTCAAGGATGTGCTTTATCTGTGCCAAGGATACTTAAGGTGCCTTTAAATATACGTGAACAGTTACAGGCAAGAGTCTGTTCTGGGAACTGCCTGGTCATTTCTTCTACAGCTGCCCTGGCTCAATAAGACATGGGCATGGAAATAAGTTATAACAAGTTACACTAAGAGTCAGGTATGGTGCTGACACCAGTAACCAGAGCATTTAGGAAGAAGAAAGCTGAGGCAACGGCATTGCTGCCAAGTGTGAGGACATCCTGGGCTATAAGGTGAATTCAGGGCCAGCCTAGGCTATTGTGCTAAATTTATTCCTGCAAAATCTCTGATTTGTATCAATAGTCAAAAGAATAACAGGCAAAATTTCAATAGGATCTCAGCATTAAAGTCAGCAGAGGAGCTTTCTGGAAAGACTACAGCACTTCCACAGCTCAACTGCTGTACTGCTTTACTGTAAGAAGTAAGGTTTTTCCGCCACTGGTCTTGTCCCACTGCCGTGCCAGCCCCAAATAACACACCGAGTCTCTGTATTTGATATAATGCTGTTGGCCAGGTACTAGTTTCTTATCGGCTTGCTCTGTCTTAATTATTAACCCATTTCTATTAAATATAAGTACTTTCACGTGCTCTAATCTTACCGGGGAATGGGGCAGGCATCTCGTCTTCCTAGTCTCTCCATCTTGACTCCTCCTTACTACTTCCTCTTTCCTCCTAGTCTCCTAGTCCCGCCTATTTAGCTTTCCTACTGGCCAACATGAGAAACAGAATGGCATCTCCCATCATTTTACTGCTTTACTGCTTGCAGAATGACATGAAATAGTAACTGGAGGTGTCGCCTTTGTATGTGCCATGCCTGGATGAAATCAGGAAACCAGATATCCTCCTCTGGATTGCTGCACATTTCCTTTCTTTTTGGAAGATATAATGAGTCTATGTATCACTCACACTGCTCTTATGATTTACCTGTGTTGTAGCCCCTTCCAAGAGCTGGCCATGGACGGTGGTTTTTCCAGAGATTTCCAAGATACCAATCACTCTGGTTCTCTACCAAACCCAGGACCTGTTGCCCTATAAAACACAGAGAACACAGATGTCTTAGAAGCAGCAGCACAAGTATGTAGGGCTGTAAAGTATCAAACAGAAGAAATTATTATGCAGATCCTCATAAAACAGCCCCCACTGGAGGCTTTCATTAAGTGCTAGGTCCTAACCAGAGTGTTTAAGTTGCATTAATATATTTCCTTCTTACAATTAGGCAGCTGCTTTTTTAATCTCTATTTTACAGAGAAGAGTCAGCTTCCTAGAATGGTCATCTGTCTATTTCTGATAAAGTAAAAGGCCCCAACCATCCATCCATCTACCCACCCAACCATCCATCCTTCCATCTATGCACGCATGCACATATGCATTTCATTGGCAACATTAGGTATATCTTATGGCCGGACATAGTGATCTTCAAGATTCCAATATGATGTTTTCCACTGTATAATAATTTTTGGCTTTCTGCAGGTTTTTTTTTTTTGTTTTTTTTTAAGGAATTATCATTGTTTGATATGATGAGAGCCAATAGGGAACAGCCCCTCTTCAGCCAGCTCCTCATAGTGCTTACTACTTCTAAATTACATCCATATCAATAAGGACATGTAAATATCATGTCAATGCAATAGTGTCATCTGGAGGGATAAGTATTCTTCTGTCACCATAGTTGGCTTTGTCTCTGCTATACCATAATATTTCAGAAGGCTTGTAGCCCATCATTTAGGGCTGTGTTTCCAGGGAGTCATTAACACATTTGGAGATATATATCATCACTAGGGGACATGTGTCTGGAACGTAGATAGGACTGAATCTCTAAGCCTTCCAGGCATGTTATCAAACCTACCTGGTTTCATTGAAACATTCCAATATAAGACATCAGTAAAAAAATGTGTATTATAATTAACCCCATCAATTTATTGACTGGGGAATGAGTCTTCATACAATCAGTGATTAATACAAATACTGATGGAGCTAGTATATAAGTTTGCATTTGTCTGACATCCAGATGCTTTTCTTTTCAAATCATTAGTGATTATTCTCATAACAAATGTTCGAAGTAGGTATCATTAATCCACATTTCATAGAAAGAGAAACTGAGGCTTAGGAACTTTAAATGATTTGCTAACAGTCACACAATTAGCCAAACACAGCTAACCATGTGAAGTAAAACTCATACTGTTGGCCAATCTGAGAGATAAAGAGATTTCTAACCAAATAAAAATCCAGCAGCATGCTAAGAACATACAGCAACACTGCTGGAACTCCACCCTGGTTGATATAGGACCTCCTTGGTATAAGGACAGTTCTGTGAAATGATGGTGCAAAGGTTTGGTATAATTTCTTTGATTAATTTACTGAGTTGCTATCTAAATCATCCTAGCACAAACACATAAATTGGAGGCATGGGAAAAATACTACCACCCATTTTGTCAATGTAGATGATCATATCCCAAACTATAGAATCCCTTCAAAAAGTGTGTCCTCAACTTAAGGAGTGCAAGAACCAATCAATACCTCATGCAATAGCCTTGTGATTTGGTGCAAAACAACCAGCTCACAAAGGCTTGGATCCCTTAACTAAACAGCTGTAAACAAAATCCTGGCAATAGAGAATAATTTGATAACCCTACATAGGATCATGGGACAAAACTAAAATAGTTCTTGGTGACAGCGTTTACTAATTAAGGGTTAGTATCACCAATCATTTTGGTGATCATTTGGCATCAAAAGCTCAGACCTGAGAAAAGTGTGACTGTTTGAATGAGGAATGCCCTATGCTCAGGCATTTGAAAATTTGGTCAACAGTTATAATGCTGTTTGGAGAGGTGCTACATCCTTGCTAAGGGAAGTACTCTGAGGATGGCTTCTGAGGGAGTTTAGCCTCAACCTACTTCTGCTTTTTCTCTCTGCTTCATGTCTGCAGTTGAAGATGAGATCTCCTAGCTCCTAGCTCCTGATCCCACACTTGCTGCTTGCTATCACACCTTCCTGTCATGAGGAACTCTTAACCCCTGAAACCATACACAAAAATAAACTCTTCTGAAAATAACATTTGTTCATGGAATTTTACCACAACAACAGAAAAGTGACTAACACAAATGCCACATATCAGGACTGAAAAACAGAGAATGTGGTTTTATTGCATTGAGGATGGCTACCTGAATCTCAGAGAAGATGGACTTTCAATATCTGAAAATCCAAATTCTGTATTTTGGCACCACCCATATTATATTTGGCCTCAACCTATTGCTTTAAACAAGTCTTCTAGCTAACGATTCATTTCTACCCAACAAAATTAAAGGGTGCTTGCCTCTTTCACTCATTAGCCACTCCATCAACAGAGACCATACTTGCACCTGCTATTCCTTACCCACAGTCCTTTCAAAGCCTATATTGAGCTTGACACTTAACACAAAAACCCAAGTCTGAACTATATTTCATATTCATGGCATCATGACATTTATTTTTATTTGGTACTTCCTATCAACATTTGTATCTGCAGCTAATTTACATCTCTTAAGTTGCCAACTGAGTTATAGAAAACATTCTTGCCCATCATGTGTATATGCCCCATATTCCTACATTAGCAAATGGGCAAGGTCTGGGTAATATTTCACACACAGTATTTAACAAATGCTTGCTATATAAATGAATCTTTTATTTATATTTATATAAGTGTTCCTGCATGTCTTTTTGTATGTGTGGTGTGTACATGCATATGAATGAATATGCATGTGTAAGTATTTGTATGGTAGAGGTTGACATCAGATGTATTCCTGTATTGTTCTCTACCTTAAATTTTCAAATGAAGTCTTCCATTGAACCTAGAGTTTGCTATTCCAGCTAGACTGGTAGGCTTCCAAACACCAGGGACATTCCTATCTTTGACCCCTAGTCTTGTTACAGATGTGCTCTGCCACACTTAAGCTTTTACATGAGAGCCAGGATTGAACTCAGGCTCTCATGCTTGAACCCCAAGTATTTTCCTGACTAAGCTATTGTTCTCATCTCCATGAAGTACAGTCAATACAACCAACCAATACAACCTGAAGTCAATCATTTCTTTTACTATACTTTACTACTTGCTGTACTAGGGATTGGCTTCTTTGCATAGTAGGCAAGTATTCTACCATGTCAAATACCCCCCCCCCAATAAGCTTTGGAAGTTGAAGACTGTGTTTGCAGTTGGTGGTGTCAACAGTCCCAGCATCAATGCTGCTTTTATGTAGTAGTTGTTGAGCTCAGGTGACAGTGTCCCTCACATGGAGAACTGAGAAGATGGAAAACAGCAGCAGCATTCACTCAGGAAAAACAAACTGATAAACTGAGGAATTATATTAAGTCTCTTCTACAGAGAACATTCAAATTCTCTTTTTTCCCCCTCAAGCTTGGGCTATCTTTCTTTTGCTGGCAGCACACAATTCACACTATGTTGTACAAGGAAATTAACTAGGAACATGATTGTAATGCTCATATCCATTGACTGAAAAAAGCGATTCAACAACTAAAAGACTTTATTTTGTTTTAAGTGGAATTATTAGGTCTAATATCTATCATTGGAGCAAAGTGGGAAGAAGTGATTTTCCTTATTAGTCTCTCAGAAACCTTGGGTTCTGAATGTAGGCTTGTGAATTCCCTGAGATGTCTACTTTGTGTGTCTCTCAAGCCACTGAGGTCTGTGGCTATGGAGCTCTAAACATCAAGACTGTTGGAGGCAGAGGTATAAAATCTTGACTCCTGCTCTGCTGGGTTCTGGCTGTGCAGTCTGTAGAAAAGTCTTTAACTTCTCATTCCCTTGGCATCTTTTTGGCTCCTATGAATACACACATTTAAATCATATCACATGTGTCAAATGGTATACATTTTTCTTTGTGTGTCTCCTTGGATAATACTTAGAATATCATATAACTTTGTTTTTCTGGGTATGGTTTACATGTCATCACTTCAGATGTATCTGTCCTCCAAGCACACACCAGGGAATAAACTCTTGAACTACAAAATAAAAATCAATAGTTAGTAGAGGGCTATGTCCTTGCTTTTCCAGGCCCAGAAGGAGGAATTTCCTGTGCTGTTTTTTGGTAACCTTTTTTATTCCATGGGTGTGAATTAACTAACTTGTGATTTTAAGAAAACCAAGCTTACCAGTTTACCTTCCTCCTATTCCCTCTTCCTCTTCATTCCTCATCCTCTATTCCTTCTTCCTATGTGTGTCAATGTGTGCACTCAATGTTTTCTTCCATGCTCTAGGTTTTATGAGGCAGCGTCAACCAGCAGTTTTAACTATGATCCCAAATGTTAAGGTTACACATCATATATGTACATTAGCATTACCTTTATCAACAACATAAGGTGACACTTTGCTTTTAATCCCTTATGTCTGAGTAAGTTAGTATATGGTATGTGTGGGTATGTGGTTAATCTCTTAAGTGCTTTCACTCCCTTAGATATCAAAATGTCTGAGCCTTATTTCTGATCCTGGTATCTTGTGAATTACCAAATCACTCGCTACATAATGAATATGTACACTGAAAACAAATTATTTACATGTATGTATTAGTTAAGTATTAGGTTCACCTGCAGGAGCTGAAATTCAATTAGCTCATGTGGTTGTGTCCATATTCAGTTCACTAGCAGAATTCTCCAGTGCTACATGTGCTTTATTTTATTTTAATGTGTAAAGGTATTTTGTCTATATGCATATCTGTGTACCACATGAACGTTTGGTGCCCATGAAGGCCAAATGATAGTGTTAAATTTCTTGGAACTGGAGTTATAGGAGGTTGTGAACTACTATTGGGTGCTGGGAATCAAACCCAGGACATCTAGAATAGCCAGTGGTCTTAAGTCACTGAGTATCTCTGTAGCCCCAAAAACTGTACTGCTTGAACACAGATGTGTAAATTCAAATCTTGCTTTCTCTACTTCCCAGCTGTTTGACTGTTTTCTGTATTTCCTTCTTCAGTCATCTGTGAAGAGTAGTCAAGATGCAGTTTTATCAGAAATAGATTTAGTAGTCAAGATGCAGTTTTATCAGAAATAGATTTTATCCAGGCCTAGGTAATTCATATTTGTTCAAATCACACCACTCAGAAATATCTCAAAAGTGAGGCCAGAGAGATGGTTGGTACTGAAGAACACTTGCTGTTCTTGCAAAGGACAAGTATTTGATTCCCAGCTCCCACATGGCAGCTCAAGACCAACTATAATTCCAGTCCCAGGAGGTTCAATGCTCTCTTCTGGACTCTGTAAGTACTGCATTCACATGGTGCAATTACATACCTCCAAGCAACCTTTCACACACATAAATTAAAAAACAAAACAAAACAAAACAAAACATAGCAAAATGTCCCTTTGGCATCCGGTGATACCATTATAAAATTTCCCAAGTGGCCTGTGCTGCCCTGTAGGTTCAGACTGTCATCCTCCTCCATCTGGTCCCTTCCCAAGATGCTCTGGCCCATAGTTTGCTGAATCTCTGATTCAGTCTGACATCTATTGATGATTTGTTTGGTGTCAGACACCACACAAAATATGAAGGAATTAAACACAAATAAAACAGCCCTTTACCCAGAGAGAGTTATATGAGGAGGAAGATAAATAATTATGAATCAGTGTGATACCTGAGTGACAGAAGCTCTGATAAGTTGGAGGAATGGCAAGAAGAAGATAACTGATTCTATGTAGAATGTAAGGGAAGCCTGTCTGACACTTGATGCTTTCCCTGGATCCATCTATCATGTCCCTTCCTGCACAACAGATAAGCCCCTACCACATGCAGACCTCACAACTCCCAGCTTCCTTCATATCATTTTTGCTACATATGTTCAGTGTTATCCATCTGGGACCAAAGTCCTTTCTACTGCCTGATGGCAGGGTGGGTGAGACATGCACCCAGCTCAGGACTGAACTTCTACAATGTCCTGGATTCCAGAGGTTCCTCAGTCTAAAGACTTAACCTTGATTATATAGATACTTCAATGGCTTAATTCACATTAAGATGTGAATTTCCTGCCAATTCCTCTGAGGAATGAATGGCATAGACTTCCACAGCATCTAGACACTCAATATTCTGCAGTGCTTGCCTCATCATTGAAGGAGTTATTATTATAAAACATGCTGATTAACAGAAAAAGGCTGTTTTTGGCCTGGCCATGTGGTTATGATTAACTGTGCTGTTCTTAGTCTTCCCTACTTTGGGCACATGCTAACTTATGAAAATAAAGCCATCTTCTTGCTTATTTATACATCAACAGTAACAAACAGACAAGAGCCAACACACTTGCTATACTATCGGGATTCTGCTGCTGGTTTTACCAGCCATCAGAGGAATGGCTCTAGTCTAGGAACTCCCTGTCTCCCTTTTTTCCTCCCTCTTACTGGCTCCAGGCAGAGATTCTGCTATTAGGTTAGGGGGTAAGAGGGGAGTGAGGATTGAGAGTCAGCAGTAACTCTGCCACTTACAGCACATGGGAATGTGAAGCTAAATGGAAGGAAACATGACCATGACAAAGACAGAAGGATATATGTACTAATTAATTAGTTATTAGCATATACTCATTGTAGAAAGTGAAGGGTTTTAACAGACATTTTCATTAAACTATATGATGTATGCTAGCCATATTTACCCTCCATTATTATCCCTTTATCTTTGCTAGTCATTTTATTCTTTCCAAATACCCACTTCTATTTTTATTCTCTACCTCATCCATCCTATCTATGTATCTATCCTCTATTTTCGCACCCATTCATTCATCCATCCATCCATCCATCCACCCGTTCTACATTTGAGAGAAGACACACCTGCATATTCCCATTTACAACACTATTTAAAACTGATACACACACACACACACACACACACACACACACACACACACACACATTTTTTTTTGCCAAAAGAGCGCTGAAAATGCTTCCTTTAAAAATTTACGTACATGTCAAGATCAGAATTCTTTCAGTTTCAAGGCAGAAGAATTTAATTAACTATTTTACAACCACAGCTAAGGCAGATTATGTAAGAAGTATGATATAGAATTGTCATAAAAACCAGTGGGCATGAGTATCATGCTGAACAAATACACCCAATAGTTGGTAGTTTGGGAGATAGGTTTTCTTGACTTTGATTACAAACTAACCATGTTCTGATGACATTTATGTTTTTTTTAAAAAATAATTTATTTCTTTAAGTTTCATTCTGTATTCCAACCCTAGAAACAATGACATCATGGATTTTGCAGGCAAATGTTTAGAAATAACTAAAAAAAAAAAAAACATCCTGTGTGAGGTACCCTAGACTCAGAAAGACAAACATAGTATTATTGACTCAAAAGTGGATATTGGCTGTGAAACAAATAACAAACTATAACCCACAGCTCCATAGAAGTTAGATAACAAGGAGAACTCTAAGAGGGATGCAGAGATTGCCCTGGGAAGGGGAATTAGATGTGCTCCCCTGGGCAAATTGGAGGTGAGGGGGCAGGCAGTAAAGGGGAGGGGAAGAGAAATAAGAACATGAGGGAATGGGATATTAGGGGAGACAGAGTGGAGAAGCAATGAAAGATATCTTAATAGAGACAGCAACTATGGGGTTAGGGAGAAACCTAGTACTGCATTATTGTATTAGCTTGTGTGATCACCAAGAGATGATTGGAAAAATAAAATGTGTACATACACAGGTTGAAGTTTACTTAAATATAATAAAGAGATTAAGATTATGTTATCTGCAAGGAAATGGATAAAACTAGAGATTATTAAGTGAAATGAGCAGATACAGAAAGACATGGAGGTTTAAAATGAGACAAAATGGTGTTAGTTATAGCCCTAGCCATAGTTCAAGGTAACTGATCAAAGTACAGTTCCACTAAGTCTCTTATAAAATATAAGAATAAAATATTTTTACCAACAAGTATGCAGATCAAAATAGATATGTCTAATGTCTGGCACATGGTAGAGGCTCAACTAAAGCTACTTCTCTTACCCACTTCTGATAGTCATGATTAATAACTTGTAGGTTTTCCTATGTGATTACTAATAGTATTTAGCTAGGAGGGATATATTAAAATGTAGCCCTGCTACTTCCACCTTACCCCCTGCTAAGTCTGGCTTCATCCTGCTTTACCATTTAAAACCTATAACTTCTATAATTCTGATCTCCCTTTGAACACTTACCATGTCTTCTCCATGGGCTCAGATATCAGTCAGTCTTCTAAACTTGATGATGTCTCCTGATTACTTTCCTGGCTTCCCTTTTCTTTTGCTCAAAATTTGATTCATTGGTAATTGGATCTATTATGATGGCTTCAAATACCACTAACTAGAAGAGCCTTACTGAATCCACCCCTTCACCAGACTCCTTTCCTTCTTTTTTAATTCATTTATCAGATTTCCATCTTCATCTGGTTGCTCTGAAGTAACCCAAAACTCAAACTACAATCTTTTTCTTATTAATATTGATTTCCTCTCGCATCTCTCTCTTTCCCTTTCTTCTTCTCCCAGAATTTTTCATACCCTCACCACAACAGAAACCAATTCAATTGTCCCAATTGGGCAGCCCACAGACTGGGAAAAGATTTTCACCAATCCTACATCTGACGGGCTGATCTCCAAAATATACAAAGAACTCAAGAAACTACTCAACAAAACACCAAATAACCCCATTAAAAAATGGGGTATAGCACCGAAGAGATAATTATCAATAGAGGAAATCAAAAAGGCTGAAAGACACTTAAGAAACTGCTCAACATCCTTAGCTATCAGGGAAAGGCAAATCATAACAACTCTGAGATACCATCTTACTCCTGCCAGAATGGCAAAAATTAGAAACATCAATGACAACTTATGCAGGAGAGGATGTAGAGAAAGGGCAACACCTTTACACTGCTGGTGGGAGTGCAAACTCGTACAGCCATTATGGAGATCAGTATGGCAGTTCCTCAGGAAAATGGAAATGAGTCTTCCACAAGACCCAGCAATTCCCCTCTTAGTCATATACCCAAATGATCCACATCCATGCAACCTTAAGACATGTGTTCTTCTATGTTCATAGCAGCATTATTTGTAATAGCAAGAACCTGGTAGCAACCTAGATGCCCCTCAACTGAAAAATGGATAAAGAAGATGTGGCACATTACACAATGGAATACTACTCAGTAGAAAAAAAAAACCACTGGTATCTTGAAATTTGCAGGCAAGTGGATGGCACTTGAAGAAACCCTCCTGAATGAGGTAACCCAGTCACAAAAAAGAGGAACATGGTATGTACTCACTCATATATGGATTTTAGACATAGAGCAAAGGATAACCAGCCTATAATTCATACCACTAGAGAAACTAGAATACAAGGAAGATTCTAAGAGATTCATACAAGTGTGGGTGTGTGAGTAGAGCCTGAAGTAGGAAGGGGGTCTTCCTAGCTCATTCTCTATAAACCCAGAGCTTGCTGATTCCACTAGTCTAGCTAGCCAAATCTCAGGGATCTTCTGTTTCTGGATTCCTAGTGTTGGGCTTATAGGTGAACTACATCTCCAATCTAGCTGTTAAATGAGTCCTGAGGGTCTTCATGCTTGTATGAACCATACTTTATCCATGGAGACATCTGCTCAGTCCTATAAATCTTTTAAACACAGTAATCACATGTAAAACAGGCATTTGCTGGTGGGAGTGTAAACTTGTACAGCAATTTTGAAGATCGGTATGGCAGTTCCTCAGGAAAATGGAAGTCAGTCTACCATAGGACTGGACAATTCCACTCTTAGCCATATACCCAAATGATCCACAAGCATGCAACAAGGACATTGTTCAACTATGTTCATAGCAGGATTATTCGTAATAGCAAGAACATGGAAGCTCCTCAACTGAAGCACAAATAAAGAAGATGTGGTACATTTACACAATGAAATACTACTCAGCAGAAATAAACAATGGAATCTTGAAATTCACATGTAAATGAATGGAAGTTGAAGAAACCACCTTGAGTGAGGTAAACCCGTCACAAAAAGAGAAACATGGTATGTACTCATTCATTTATGGATTTTAGATATAGAGCAAAGGATCACCAGTGTATAATTTACACTGCCAGAGAAACTAGGATACAAGGAGTAGTCTAAGAGATTCATACAAGGTCCCTCACAGAAGGGGAAGGAAACAAGATCTCCTGAGCATATTGGAAGTGTGGGTCAGTGAGTGGAGAGAGAGGAGAAAGAGAAGGGGAGGAGAGGAGAACATGTGGGACTAGGAAGATTGAGTCGGGGGTTGAATAGATGAGAGCAAAGAGAGAAGGGGGGAGAGAGAGACAAAGGCAGAGAGAGAGAGAGAGACCATAATAGAGGGAGCCATTATAGGTTTGAATAGAAAACTGACTCTAGAGAAATGTCGAGAGACCTAGGAGGATGGCCCAAACTAACAATCTGAGCCACAGTGGAAAGGCTACCTTAAATGCCCTTCGCTGATAATAAGATTGATGATTGATGACTAACTTCTCTGCCATCATAGAGTAGCTGATGGAAATATAAGCAAATATCCACAGTCAAACACTGAGCCGAACTCCTGGAATCCAGTTTCAGAGAGGGACGAGTGATAAGAAAATGGGGACAAGACCAGGCTACAGAAACACACAGAGACAGCTGACCTGATAACTGGGAAACCAGCATTGGGCCAACTGAGACACCCTGAACATGGGCCTCAGTTAGAAGGCTTGGGCAGTCTAAAGAGCCTCTGACTGTGGAACCAGGATGTATCCCTGGTACATGAAAGGACTTTGGGAACACATTCACCATAGAGGGATACTCCCTTAGCCTAGAGGCAGGAGGGAGGGCCTAGTCCCCACTCCAACCAACTTGACAGATTTTGTTGATCACTCCTGGAAGGCATCACCCTACATGTGGAGTGGGGAACTTTGAACTTTCATAACATCCTTTCTTTTGATGTGAGCCTATACCCTGAATAATAAAAACCCGAGGCAGACACTGGGGATCAAGCTGAAGATCAGAAACACAAAGTAGCCAGGTCCTAGCTCTTAACTCTACCTACAACTAAAAAGGTGATCCTGGCTCTATGAATCCTCAGCGAGGCTGGAGATTGAATCCTGATATGTGACCCTGCTCTTATCTTTAGTGCTGGGATTAAAGGCATGAGCTCTGTTTCTTTTTTAGACTGATCCATTCTAATGTAGCCCTGGGTGGCCTTGAAATCACAGAGATCCACCTGCATCTGTCTCCTAAATCCTGGGATTAAAGTTATGTGGTAATACTGCCTGGCCTCTACGGCTGTGGCTAGTTTTTCATTCTGATCTCCAGGCAAGCACTAGTAGATCATAAAGAGTATATCACCATCTGAGGGATGCAAGTTCTCTGAAAAAGTGGAGACTGAAGTAAAATACAGCTTATATGTCATCATGACATCTAGTGAAGTTTGGTATGGTATAAGGATAGAGTTGTAGCCTCTGGATTATGTCTGGCACAGAAACTCTTGCAATATTTCTCTGACAACCTATTACTTCAGACAGTACACTCCACAACAGTGCCAGAAAACTAGACCATGGGTTCTATGTAAGCCTACTCATAGGAAGTCTGTCTATGCAACGGGCAAAGCAGGGACTCTAGAACCATACAGACAAAGCAATCTAAGCCAGTAATGTCAGCACTCTGGAAATGAGGAAGATGCTTATGTACATCCGACAGTGGCCTTCACACTCATGGTGCAATGATGATGGTAAAGCACTTTTGCCCCATAAAGGTAACTATCACAGTCAGAGGATGAGGGGAGTGTTTAAACAGTAACAAAATGCAATTTCCTTCTCTATGCAGCCTTTCCCCAACTGCACCAGCCAAATTTAGCTGTCCTGTTGTGTTTTCATTGCTTCTGAAACATGTTTTCATTATAATAGGTTTTAGCAGTGGGAATAGGGAACTCTCTGGGGAGGCTTAAAAAATGTAGATGTACCTGGTCCAGCATCTCAGGAGACTTTCATTTACTAATTTTCTAAGTATGCTTTGGAACTGGGGATTTATCTTAACATGTTCCCCAGGAACCTCAGTACTAATGCATATAGGTAACAAATACTGAAACATAAAATCCTGCCATGAATAACAACAACAACAAAATGTTGGATCAAACAACATACATACATTGTGTGTGTGTGTAGAAGGAACAAGTAAATGGAGAAAATACCCAGTCAATAAAGAAAATGCCATGATATTTTGTTTATAATCTAACAAATAAAGTTTGCTTGAGGATCAGAGAAATAAAGCGGCCAGCCACCAGAGAGTTCTTACTCCCATTAATGCTCAGACCAAAGGGATGATACTGTCTTCAGACTGCATCCTCAGACTGCTACCTCAGACTGGACTGCACTGTGCTCCTATTCCCTTGTATTCCTCTTTCTACCCAGCCATATCCCTTCTTGTCTCCACCTCTTTAGTGCTGGGATTGAAGGCATGCCACTCTAAGTGCTCTGGGTAACCTTTGTGTGAGCTCTGTTTCTCTTTTAGACTGGAACACTTTTATGTAGTTCATGGTGGCCTTTAACTAACAGAGATCCATCTACATCCTCTACGACTAACTAGTGTGGCTAAATTTGCACTCTGATCTTCAGGCAAACTTTATTTGCTAGATCATGAACAAAATTTCACCATAAGAATATTTGTAAGAAAGTACAAATATTATGTTGGGGGGAGGGGTTTTGCCTTTGTTTTTATAGTAGAATAAAAGCTTTGGATACCATCAGAGTTGATCAAGATCCATCTGAACAGGAGAAACTTCTTGATGAAAAGAGATGAAAGGTCATCCACCAAGGTATATCACAAGTATTGTATGGAGACCTCACAAAAGTAGGGTGAGTGTTCTGTTCCTGTCATTACAGGAAAACAACAAACACCCAGCTTCAATAAGCCAAAAGACATTAGATATGTAGTTGTCTAAAGAAGAGGATCACTATCCAGAAAGAACCATCAAGCAAAGAATCTGACTCATGGTACCAATATCTATTCTTGTTGAAAGATTTCTATACAGTGTCTTTATCTTCTTACTTCCTAGTACTCTGCTAGTCCCAATCCATTTAAAAGCAATGCTGTCTTTGGAGTTGGATTTAGCTTTCCTTGTCTAAATGCAAGCATTTTGTTAAAGTTAAATTCAGAGTTTCTGTCTTATATCAAGAAGCCAATTGGTGTTAGAAAACAAAATCTAGGAACTATTATTTACTAAAATAATAATCTCTCTAAAATCCTAATTTCCCTCATACTTATTTTATTGTTGCCTTTCTCAGTATGCATACCTTTAATAGTTGAACTTTCTGTGTTGATATTAATGTTTATGTCTTCTACAATGAGCAATAACATTTCCTAACAGCAACCACCGAAGTCTCCAGAAAGAAGATGGGGCCTCACTTCATAGAGTAAACTTGATTCAACTTGTTGTCTCTGAACTAGTAATCACCATTCTAAGAATGGTTTAGGACTAATACTGCTATAAACAATTCCAGACTAGCAAGCTGAGTTGGTGCACCTGCTTATTAGACTTTGGCCAGAGCTTCAGATATGAACTTCAGTCAAGCATCTCTTGCTACTCAGATACTAGCTACCAATGTTACAGCTAGTCCACTCAAGATTTTCCTTTGCTTATTATTATTTTTTTCCTTACAGGTTCCCATTGATGCCCCATTTCCCTACAGTTGGCATAGGGTATTTTTTTGTTCTCTCTTCAATGAAAAAAGGGATAATTATCACCTGCTTAGGGTTGGTTTTAAGTTGCACAGTGGGTATGGAAGGTGACTGCTAGACTTGGATATATTATAGAAGTTTAGGGGTATGGATGGGAAGGGCATGGTTAGGATGGGATATAGGTAGATTAACATATCTTCCTGTTAATTAAATTTAGCAACTCAACTATAAATTGTAAGATTCTTGTATGTTGACTAAATATGGTCTTCTTTCTGTTTATGATGTTTTGCACACAAATATAAAACTGTGTGTATGTGTGTGTGTGTGTGTATATATATATATGTAACATATATATATATATATATATATATATATTGTATATTGATACAGCTTAGGATATTTTATCATATTGCACTTCACAGTGCTACGTATAGTCAAGACATTTCAGTATTTACATTTTTGAAGTCACTGTCCTTGCTACATTATTTTGGGAAGCATCAGCCATTGAGCAACTATATTTCTGAGAATTAAAAATTATAGCTACCCATGCTTCTTATACCTATGAGGCTAGTCAGAAATAAATATTTATCTTCAAACACTTCAAAGACTTGCAGAGTATGGCACTTAAATGTTTTAATGTACTCCATTGACATGAGACACAATTGCTCCAGATAGCACTGAGCTATTTCTGAAAGTATGTTGGTCACTGATGACATTCCATTTGGAGTTCATTCTCTGTGGCTACTGGCCTCTTTGGCAAAGAACTGCCCCAATGTGGACCGCTCATCTGAGACATGCTGTTCTAACTGAGCTTTCAGGAGATAAACTTAAAGAAGATTGCTGAACCATGTCAAGTCAGGATAAGACAATTTAACTGCTTCTGAGATGGTACATCTGATTCTTTAGGCCTTAGTCATGGTTGCCATGACATTGCTGTGAGAACATGGTGACTGTCCAGGTAGCCTGCTCTTTCTGTCTTCACTTGCACTTTTGGAAGTCGCACACTTGCACTTCCAGCCTACCCTAGTATTGTTATTTTCCTTCTCAGGTCCCTGATGAGGTTGAAGACTAGACAGCTGTAGTTATATCCTTTCTTATCTTAAATGGACAAGATTTAGATTTTCCAGTAATGTAAATCTAAGTCACAGAGCAATTTACCCTGATCCCTGATACTGTACATGTAGCATATATTTATTGCTTAATGTTGCTCTTGCGATAGTAGGTTTTAATTTGTGTATGTTTATCTTTCCTTTTCCTAAAGTATACTTGACATTTGTTATCACTGCATATAGTTTTGCATGAGGCTTAAAATCTTCTTCTTTAGACCTGAAATGGCAGCCACATTCCTTTGGTTGTAGCTTCAGGTGGAATGAAGCATAAAAAGGGCAGCTTTATCCCTGGCTTTCCTTGGTGCGCTTTTTCTGGTGGGTCAGTGGATGTGGTAGGAATAGCAGGGAAACACTCCAGTGTTGTTGTTATTATTTTGTATAATTGTCCCCAATACATAGCAATTTATCATTTATATTTGGTTCAGTGATATAATTACATCTATGCCTCCATGTTCCTCTCACTTGTTTGAGTGACTCATTTCTAATAAATAGATTGGAACAGAATTTATGTCATGTGACTTCTGAATTCAAGTGATTAAAAGGGCATGTGGCATCTGCCTGTTTCTGTCTTTTTTGTCTCTTTCCCTGTGTTTGTTCACACATGAGGAAGCCAGTCTCCATGGTGTAAGTCTGTATCAAGCCATTCGGTAGAGAAAGCCTCATTGGGGAGACATGAAGCTGTAGCAGTCCAAAGTAGCTAGTGAAACTGGCTAGATACCTTGCAGGGTTAATTTTCCATCCCAAGCTGATACATGACTGAAAGTGCAGAATAATCTGGATGAGACTTGCCTGGCTGAGTCCCTCTGGAATTTCTGTTTATAGAAATCAGGAGGCATAATAAATGACTTGTTTTAAATTTTCCTGTAATTTATTATGAGTGAATATTTAACTAGACATAGTATATGAAAGCCTCCCAAAAGAAGACTGTCAAAAAAGAGCAGATACTTTAGAGAAGGAATCATATGGGAAAGTTGCAGAAATGAAGAATGATGATCAGCTGACTTATCAACAGAAACAATGGAAGCCTTTCAGAGAGTAGAATAACACCACCAGTGTTCTGGTAGAAAAAACAAAACAAACAAACAAACAAACAAACAAACAAAAAACCAAAATCCAAACCAACGATTGTGGATCCATTGAACAATGGCAAAATGAAGCCATGTGTCATAAAATCAAAGCTGGATTTTCACAAGTAGCAGACATTTAAACAGTGTACTTTTAAGAAGAATGGAAATGACCTCAAACAGAATGTCTGAAAGTAAGAAAAATGAGAGAAAACCAGGAAACAGCAAATACACAGATCTGAACTTTGAAATCCAGACATGAAAATAAACAATGCTAACTAATGAAACTACAAGAAAAGCCAATTATAACAAGGAGGCTTTAAATAGTGAGCACATAACTCAGGGAAAATTTATAAGAATTGTGATATTTCAGAATTTTAAGTAAATAAACTTACCAGTAGTCCTATAAAAGTTTCAATCAATTAGGGTTTAAAAAATGAAATGAGATGGACTGGAGGGATTACTTAGTAGTTAAGAGCACTGGCTGCTTCTCCAGAGTTCCTGAGTTCAATTTCTAACAACTGCATGGTGGCTCACAATCACATGTAATGAGAGCTGATGCCTACTCCTGGTGTACAGGCAGAACTCTGTATACATAATAAATAAATCTTAAGAAAAACTAAAATGAGAAAGAAAAATCTATAATCAATCCAAAGATTGTAATAGAGGTTGAATAAAGATACTCCTGAAGTATTATAAAGAGGAAATGAAATACCACAGGGTAGAAATGACACAATCATGCTGACCACATCAATCTTAGTGATATATTCTATTTTCAGGATGAACACAAACTTTTTCATTAGAAAAACTAAAAGGAAAGAACAACAATATTCCAATTAAAAGAAAAAATTTGAACTAAATAGTTGGGAAAAGGAAATAAAAGCAAGTATAAATCAAAAGAATGTGTTCTGAACTGGTAAAAGATAAGAGACTTCAAGATGATGCACATCACTAGAAACATCTTTCCATGATATAAACCTTCCAATAGATTATTAGAATATGTAGATTAAATATAATTGCTGCAGGTGGTGTTGCACATCTTCAATCCTAGTACTGGAAGTGGAAGTGGGAGGATCTGTGTGAGTTCAACATCATCCAGGTTTACATAGTGAGTTTCAGGGTACTGAAGGGCAAACAAAAAACAAACAAACAAACAAACAAAAAAAAAACAATTGCAATGACATCAGAATGTATTAGTTACCCAGGAATGCACCTGTGATAACATTTGACAGACACTATGGTAAAATCAATTGGAAGATACTGCAGAGAAACAAATGACTGTGACTCACTGATAACTGTGTTTCCTTGTATAAGTAATATCTACAATATAGAAATGCTCCATAAATATATGCTGGAAGAACATGATTGTTACAAGCCACTTACATGGAATATAAGCTAAGCAGATTTTTCTGCTTCTGATTGCTTGACTGACATGCATCAAATAATACACTTTTTAGGAAAGGATACCTTCTAACAGAAAAAGGTACAGACCCTCTAGATCCAGCTCATGCTACACTTACTTTTCTCTACATGACCCTACTGAAGTTAGTTTTTCCTATTGACACCACTTTTAGAAATCATTTCTATCCATTACTTTATTGCTTTTGGGTGTGCTTGTGCACAGAAGGCAATGTCTGATGTTATTTTTCAAGAGTCATTCATCTTATTTTTTGAGACAAAGTCTCTTAATGGCCTGCTGCTGTCCAAGTAGTACGGGCTACCTAGCAAGCAAAGCCTCATGGATCTGCTTTCTCTACCTCCCTGAGTGCTGAATTTCTAAGTATGTATTTGAATTCTTGTGAATTCTGGGCATTAAATTAGGTTCCCTTACTTGCATGGCCCTTTCTAAGCCTTTTTCATAATTTGTAAATAGTGCTATTGTTGTTTCTATTATCTTTTACATTCTCCATTGACTCTAAAAATGAAAGGGAAACAAACCCCTCAAGATATTCTCTTTCCTTCTTCATCTTTCTTCTCACACACACCTTGCCACTCACACATACTTGTACCAGCTGTGTATGACCCTCAGACCAGTGTTGAGATCTTTTCATAAAGAAAGAAGAGCACAAAGGAAAGTCTGCCTACAAGAGCCTGGTGATTATTTTTGCGTCCCCCAAAGTCATGGGCCATTTTCCAGATCAACTGGGATTCTTTACTTTCATTTGTTCCATAGTCTCCAGTTTTTTATTACAGCTCTTTTTTTTTTTTTTTTAAAGAGGCAGGATCTAGAGAGATGACTCTAGATCAAAGATTCCAGTTTAAAATCAAATAGGTGAAGTTCAAGTTTCATTAAGTAGATGTGTTGATATTATGTAAAAGTAAAGAACAGAGGACCAGGTCTTTGTGTCCTTTGGAATATATTATCACCTTCAACGAATTATGCACACCACTATTTTCATCTTTGCAATATTTCATTAATTGGTTTTATTGTCAAATTAAAAGGTGCTGGTTTCAAGTGACATTTAGTGAGATGGGTGGGGGGTATACCTCAGACTTCATTACATGGCATTTGCTTTCTAGATAAATTTTAACGCTACATAGGTAAAACAGTAAAGGTATGCAGTGTACTCTTGGTTCTAACATCAGTATTTAACATAAAAGTGTAACAGAGGCTACTCTCAAATCTATCTGTCTATGGGTATTGGTTGATAAAGAGGGATGTGATTCTAATTTTTCTCGTTATGAAGAATTTTTGAAGGGCCATCCACACATACTCCTACATTAATAGGTAGTTTTGCTTGATGCTGTAGAAGAAACCTTAAAAAAGAAAAAAAGAAAGAAAAAAAAAGAAAGGGTATATCTTGGAGGCAATGTCTGAAAGGATATGATTGAATGAATAGTTTCATAAAATGTGATGTTGGTTTGAGCCTTATATCTGCTTTACTTTTTCTTTTATTCATTCATCAAATCTTTACATTTTTTTTTGAAAATTCTAGAATCAATATCTTCAGTCCCATTAATTCCAAAGAAACAACATCTGAACTTCACTCCCCTTCCACCTCCTCTACATCTAAAATTTCAACCAGGCTGTTAGTGAAAGTCAACATTTCAAAACAACAAACACCTCAACTTTTTAAAAAGCATGACACTTTTAAAGTAGCATATTCTCCATCCTTGAACTCCATGATTAGTCAAAACCTAATCAATACTTCCTTTAGAAAAATGTAGCTGATATTTTTTTAATTCTTTGAGGGACCTGCCACTCAGCTCTCAAACAAATACACAGAGACTTATGAGTACCCAGCCTTAGTTTGGATTATTTCTAGTCAGCTTTTCTAACTAAGTTATCCCATCTACCCTTTGCCTCTGGGCTTTTTACCTCTCTGTATTCCATATTCCTTTCTTTCTTCCTTACTCCATGCTGACTGTATGGCTGGGTAACTGGTCCCTCGTGTACTACTCTCCTTCTCCTTTTCTCATTCCTTCTCTTCTTGATCTTCTATATATTCTCTCTGCTTGCCAGTCCCACCCATCCTTTCTCCTGCTTTGCTACTGGCTAATCAGCTCTTAGACCAATCAGGTATTTTAGACATGTAAAGTATTACTGCTTCACAGAGTTAAACAAATGTAATATAAAAGAATGCAACACATCTTTGCATCATTAGACCAATATTCTACAACATAAAGGAATTTAACACATCTTCAACTAATACTCCACAACAGAAAAAGTAGAGGATGAAAATTTAAGTTAAGTGCTTCCTAGAACCGATGCATAATTTCATGAATTTTTCAAAGCAGGTCTGAGTTGTGTACATTAGACCCCATTGTACAGATGATAAAACTGAAGTTGAAAGCATACGATGCTGGCCCAAGGGTAGCTATAAACAGGCAGAGCTGGGACCTTAAAACAGGCTTTCTGGACTACATAGTTGGTCCCATCTCTTCTCCTTCCTGTTCCCTGAAAAGTCTCAGGAATTCTCTTCTCTAGGTGATTTATGGATCTCCTCGAGTACTTGTCTCTGACTTACACTTTTCCTCCATCTTGGGCTACTGTGTGATAAATCTTCCTGTAATACCATGTCCTAGGACCTGTGTTTCATTAATTAGAAATCACAGGATTATAAATGACTGACAAAAGGAAGCTAGGACCTTGCTTATTGATGGCTCCAGGCATAGACTCCTTGGCTTGTCTTCAACTTGCCCAAACAACCTCCCAGTGGGTATTTATCAGAATAGAGAGAGGGGCCTTCTGTGTTCCATAAGATTTTAGAAGCTGTTCCTTCTACTGGAAGTTTATCTCTGTGTTAACACCCATACACGTACCTATTGGCACAATAAGGCTGCCCTCACTGAAGGCATGTGGATTATGTGATGTTGCCAGACATATCTCTGTATACTCCTCCCACTCTTCCACATGCTGCTAGGCTGAGTCCATCTTCTTCCACGAGGAATTTTCCACAGGCAGAGATCATGACTCAGAGTCCTTGTCTCTGCTCTGGCAAAACCTACACAACCCAAGACTCCATTTTTATTCACTTCCACAAATTCCCTTTGGGTAAAACATTGTTTGGTGTTGTAGAAACACTGTCAGCTAGATCAGTTGTTATTTCTATGTTAAGAATCTGGTCCCATCTACTGTGGCCCTGTGGGTCAGAGATATCAAGTGGGCTGTTTGGAGGTCTATATTGGCTAAAGCAAATTCAAGCGATTTATAGCTAGGGTAGGGCCCAAAGACACTTAAGAGAGCTTCTATCAGTGAGATTAATTCTTAAGAATCCATAAATAATGGAGACTTCTCAGATAGCTTGGCAGTAATTAGTGCATTCTGCTCTTGTAGAGGACCTGGGTTTAGTTCTCAGTACCCGTATACACTAGCTTATAACTGCATGTAACTCCAGTTGCACAGATTTCAACTTAGGTTGGCCTCTGTGGGCACCTGAAAGGACATGGTGCTCATCAATTCACTCAGGCACACATATACACAGATACAAATAAAACAAAATAATCAAAATTAGGGTACCGCAACATGGCTTGGTGCTAAATTACTTGCTGTATAAGCATGAGGCTCTAAATTTGCTGTCTCTAAAGCTCATATAGTCTAGTGGTTGTGACACACACATAGAACCCTTGTACTAGGGAGATGGCCATAGGGGGTTCTTGCAGTCACTTGTGACTAGGTTGAGTGACAGTTACTGCTTCAAAGAAAATAAGGTGATTAATGGCAGAAGAAAGTCAATGTTGATCTCAGACAGACAGACACACATACACACACTCCTGCATGCACACATTCACATATGCATGTACACTTACATACTACACACACAGAGTCCAAAAGCATTCTTAGCCAAGTATAAAAATAGCAGCAAGGATATAATTATTAAGATTGATTTCATGTACAATACATCTTCCCAGATCCTCCTGTAGCTTGCAATATTTCTTTCTTATCTATTTCTTCCCACCAAAAATCTGATGTCTCAGTTACCATCTTTCCTTCTATTGTCCCTTGTTAATTACAGTATACACTATGCTGCATAATTGGTTCAAACCAAACACAGGCTGTTCAGAAAAGTCTTCCTCTTCAGAGGCATGTATCTCCTCTATTCCATTCCCCAGCAGAAAAAAGGTGTGTGTGTGTGGGGGGGGACTCAAAACACTGAGCTGGTGTGATGACCAATAAATCACACAATCAGAGCTTGTGTCAAGAGCTGGTGGAACACGATCCAATCAATACAGCTAAGGTTGATTTGTGCCACAGGTCATTTTGAATTTCATCTTTTGGGTTGTTTTGTATTTCCAAGCACACCTTAAGCTGTTTGCTGACTAATATTGTAGTTAAGTGCAGACTTCTCAAGAGAGGGAAGAAATAAATAAGGAGAGAGATTTTGAAAGGCGGTAGAGGAAGGATGCAGTAGTATCTTATCTCTTCCTAAATACTTTGAAAAGTTCTGACAATGCACCTTTCAAGGACCACAGTAGCAACTGACTCTAAGTGGGCATTTAGATGTTGTTGTAGGTAGTATACATAAGTGTGTGGGTTTGGGGGGGTGGAGATGTGTGTGTATGTGTGTACAGATGTGCAAGTGTTTATGTGTTCATGTGACTACATGCACATATGTGTGGTCCGAAGACAGGCTTGAATGTTCTTCAGATACTGCCTATGATTTATTTATTTATTCATTCATTTATTATTTATTTGAGACAAATAAACTCAACAGCTTGAGTTCACCAAGTAGGCTAAGCTAACTGGCCAGTAATCTACAGGCAGATGTTATTTCCACTTCCCCAGGGTTAGGAAAATAAATGTATGTAACCAATCTCAGCATTTGTCACTTGGGTTCTAGGTACTGAACTTAGGTTGCCTTTTCTGACTTATCTCTCCAACCCCAAGATCAGTCATTTTTGAACATTTAAACAACCAACTTTCTTGCCTTACCTGGGAATGAGGGGATGCCTAGACATACTAATTTTTAATGGCAGAATAGGGAAAGTTCTAGAAAAATCAAGTTGATCTATTAATCGCATTTTAACAAATTATACTTATACTATCTTGTTTTTATGCTACCCATACAAAACTATTTCTAATTACATGTAAAGAGTTAGAAAATACTTGACAAATAAGTAAGTGGAAAATAGAATAAAAAGAAAAAGTAGCCACCATTTTAGGATTAAAAAAATATTTGTTCTCTTCCATATTTATACCCTTCTCTAGAAATATGTGGCTGATATTCCATCAACCCACAACTTAAAGGTATAATTTTTTTTTTACAGTTTTCTACAAAATAGTTCTCAATATGATGTGGAAGTAGAGGTAGACTGTCCTGATTTCTCAAATATCACAATATCACTGGACACAGGTTTAAGAAAAACTTCAAGGTCACTGAACTGGAATACTCTTGTTTGCTTAGACATGTAGTTCTGGCTGCTGCATGTAGTCTGTCTCCTGAAAGGTAGCATAGCTAGATAGGTGACTTAGTTACAATGTACAGTGCCTACAGCTTGGAACCTGACATCACCCATCTCCACCTGCATACTTAGGTGCTTAGATGACCTTGTCAGGAGACAAACTCCCTCTATGGTTTATATATGTGATCTTTAGTCTCAGCTCAAACACTCAGTCCCATGTAATGCTGACAATTTGGGAAATAGTTCTTTTGCTTGTGCTCACAGGAAGAAGCCAATTGAATAGTGCAGGAAACTAAAGATCACATGAGAAGCAGAGGGCACTTTGCTAATATTCCCTGGGAAAACATTGGCTGTCAGTGAGATGGCTAAATTCCTATACCCAGAATTCAGCTTTTTCATTTACAATCTCAAAATAATAGAAAGGTCAATGATGGAGAGGACAGCAAAGTGGAAGTCAGAAGCCAGGAAAAACCATTCCTAAAGGTAACATCAGGTCTTGCTTGTGATGCCATGTCCTGTATTCTCAAGCAATACCTCTTCCTACACCTCCTATTTCTCTCATAATGGGGACAATCAGCTGGGGACAGAAAAGTTGAATTTGGAGACAGGAGATGCTGCATGCAACTTGCTGGAACACTTAAAAAAACAAAAACAACAACAATAACAACAACAACAACAAAAACAAAACTTCACACTATAAACCAGTCTGGTCTCAAACTCAGAGATTCACCCTGAATGCTGGAGTTAAAGGCCTGTGTTATCACAGCCCAGTTTGAGGCACAGTTTGAGGCTTAAGTTTTCTAACCCTTTCTTTTAGAATCTTGCCAAATTCAATTTGGAAGGTGGATTTGTAGGCAGATTAAAATGCTGTCTGATTCTAACTATCCTCTTCTGCTAGGTAAGATTCTATGATAGGATTCATATAATACCTATCATTAAGAAGACATATTAAAAGAGCTAAATATAGGAAAAATGTTTATTTTAAATCATGACATTCAGCTTTAGTAATTGTTGTTCCTATTGCTTTACCAAGACAAAGTAACAAATCATACAGTGATGCATGTTCTTTAATCATGTTTCTGAAACTGATACATCAGCTAGAACTCATGGTTTGGAGAGGTGTGATTAGAATGCCCTCATTAGAAAAAAAAAAAAAAAAAAAAAAGAAAAGTTTTCATTTCTACTTGTTCCCAATCCTCACCCCAAGGCAGTAACTGGGCATTGATTAAACACTGTTCCCCCATGTATATATTCCACAAGGCCCTAAGAGGACATGAGAGAGCCCCGCATGGGTGTCTGACAGTGCTTTTTAACAAAGGTTAGGGAAAGTATTCTAGAGAGAGTTGTTAGGGTGGAATATCCAAGTAGGACCACTTCTCCTTCTCCAAACCCCACCCTCTCAGAAAAATCTCATTCTCTGAAGCTGCCACCTTCTCAGTTCCCCATCCCAAGCTTGTAATTGGGCAGAAAACCAGCTTGTGGAAGACAAACATGGCCCCATGCCTATAGGGTATTTAAGCCCCCTTCTATAGAACAATATGATGTCTCTCCTGTTCCCCTCCACCACCACACTTGATCTCTGTGGACTGGAGGGTCACCAGGGAGTGCTTTACTCAATATAGCTGGTCTTTTACCGTTTAATTCAGCTTGATCTTGCTTACTGCATTAGCAGAGAAATCTATTATTGGAGTACAGAAATCTTTCAAGAGTTAGTCCCAATCCACACCCTACTCTTTCTCTCCATTCCTGCAGCACTGTGAATTGAACCTAGGATCTCAAACAAATGAAGCAAATATTCTACCTCTCAATTATAGCTTCAGCCTATGCTCAGAGTCTTCTTTATCAATATCCACAGCAAGTTCCAGTGATATAACTTGGGCAAATAGGAATATGTGCTACACTGCTGCTCTCTGGAACTAAAAAAGGAGTCTTGGGGTTGCTGCTGTATAAACTTGTCATGAGGTCCTTATTTTTTTCTCAAGTAATGTAGAAATGATTTTCTTAGAAAAAGCTTTTACAGACATGAAAACGAAGAGCTAAGGGATGCACTGTGCAGGTGTCAAAATCCCCCGGTAAGGGCTGCATTCTATAAGGAATATTCTCAGAAAAACCACACCTGGGTCTTGAGACACCTTGGCACATCAATGCATTTTATTTTCCTTTTCAGCCTAATCAGGAGGGGGGTCAACAGACTGCAGTTACTGAGAGCCAGGTAAGGCAGGCAGGCCCATTCCAAGAACAGGGTTTCCCCCATGTTCAAGCAAAAGTAGGAACTGTGATATCTGAAAAGGACTCTTAGTTGAGAATTTCTATTTTAATAATTGAGTCCTTTAAAGAAACTTTGTCAAAAGTTGCTCTGTTTTGAAACCATGCTTACTTTTTCTTTGTGGTTAAAGGTCAGCTTAGGAAAGAAATTTGTCTATCATTGTCTCAGACAAGATAAATAACACAACAGATGCTTGTCTATGAAGGATCTAATATTATGTAAAAGGAAAACATCTTTAATATCCATGCACTCTAGCCTCAAAAACCCTTTAGACAATCCTAGTCCTCTTGTTCACAGGAATGTGTCCACATTCAAGGCATGAGGTACAAATGACATGGCTAACTTTGGATGTAGCCACATCACAATTTGTGGGTAATGAATATAGAATTAATGACTCTGATTTCATTCAGACTGCTGATATTCCAAAAAAGCCATTTCATTGTATTAAAAATAGTACAAAAACATAAGGGATCCACACTTTAGTCTGTTTCCATTACTGTAATGAAGTGCGCAAGGCTGGGTAAATTACAGTGAAAAGATGTGTGTATATCTCATAGTTCTGAAGTTGAAGGAACTGCTTCTGGTAACAACCTTGTCAGTGGCTTGTGGGGGCTGTGCAGGGAATCAGGTTTTGCTTTCTGTCCTTAAGATGATTGTATTTAATCATTACCATTTTCCAAGGATTCTAACTCTAAACACCACAATAATATTGAGGTTTGATCTTAATGCCTAAGGAAGATACAGCTTATCATGACAACTTCAACTTTCACAGACCTGAAAAACTCAACCTCAGGCTCTATCAAGTCTCTGTACAATTTCAAAATATGTAGTAGTATCTCCATGCATGCCCATGGGTCACTAACTTTTCCTGATAGCTCTCCTCTAAATCCATAACTCTGATCTTCTCCAGGGTCAAGTTTGAACCTAACTTCATTCACCCAAAAAACACTAATGATATTCTAATTACAAGTTGAGTGGGTATTGGAGAGCAGGACAAGAATATGACAGGAAGTAGAAACACAGACAGCAGGTGTCATTCTCAGTGCAGCTGCTCTTCAAGTGTTTGTTTACTGTACCACAATTTGTGGATTGGTTCACAGGACACCTTGCCAGAAGCCACTGCATACTAATCTGTTTTTAGGTTTCCTCTTCCACGCTTGCAATGCAAGCTAGAATCTCTTCAATGTATTTATCTACAGAGGCACATTTGTTCGAGTGTGTTTCCAGGAAACAGTATTGTAGTGCAAAATCTGATGAGATCATCCCCAGGGGAGAACTTCAAAGTGCCAAACAGTGGAATTCGAGCATGCTGCTTTTCTAATTGCAGGTGGATAGAGAGGGCAGTCAGTTCTTCTAAGGTGCAGGGTTTTGCAGCTACCAGTGACTCTGGTCAAGTCAATTAACCTTCTTAAACCACAATTTCTTCATTGCTGAAAACATAATGAATCATCACAAGCTTCCTGAGAAAACTAAATGAGATAGACCACAGAAGCAAAATGCCTGGGAGGAAATTGAGTATGTATTTGGTAAGAGCCTGTCTCTTTTCCCTTGTTACTTCACAGAACCATGGTTATTGTACTAAATGTTATCAGTTAGAGCTTGTGAGTTACCTTCTAGAGTTTTAAGAATTAGTGTTGGTTACTGTGGGACTTTAAACTTAGACTTAACCCTATATTGCAGGGAATGACTCTATATAGTTGACATCAAGAACTGGTATCAATTACTACTATGTTCCTGGGGACTGGTGACATTTCTTTTGATTTCTTTACTCTGCATTTTATAACTAATTTTTCTCCCAGCAAGTAGGTAACCTGAAGAAACAAGAAATAAGTTATGATTGGTGACTTGTGGCCAGGATAGAGGTGACCTGTAGCTTGGGTGATCATTGTGTGAAGGTGGGTGTTGGGAGTGGGGCTCTCAACCTCTAGATGATACTCTGGGATTCTGCCTGACATTGTATTTACTCGTCAGTTCTTAACACTGGCCTCATCCTCTACTAGTCATGATACTTTTTCAGAATAGGGAAAAGGTATTATTTGCCCCCCCCCCCGTGTTAAACATATAATCTGATTAGCTCAATAAGTGATGCATGAATGGAGCTCAATAAGTGATGCATGAATGGATGGATGATGAGTGGGCAGATGGATGGAAGAACCGTAGAGAAACAGGAGGAACAAAGGGAAAAAAGGGAAGACTCAATCTCAATTCCAGTAGCATACAGATATAACAGAAACAGCATCTTTGTCCTTAGACAGTCACTTTTGTAATCAACAGGTTTGGAACAGGGCAAGGTAGCAACAGGTAAGTGACTAAATAAACTAACTCAAGGAACCATTTTGAAAACTGGCAGTAAGTGATAACTACTCACTGGCAAATAAATTTCTCTGGGATTACTTCCAATGTTCATTCCACAAAATTAGTATGCAGTTTTAATGTTTGTGCAATGAAAATGAACAATGAAGAGTGGTGACAAGAATGGTATGGTACAGGTAAGAAATAAAAAAGTGCCCATGTCCATTGTCCTACATGTGGAATTGGGGTGGGGGGATGAGGGTGGTCAGGGTGCATGTGAGGGGGAGAGAGGGTAAGAGGAAGGGAGGGAATGAGGGAGGGAGAGGGAACTGGGATCAACATGTAAAATAATAAATTAAATAATAAAAAAAGTGCTCATGTCATGCCAGCTAGAATGTTCTTCCCCAGAAACACACGGTGACACTATCAATCAATTCCTTCCTGATAATATTGGCACAGACCTAAGACTTTTATGAAGCAGCAAAAATATTTTACAAGTTTTTCCATCTGTCCCTGTCTTGATATATTTTTTTTAAACAAAAATGAGTATGAGGAAGAAGTATCAGGTATAAATTTCTATTTTCCTGCCCATGAATGAGAGGCAATTTAGGAGAGGATGACCCTTAGAAAGCTAGTACAGGGAGTCCCTAAACTCCAGGGGACATTTGCCAGACAAGAGACTTCTTTTGGCACACAGAATCTGTCCTCCCTTCAAGTACAAAACACGTTCTCAAAGTTGACATGCTATTGGGATCTGGGTGGGACAAACCTTATATTTCTAATAGGTTTATAAACATATTATCTTTATTTCTGATGATACAGCAAGGAAAAAAAATAAAACCTTCCATGAAATGTGAAAAACTATAAACATAAAGAAGAAAATAAAAATGTGGTCTGCAGAAATGAATGGCTTCTTTTGCTGAGGACCAAAGTTCAGTTGCCACCACCCATATCAGGAGCACCCACGTGGCACCCATACCCCCACACAAACAAATTACTTGCAATTTATCCCCCATAGGTGGTTTTAGAATACCATCATAAATGCTTAGACCAAAGTAACATATGCTGATATTTATTCTGACAGTAACAACAATGGCACAAGTGTAATATGCCCTACTTCCTTTCACAGCTGATATGTTACCATCCTCACACCAACATTCTCAATTTATACATGTATTCCACACTATTCTATTCTACAGATATACCAACAGTTAACAAATAACAATTTGTTGAGAAAGTCTGCCATGTTTTTAAATAATAATTATATAGAATAATATATTCCCTTCTCAAGTCTTAAAACTTTTTAGAACTACAATTACTATATAAAATACATATATCTACACATATCTCTTTAAAAATATTAGATGCATTTTTTTCAACTGCTGTGTAATAACACTCATGGTATTTACAGTTACTTCAGCAAAAGCACTCTTTCATCCTTGTCTTTATCATCACTGCCATTGTTGAATTCCTGCTTCAGTTTTTATGTTTCATGTATTAATGAACTAGTCTGTGGTTACTCCAGGGAAAAATGAGCACACAAGCTCTATTTTTACTGGTTTGCATGTACATGTTATATGCTCATATAAAACTATACTGGCATATAATTTTTTACTCATAGTATATATTTTCCTTAGAGTGGTTTGTGATTTACCAGTATTGTCTTCTCATTTATCCTCCCAAATTTTTATTTGTAGTTTTCTTTTTTTTTTTTTTTTTTAACCTGTTAGTAAGTAAATGGAACAGTTGTAAGCAGAAGAGAGAAACACATCATTTGTTACAGGGCATTTTAGTTACTTTCCTTAGTTATCTGTAACAAAATTCCTGATGAATGCAAAGAGAGAAGGCATTTATTTATATTCATGGTTTTTAAAGTTCCATAGAGGTAGGAGGATCCAGAGTTCAAGGTCTTCCTATGTTACATAGGTTATATGTGAGTACTTGAAAAAAAGTTAGAATTAGGAAACTTTGAATAGTGGTTAAATCAACTCATGAGCCTCAATTTTTCTTGTTATCTATAAAATATACATATTATAAACCAGCCTATTTCACAGTGCTTTTAAATCTAATTAAAAGCAATTCCCCAATGTTAAGTATTCTCACAATGACTGCTACATTTTATTACTGATTTGAATCAGGAATGAGATGGGATAACTGACCCAAAGCCAAAGCTCTGGAAGCAGAGTTGAGGAAAGGAAGGGTTAAGCTGTGAGTAACAGCAGATACTCCATATCTTAAAAAAAAAAAAAAAAAAAAGATTGCGATAGTATTATCCTTGTGCATCCCTCTTCATCCTTCTTTTCTTTTCTCTCTTTCATCCTCTCTCATTTCTCATACATTTATTGACTACCATTCTATAGTACTGGGCCCCATGAGAGATCCTGGGAGTTCAAGGCTGAGAGAAATTCTTTAATGGCTTGTTTTCTAGATCCATAAGAATACTTCCTATTGTTAAATGAGGGTCTCTCAAGCATGGAACTGTTAATTTATTGGAATTTTTTTTTTTTTTTTTAAGAAGAGAAACCAGGTCTGTGAATCTTGTCCTTAGACGGCGATGGTGGGAAGTCAAGGGGAGCACTGGGGGCCTTTCTGGTGGAAATGCTTATTCCAGGAAACTGAATACTGGAATAAGCCTAGACAGTTGAATGGACATAGTGTCTGTCTACATGTATCTGGGAAGATATGACATCATAGACTTCATGTGAGATAGGAAACTCACATATAAGACCTCCAAGGAAGTTTTTCCAGAAACATTAACCATTAAAATCCTTTAGGTTAAAGTAACACTATATGGGCTCTATTTGTTAACTGTTTTCTTCCTTGTTTCTGCTAGTCAGCTTTCAATCTTTCTAGAGGTCTTTGTTGGGTTACTTTGTAACTCACTTGAGTAGGATTGTTTAGGGTTCAGTGGTATTATTTCAAGGGTAGCAGGAAGGCAAGCAGTAGCACACTGAGAGAAAGGTCATATAGGTGAAGGTAAAACATAAAGGTGCCAGACTAAGACCTTTCATCCAGCTCTTTCTTCTCCAAGTTACACCTAGGAGAGCAAAGGTTTCATTAAATAAATGGACATGATTCATTCATAACTAAGAATTCAGCAAAGCTGGGTTATCTACTGATACTGGAGCTCAAGAGTAAAGTGGAATACTGAGTTTTCATGAGGATGCAGCAAGCTGGGAATAGCTGCAAAATGGAAGGTGGGAGGTAACAGAATGATGGAAGTTGAGGGTAGGGAAGAGGGATATTAGGGAATGTGGGACAGACCCCCCCAGATATTCAAAGAAAGCCTGGGACAGGTGGCAACAGCTAGAAAAGTAGCCAAGCATAACTAAAGGGGCTAGGCAGTGTTATGGATGCTGATAATGATCACTGGCAGTCTCTTAATTATAAACACTGGGCATTTGGGATCCCACCTTGTTAAAGGATAATTAAATTATTTTCACTCTATTAAACTGATAAAGGTAGGATTATATGCCACTGGCTTTAGATCTGTCTTCAGAAAGAGGGATAATATGTAGAAGGGCTGCAGATGTGGAAAGGGGGACATGCTAGGAGAGTGATCTCGCCACCCTATGTACCTGTTCCTGGGCAATTGAGTCTCCTATTCAGCACAGTTTGGAGGAAGAGGTGGTCATCATGGGGACTTCCAAGGTGGCTGAAAGGTTATTATTTGGGTCATGTTGAGCATGTAGACTAGAAATGAAAACCATGGTATGGGCCGGTAGCAGCTGCCTCATCCCTGCAGATACATTTACCGGTCTTAACTATCTGAATGACTGTTTTCCAAAAACTTTCATCACCAAATCTTGCATCATGGCAAGATTTTGATGTATCGCTTAAAAAAACAGTGAGCTACTTTTCTGATGTTGGTCACACTTTACTGCATAATCTTCTCTGATAAATAAATATTCACAGAGCTTGTTGCTATGGGTGACACAGGAAAAATGAGCTATAGTCCCTCACCTTGAAGAGTTTTCAAGGTAATGATTATAAAAGAATATTTTTCTACATCCAATGTCAGTTTGATTTAAATGTTTTATTCAACAAATATTCCTTAGAAACATACATGGAAAGAGAATAATGATTTCAGAAGACAATTCTGGGAGGCTGATGGCTTTCCTCTCTTCTCAGTTTTTCTATATTTTGTGGCAGAGTTAAGGTTAAAGGGCTGAATTTGTCTTAGTCTTAGTCTTAGTCAGGCTTTCTATTGCTTGATAAAACAACATGGTCCTTTTAAACTATGAGCTGAGTAATCATTGCTTCTTTGTTCTTTCCTTCATTCAGTGGATATGTTATCCTGGCTCAAGCATTCACCTCCCTGATACTCTCTCTTACTCCCATTCACCCACAATGACTACTTATCACACCTCTGTACTGAAGTTCCACAACCTACTAAAGGAACCTACTATCTCTGTTCTTCTTGTTCAGTATAAAATTTATAAATACTTTTTGTAATTATTTTCAGGAAAGAAAAACATATAAACTATGGAAAATTATGTATCTGTTAACTAGATATTGGAACCATTAATTTCATGGGTAGTACTGCATTTCTGCCAACAGAGATAAGGTAGGCAGAATTAGATATTAATCTGGTCTGCCAGTGTGGACAGATTATTGATCCTGTGTTACTGACAGGCCTAGACATATAAAACATCAAAAGCCTTTTCCAACTACTATAGAAAGAGTTTTTTTTGGGATTGTATGAACCCATCCATATTGTTGAATGGAGCTTACACAGCTGAACCTAAATCAAAATGTCAAACTATGATAGAAAAGAACAAGAATTCAAGATGGAGCTAAATTGCCATGAAATACAGACAATGTCATTTCTGAAGATCATTCCTGAACTGGTGATTAGACAAAATTTCTGCCAACATGAAGGTTGACACACAGCTGGACTTCTATAACTATCTAATTGTTCAGAAGGTTTCATAGAATAGTTCATCTCCAGAAAAGATACAAAACTGTCCCTGACTGCATTCTGCAAAGAGCTCAAAAAGTGCTGAATGACTAAATGAGTGATGGGTGATAAAGAGAAAGAATGAGTGGAGACACAGATAACAGCAAGACTGATAAGGTCTGACCAGCCATCCAGAGATGACTAAGGGAGGCATTTGGATGCATCAAGCTCTGAGATGGAGCCCGAACAGCCAAGGGACCAGGGCCAGGAGCTGGGATATGGGGTCTAGAGCTCAGGAAATGGACCAGTTCTCTCAGGTCAAGTGATTCCAGGAGGGTGGAGAGTCACACTAAGTGAAAAACACTCGCTGGGCTAGGACATTTCCTTTTTCATATGTTACCTGTATTAGCTATCCCCCAATTTTTCTGAAGTAGAAACAGTTCCAAAGCAAGAACTCTGCTTACCAAACTGGAAACACAAGAGGATCAGATTTTTCTTTCTGAGGGCACAAGTTGCACTTTCAGAGCACTGAAAAGTCTTTCACTGGTAGCACACCTAACAACCCCCAAAAAGAAATAAATAGCTGGTCATGTTGATGCACACGTGTACTCCCAGGGCTTGAGAAGATGAAACAGTGATGCAGTTGAGGCCAGTCTGTTCCACAGCCAGTTCTTGCCATTGCAGATTAAATTCAGAATGTGATTATTAGGAGATGGGACCTTTGAAAATGATGAGGTTGAAAGGTTGGGCCCTTCCTGGGGATAGTAAGTAACCTTTAGAAAAGAGACCCTATAGAATTCCCTGACCCTGGCCATCATGTGAAGGCACAGCATGAAGATGTCATCTAGGAACTAAAGAACAGGTTTTCAAGCAGACATTGGATCTTGATCTTGGGCCTCTCAAGTCTCCAAAGCTTTGAGAAATAAATGCCAGCTTTTTTAAGCTCCTGCTTTTTGATATTCCACAGGATCCTGTACAGACAGACTGGACTCAAGGAACACTTTTTCTTCACTCCTATACATGCTTTTCAGCATCACATCTATGAGTTATGAGGACATTGTGTTCCATTTGTCTGGCACTCAGCACTCATTAATCCTATTTGTTTGCCATTCACTCAGTAATTTCTTACAATGGCACATGTTTGCATGTTGGCAAGAAGTCAATAATACTTACAAACTGGCTTCATAAACTTTTTGTTTTGTTTGTTTACTTTTTGTTTTGCTTCTGTCTCTGAAAGCAGACTCTTCATGGGTACTTTGAGGTACCTGCTCAGACAATACCTTATATATGCTCAAATTCTAGTTGTAGGAACAAGATAGACAAGTTTAGAAATAAAATCCTAAGTTTTCTTTTCTTTTCTTTTTCATTTTTTGTCTTCCAACAATTTTTTTTAAAAAAATATACATATATATTTTCTTATTTTACATATCGATCCCAGTTCTCTCTCCATCCCTCCCTCTCTCCCATGCCCCCATCCCCTTTCCAACCCCTCCCTCCCACTCCACAGCGAGGGTGATGCTTTCCAGGAGGAATCATCAAAATCTGTCAATTCATTCGGAATAGGGTCTAGGCCCTCCCTCCTGCTTCTAGGTTAAGAGAGTATCCCTCCATGGGGAATGTGCTCCCTGGTTGCACTATTAGAGTTCTCTTAGACTGCCCAGACCTTCTGAGACCCATGTTCAGGGCGTCTGTGTAGGTCCAATGCTCCTCCTTGTTCAGGTCAGCTGTCTCTATGTGTTTCTGTAGCCTGGTCTTGATCCCTTTTCTTATCACTCTTCCCTCTCTGCAATTGGATTCAAGGAGTTCGGCTCAGTATTTAGCTATGGGTGTCTGCCTCTGTTTCCATCAGCTAGTAGATGAGGAGTCCTAATTTTTCTTAAGATAATAAGGTAATTTCTCTATGTCTCATTTTACTCACTGTAGACTCAGGGGGAAAGTCTGTAAGAGTCTCATGAAGAAATGCCTCACAGAAAACCACTGCCAGACTTTAGTCCTGCATGTTTTATTGACTTTTCAAACTGATCAAATACATATTGTCTATAGAATGCCTAAGAACAAGCAACTATGCCACAGCAAGGCTCAAATAACATGTGATATGTTAACAGTACGTCCTTTCTTTCAAGGCTTTCTTATAAACCTATGTAGTGATTGCTGGTGGGAACTATCACCCATTTCCTCCATCTCAGTGACCAAGATGCTTGAGCTCAGTTTACCCACAATCTAGGAAGCTACGTTTCCAGTGAGCATATTTTACAGACTGGAAGGTTGAAGGATAGCAATGGAATTGCAACATGTCACTAGCCCCACTTTGGGGGACCTTGATTTTGCTTTCTCATGAATTGCATTTTCTCAAACATTTAATAATGGCAGTCCTTCAAGCAGGATTGTGTCTTTAAAATAATCCCTAGAGTTCCTCAGAATGACTTGGGATAGGGGAAGGGGAGGAAACAAGTTGCATTTTAGTGGTTAATTTTAATTGTCAACTAGATATAATAAAGAAGCATCTGGAAAGAGTGTCTCAATGAAGCATTATCTAGGTCAGGTTTGTCTGTGCACATGTTTGTGGGGGTGCTATCTTGATCACATTAATTAAGATGGGAAGAGTCTTCCACTGTAGGTGATATCACTCCCCAGGCAGGGGATCCTCATTTGCATAAGAATGGAGGTGTAAAACTTATCACTGGCATGCATTAATTCACTGTTCCCTGCTTTGGACCATGGGTCTGATATGACTAGCTTTCTTGAGCTCCTGTTACTGTGACTTACTCACTGTGATGGACCCTAACCTGAAACTGTAAGCTCAAATAAAGACTTTCCCCCCCTCCATGCTGTTTTTGTCAAAGTATTTTGTCAGAGCAATGGGAAACTAAACTAAGACAAAAGAATTCATTAATTAAGTCTCTCTCTCTGTGTGTTTGTTATTAAAATTACAATTCTAGCAAGTAATTGCCTCAGAACTACTCTCAGATCTTACCCTGAACCTGAACCCTGGCAGATCTTTCCATTTGAGAGATGCCTTGGTTTTAGAAAGAAAGAAACAAAAACAAAACCAAAAGACAAAAACAAAACAAAAACAAACAAACAAAAAGAAACCAACCAACCAAACAAAACCCCCAATAACCTCATATTTCCAAATCTGCAAATAATATGAATAGTGAATATTAAGGGTTTGTTCTCTTTTAAAAGTAAAACCGACTATAAAACAGACTCCTGTGTTTTTAATATGGCTTTGAGATTACATATGACTAAGCACAGCTGCTTGATACTATACTTTGTCCACTGCCTAGCACAGGACAAGGATAGTGCTTGGTCGCAGGGTGGACCCTGGAGGTCACAGTGGATCCTAAAGTCAAAGGCTTACTGTTTGGAAAATGGCAGTTTGAGGTAAATATTGGTAGTGGGCTAATTGTTATACTATATTGAAAGTGTGGACCATTGAAAAGGGTTTACCATATACTGACTGATGAGGGAATAGACAAGTGACAGAGAGGGTATAATATAAACAAAGATTTCTTTTTCCAGAAGTGAAAGAGGAATCCTGTATCCCTAGGAACAGCTTAGAAATATTTGCAACCAAAATACAACCAGGCTGAGGATAAAGAGGGGAACAGCTTTAATGGGGGATATCTTTCTTTATATATGTTTCTCTTACTGGTGGATGAATAAAACACTTTGGCCAATGTAGGCAGGAAGATAGATGGGACTAAGAGACAAGGAGAATTCTGGGAAAGGCTGGCAGAGATGTGCTGCAAAGAGATGTCACGTAGCCAGCAACGGAGTAACAGGTCCAGGCATTCTCTGGTAAGCCAAGATCACATGGGAATACAGATTTATACAAACAGGTTAAAATTAAGATAGAGCTAGACAATAAGAAGCCCTAGCCATTGGCCTAAAGTTTAATAATTCATATAGCATCCATGTGTTTGTTTGGGGCTGAAGTGACTGCAGGACCTGGTGGGACAAGAAACACCAGTAACACACCTTGAAGATGTGAGCCAGTAGCCACACTAAATATTCTTTGCTTCTGCCTTCTATGTCATCTGAAGCCCAGCTAGGTAGGAATGTTCTTATAAACATGAGAAGTTATGTAACCAAGCAGTTATCAGGAATACAACATACAGTTTCATACAATAAATGTAAACATTTATATGCTGTATGTATGCTATGTAATACATATACTGAGGCAATGTACAATTCTACTTAGGCATTTCTTTACACATAAACTTCTCAAAGTAGCAATGAGGTCTATTCATACTGGACACTGCCTTGGTCCCATCCACACTCACATTAGACACAGCCTTGACACTATTCACATTGAACACTTCTGTGGTCACATCCATATTCACATGGGACTTTGCCTTTGTTCCACTCATTCTGGCCACTGCCTTGGTGCCATTCACACTGTACCTAGCCTTCCCTAGATTACCATATTACGAATAAGAAATGTTAGCTAAGTGATATGTTCTATAAAAGACAATTTTCTTTGGGATATCTTTGAAAGCAGGGGGATGAGTAAAGCACTTATTTCATCTCAATCTTCCCAAATCCCCTTTCTTCCCTGTCTAAATACCAGTGCAATCTCTTTGAAGGCCATGATGATGACAATGACAGCATGGGAGAAGATGCATTAAAGCACATCTTCTTTCATAGGAAACCATTTGGTTTAGGAATCCTACTGTATTTATTAAAGAAAATCCAGTTGTCAGAGTTTCCTGGTTTATAAGGTGGGCAAGAGTACACTGTGTGTCCATTTGCCTGATTCCAACTGTATATTTCATCTTGTTGCCTGTCACTTCTTGCTAGCTACTTAAATTATCCGAGTCTGTATTCTCATTCAGAAAAATGAGGAGGATAGGGTTGACCAGATGGCTTAGTGTATAAAAGTGCTTGTTGCTTAAATGTGAAGACCTGAGTTTGAGTCCCAAGAGCCCATGTGAAATCTGGGCACTGTAGTACATATCTGTAATACTAGTACTCACACGATGAGGTGGGAGGTAAGACAGGAGAATCCCTGGAATTCTGATAGCCACCCTGCTTTATTACCTAGAGTGGGTGTTTAATGGCTAGAGCTCTCTGGAGGCACAACAGGCTGTCTTGGGAGACGTAGAGTCATGCAGTACTATTTTGGGTCTATCACTGGCTGCTTGATGACTTGAGTGAGGTCAGAGCTACCTCAGACTTTAAGAGCTCTGTCATGTGTCTTTTCAGAAATCATGTCTTGGAATCACTGTTCTTTCTCTTCCCTCACTTACTGATGCTTAATGAATGACAGGACTGACATAAACACTACACATAGTGTCCTGAGCACCACTCAACAAAGCTCAGTCTGGGCTATGTTGAATGCAATCAAAGGTTGAACATCCAAAACAACAACAAAAAATAAAACAAAACAAAACCAAAACACAATAAAAAATAGTCTGAAATCTTAAACTTTTAGATTGACAACATGGAAACTTCCTCACCACAGTACCCTGTTTCACACTCAAACTTATTTTCAAATATAATTAATGATTATGCCCAAGATCCCTGAATCAAGGTAAATGCTAAATTTGCCAAGCAAGGTAGCAGCATCCCAGCTTCCCAGTTGCCACCAGATCATGTGATTCACAGCTGAATCCCACTTGACACTCATCCAATGGTTTGCCTTTTGAAATGAGGTCTTCCTTGATGGAGGGTACAGGGTTTTATTTCACACTTTTCCCACTAAAGTTGTTTTTAAAAGTGTGTGTGTTTGTGTGCGTGTGTGTGTGTGTTTCTGAGGAAGCTACATTCTTACCTGGTACTCTGGAACAATTTTCCTTTAAAGTCTGGATAATAAAGAACAACTCCGGGAAAGGTACAGAAATTACATACTTCCTGGAACCAGAGACAAAGCTGCCCAGAGAGGGATTCTGGCATCAGAGACATCTGACTGCTACTGTAACCTACATGGGACTCTACCTCTCTAATTAAGCTGAAAGTAAATTGCAAAATTTGAGGAGGGGCTGGGAGCTGGATGAAGAATCTGTGTGGTCACAAACACATCTAACTTCTTTAGATAAAATCCCTATGTGAGTTTATGCTGGAGAGGATGTGGACAAAGGGGGATACTCTTCCATTTCTGGTGGGAGTGCAAACTTGTACAGACACTTTGGAAGTCAGTAGGTGGTTTCTCAGGAAAATGGGAATCAATCTACTTCAAGATCCAGCAACTCCACTCATGCATGTATCCAAAAGATGCACATTCATACAACAAGGACTGTTCATAGCAGCATTATTTGTAAGAGCCCAAACCTGGAAGCAACATAGATGCCCCTCAACTAAAGAATGGATGGAGAAAATGTGGTAAATTTACAGCTGGGGAGTAGGGTGGATGGGGAGGGGAGGAGGGGGCAAAAAAAAAAAATAATGAAATCTCAAAATATGCAGGAAAATGGATGGAACTAGAAGAAACTATCCTGAGTGAGGTAACCCAGTCACAGAAAGACAAGCATGGTATATACTCACTCATATATGGGTTTTAGACATGGAGCAAATGATTTCCAGCCTGCAATCCATACCTCCAGAGAAGTCAGGAAACAAGGAGAATCCTAAGAGACATACATGGAGAAATGGAAAGGAACAAGAACCCTGAGTAAATTGGGAACATGGAAGGGGGGGGGTAGGAGAACATGAGGGGTCAGGAAGATTGAGTCACGGGAAGAATAAAGGAGAGCAAGAAAAATAGATAACTTAATAGAGGGAGCTATTATAGGTTTAAAGAGACATCTGGCACTAGGGAAATATCCAGGGATTCACAAGAATGACCCCAACTATGACTCTAAGCAATAGTAGAGAGGCTACCTTAAATGCCCATTCCCTATGATGAGATTGATGACTACCTTATATGTCATCCTAGAGCCATCCAGTAGCTAATGAAAGCAGAAGTTGACACCCACAGATAAGTACTGAGCCAAACTGCTGGAATCCAGTTGTAGAGAGGGAGAATGGATAAGCATGCTGGAGAAACTACACAGAGATAGCTGACTTGACCAAGACACAGCACACAGTCATAAAGCTGGGAACCAGCATTGGACTGAACCAGGCCTCCTCAATGTGGGTGCCAGTTAGGAGGCCAGGACAGTCAAGGAGGCCTCTGGTAGTGGAAGCAGTATGTATCATACCTAGTGTACAAATGGACTTTGGGTGTCCATTTCCCATGGACACACAGGGGAGGGCCAGGTTCTCCCCCAAATGATGTGTCAGACTTTGATGATATCCCATGGAAGGCCTCATCCCCCCCCCCCGGAATGGTTGGGGGTGGGATGGGAGTCAGTGGGAGACATGAAAGGATGGGAAGGAGAGAGAACTGGGATTGATATGTAAAATAAGATTGTTTCTAAATTAAATAAAACTTTATATTAAAAAGGTCTCTATTTGATCCCCTTTTTGCCTGGCTGCTGCTTACTTGGACAGCAAAGAGACTCAGAAGGAGAAGTGGTTGAGGGCACACAGGCTGTGAGTAGGGGTTTGGGTAGGCATGAGTAGAGATGAAAGAATCATGATAGAGTCACATCTGAATATGGGTGTCCTTCTGGCCAGGGTAACAGTTGAGGGTAGAGGGGGAGGAAGCCTTGAAAATGGCATGCAACTGGAAAGATGAATGAGCTGCTTCCCACAAAAAGGATCAGGTTTAGCAGAGGCGGAGAGCCTAGGAATAGTGAGCTGTTTGATTCAGCAAGTTGCAAATGAAACAAAGTTCTCTGCATAGCACATGGTGATGGATATGAAGCTCTGAGATGGGCTCTGAGCTCATGGCTAAAGTTGCTGAGAGTTCTAGTATATGCTCAGTGGGCTGGAATCTGTTACCTGTTACAGTATGGGTCAAGTGAAAATATTTGGCTAAGAGATATAAGACAGGCACATAAGAAACACTCCCAAAATTCCATTTAGATGGGTCTAAAATAGACAAGCATGTAAAGACAAAGCAAAGGGCTGGCCTAGAATAGGCAGCAGAGGGAAAACAGACTGACAGTTCAGGGTGGAATTACAGCTTGAGAAAGGTACTCTTCTCCAATCAGTAAATTGAGGAAATAACTACAGCTTACTCTGAACTGCCAGTCACCCATCATGGAAACTGATGAACATACTCCATGAAAATGATGTAACAGACCAAAAAGCTGTCACTTCCTGAAGAAGGGGACCATTATCTCACAATTTCTACCTCCTCTTACAGTTTCTCACAAATGCCCTTAGTTTTATGCCTCTGAACTGAGGGCAACACACTCCATTGATAAGAGAAACATATATTCACAGCACACAGATGATTTCATTTAACAATTTCAGTCCTGCCTATAAATCACATTAGGCTTCCTGGAGAAAGTGAAAATGCACATCCTGACATTGCTATAGGAAAGATTCAGGTGCATTGAGAAGAAGGTGACTCATGACTTTCAGATACTCTAGTGGGAGAAGCTCCTGGCAAGCATGAAAAAACATGACCCTATATTATGCCTCTATGTGATTTTGTGTGTAGAGATGCTTCTATCCAATTGTTACAGTGTTTGCACATAAAAGAAAAACATGGCAGAAAAATGTTGAAAGAAAAAACATACAGTGAATTTAAATGGTAGTGATGTCATTGATCCACAACTATTTCCTTCTCCAGAGTCATTAGTGCTAATTACTAACTACCTGGATGATAAGTGCTAGCAGTTACTAGATGCTAATTGGCTTAAATTTACCACTCCAATTGTGTGGTTACAGGTGTGTAATTGCATGGGAAGGGATGGATGGCAGGTAGATATGGCTTTAGACTGTTCTTACAAAGCATAAACCTGCTGGAATGTTAAGCATAACCCAAAGTGAGGTGAAGGTGCACATTTCAAACTGTCTGGGCATCAAAATCACCCAGAACATTTACAATGGCCCAGACTACATTCCTATCCCACCCTAGCTATTAATTTAATTTAATATATCCCAGAGTGGCACTCATGCTGCTAGCACAGGGCCATCTGGTGAGAGCCACTGTTCACATCAGGACGGAGCAAAGCAATGTGCCTCTCACCACCTCAGAGGTCCCATCTGCAATGCAACACAGGTGCATGTACCACAATGAAGAATACAGGGTTCCATGCTGAACAGAGGGTTTTAACAGATAGGTTTTACAAACAATTCGTGTTTTTCCTTATTGAACATCCTGTGGTCTATCAATGGGTCAGAAATGAATCACAGCAAGATAAAAGAAGTCAATAATGCATATTTGCCTGGGTTTCACCTAGCTTAGAAGTCTAGATAATGAGAACAAAGCACAAGGCTACACTCTAGACTTTGAATTTGATCCACATTTGAGATCTAAATATCTAGAATGCTTGAATATAGTAATGAAATAAATAAGTCAATGCTTACCTGATAGTTTAGAGAATAAGCCCATACACAGATCTCATTCTAGTAGTTAACAAGCTAACCTAGGCAGTCAGTGTGCACAGAGTGACATGCATGGCCATATACAGTACCTCCCTCTATTAAACCCCAATAATGTTTATGTAAGATAAAGACATTAATCCTAACCCTGTACAAGGGTGGTGGGGTGGCAGGGAATGGGCATAGTGTATGCCAGGTGCCATGACTCCTCTGAGCATTTTTCCTATCTTTTATTACTTATCACAACTCTTGTCAGGGACTTTACAGAAAAGGAACAGTGGTTAAGGGACTTGGTCAATATCATTTTCCATTAAAAGGTGGAACAAAATTTATGAATTAAGACTGCTCAGCACTGGAAGATGTGCAAACAATTATGCTAAATTCTACTGCCTCACCTAGCTAGTGATATTTTAACCCATATGCCTTTTTTTTTCCTCGAAGAACAAAATCTGAGCTTTCACAGGCTAAAAACTGATTTTCCTTTGAAACTGAAGGCTGTGGCACCTGACAGTATCCTCTAATTACTCCTTGACCTTTGAAGGAGAGATGCATGGCAGAGTATGCCAGGACAGTGCTAAGATGTCAGACAATCTGCTACACATACATACACAGAAACTCTCACTCTCCATATCAGCTCTTAAACAAAGGATGAGAACAAGCTGGGTCAGCCAGATTTTGCTCCCATTTGCAAAGATGTTTTCACATGTGACAGCTGTGCTTGGAAACCATCACACAAAGCTTTCATAGCTGCTATTTCTCCATATTGTAATGCCATACCTATGTTATACCTGTGTGCACTGCCTGTGTGCCTGAAAGTAGGGGGAACTGGAAGCTTTGTGACTACTGCACACACAATATATCTTCTTTAAATTTTGGAGGAAAGGAGAGGCCCTACACAGCTCAGGACATTTTTTTCCATGTTATCCATGTTGCTACTATGGAGTGCATGGTAGGGCTCAGCTTTGCATAATAAACCTCAGAGTACTTAGCACTGTTATTCAGATGATTTACATGTCCATTGCCAGAGCTGCAACTAACTCAGGGTTAGAGAACTGAATTCCCCAAAGCAGGGATAGGCACAAGCATCCATGGCAAGAACAGAATGTAGCCACTCGAAACAGACTGGTGAAAGAGGACATTTTTGGGGAGAACATACATACACACACAAACAGGCACCCCCCACACATATAAACACACACTTTAAAAATAACAAAAGTCTTAAAAAAACAGACAAAAATACAATGGGCTTTGGTACTTGGGACAAAGTGTTTCTCAAGCACCCACTGAATAGTTGGTTACAGTGAACTGCATGTGCAACATAGTTCAGAGTACAAGGAGAACACAGAGACTGTAGGATCTCTGGGAACTGCTGCCCAGTCAATCTGGCCAATCAGTGAGATCTAGATACAAAAATATGAGGTAGTGAAATATTTGGAATTAAGGTAGATATGCAGCACTGACCTCTAGCTCTTACATACAGGCTTGTGCTTGCACATAAGCACATGGAAACCATGGCCACTTTATAATGTAGAAAAGGAGACTGAGGTTTAGGAAAGAAATGATGCATCTGTAAGTTAGTAATACAAATGATCTCTCAAAAACCACCATCATTATTAGTTAGGAAAAGAAAAAAAAAAAAAAAAAAAGAAAGAAAAGAAAAAAGCACTTTAAGGAAATCGAAGTTCTGTCTAGAAATTCATTATGATATAAAACGTACAGCAGAAGCCTGAGCTCCCACTTACACTTTTGGTCCTTGACATGCAGCCACACCTTTCTCTTAGGAAATCTGACAGTGTAGTATGTACCTTAAGAAAAACTAATGGGAGCTGAGTGATGGTGACACATGCCTTTAATCCCATCAGTCAGGAGACAGAGGCAGGTGGATCTGTGTGGGTTTGAGGCCAGCCTGGTCTACAGAATGAGTTCCAGAACAAGAAATCCGGTCTTGAAAAACAAACAAAACAGAAACAAAGAAAAGAAATCTCTGTTAAGCTACAACAAAATCCCAAGCCTTTTTTATTGGGGGGGGGGGTCAGAGGATCTCACTATGAAGAATTTTAGGCTGGTCACCTGATGGGAACACAGGAACAACCAACCATTCTCAAGCACAAAGTTTTGATAACATTTTTCAAATGGAGAATGAAAAAATTCAGAGACAATTTTGGTGTAAAAAACAAGAGAAGGTCTTGTAAGGATGAGAAGTTAACAGTAGACAGAAACTTAGCCAGCCAGTGGCCATTACAAAAATCAATAATACTAAATGAAAATGAAGATTGAGGAACCAGAACTACACCCAGGAGGACTAAAATGCCTTTAAAAATATACAGAAGGAAGACTGAAAGTGAGCACCAATCCTTGAGTAGTGGGGGGATGCTTGCTTTATATGTCCTCTCCATTAATTTTTTTTTCAGTCCCCAAATTTCTATGATACATATGTTCTTCTTAATAAAGAGGAAAAGCATTCAGTGTTATTTTTATGGAATCTTTTAGATGCTGTGCCACATGTGTGATGTCAGCTTGACTAATGGTTTTTCAAAAAGGAGGAGCCTAATATAGGGGATCCCTGCTGTGCTTGGGAAACACAGGAGGAAGCATGGCCTTCTGGATGTTTTGCCTTTAAAAGAATGTGTAAAGAGAGAAGGACCTCAGGAGAAGCCTTCTTACATGGAAAAAAAAATCTTGGAGGGAAGATTTATAACAAATGCAGCCAGTTAGTGAGATTAATGAAAGGGGAAACCACTTTGCATGGTGGTCAATCTTCATTAATTTAAGGGTAATCAAGACTAATTTCAAGGTAATAAGAAAAGCTAGCCATGTCTAAATTTTGGCTGAGATTCCTCTGGGCACTGAATGGGCTGAATTGTGAAGCTTGTTCAGTAATGAATTCAGAACAACTCACTCGAGTTCATTGTCTGCTTGTCTTGTCTTTAACCTTAATGACACCTTACCAGGAAGCTTCAAAACAGCTTCAGGAGCAGCCCAACTCTAACATATGTACAGATGAACATTTTTAGGGGGCAGAATATTTTTAATAGACATTCTATGGCATAAGGTACATAGGTAAGAAGTAACTACCTGAAGAGATTCTCACAACTATTAGTCATCTGGACATTTAAATGCAAATCACAAATACTATAGCTTACTACCCAGAACAGTTAAAAAAATGCCATTTCAAGTAATGGAGGAAATTGAAAATGATATAACTGATCTGAAAAGTTCAAGCAGACCTACCATATAATTCCATAACAGACCTTAGGTACTTGCTTCAGAAAAATGAATACATGTCTCTGTGAATTAAACCCACCCTCCCTGTAGCACTCTGACACTAAGCACACTCAATGGCTCTTAACAATCTCAGAGAGGGACTCCTACAAAGTCACTGATGGAGTCCCTTCCACACAGGCTCTTTCTCTGAGGTTTCAACATATGGGCTCTGGATCTCACAGGCAACATCCAAATGACAGAAGCTAGTAGTAAGTATTCCTTCTGCCTTGACTTGGAAGGAATACATATTTGCCCCTTCCAGGCCTCCTAGTTTGTCTTGCCTTATAAGCAACAAGCCTTCACACATAAATCCACAAGTATTGTGCATCCACAAGAACTGGCACCCTCATGTACTGTGCTTCTAGAAGTCTTGAGCATCAACTGGGTGCTGCACTCCTCATAAAGGAGAGAATGGCCACAGCACATGGTCCATCGTGAGAGCTGACATGTTCAGAGTGTGAGTGCAGTGGCAAATAAGCCACTGTAAGCACAAGATGCTCTGTTGAAGTGACATCTTCACAGAACTTCAGGGAATCTTCAGCCAGATTAGCAAGCAAGCAGTAAGCTGGTAATCATACCTATCCTGGTAGAACAACATTTTGATGGGAATTGTGAAGTAAAAAAGTTTGGAGACCGAGAGAATACACACACATAGCCCAGTGTCCCAGTCAGGATTGACCTCAGAGCTTTAAGACCTGTGAGTACTGAGCTGAGAATGCACCAGAACTTCTCTTGGTACTGTACTACCACCATCTTGAAGTGCATGAAGATTTTTTTTAAACATTTATTTATTTGTTCTGCTGAAGCTCAAACCTAGGGCTTTCTATGTGTCAGGTAAGAGCTACCCATAAGGTATGTCCCCAGCCTGAAATTCATTTCCTTTTTTCTAATTTTAAAGACTTATTTTTAAATTATATGTTTATGTGTGCCCGTAAGATAAAGTCAGATACTCTGGGTAGTGGCTAGGAACCTAACTCAGGTCCCACTTCAACAGAGGTATACACTCTTAATCACTGAACTCGAGTATATGACAGGGACCTAGCCAGCCAGGCTCTCAGTGTGTTTAACCCAACAAATGCAGCACATTCCAAGAAATCAAGGCTACATTCATTCTGAAGTTTCTTCTGGATACATTAGGCCCCCAAACTAGAACCCAGCAAGCATGGCTACAGACTAAAAGCAGGACTGACGGGAGACTGAAAGTTCAGCTTCCTTGCTGTCTTTACAGTGTTTCCTCCCATGCAGAATGACTTCTTGGGCCTCTGTAAGGGTCTTTGTTCCCATGTCAGTGGGGCTCAATATGTGATCTGGGGAAATACAGTGGGGAGGACAATCTAACCTCAACTTTCAGCTTTAAGCTAAGATGCAGGGATAATGGATGACATTTAGGTAGTGGGAGCATGATGGTGCTTCCTGCTGAGCTGTGTCCAAAACAGACAACATAATTGATTCATCAAGCTCAATGGGGACAAGCACTTCCATTTCACACATTGTCAACTGATCCCCAAATAAGTTCAGTCACCTGCCAGAGGCTACACAGCTAGCAAGTTACAAAATGAGGGTAAGAACTGAAGTAGACTGGCTGTGGCATCCAGATCCTACTCCAATATAGTAGATACCAATGTATACACTGTGGTGTATACTACAGATACCACTGTAGTATTTACCACAGATCTTCCCCAGGGACCCTCCCAGGACATAAAGTCAAGGGGAACTTAGGTAGACTGGCAGTATGGAGCTGAGAATGCATAAAGTGAACCCTTGATCACAGAGTTATGATTCTAATCTCTTTTGCTATATGGCATAAAAACAAAACAAAAAAAAAACCAAACAAAAACAACAACAAAAACCCCTCACATTTGAGCATGCACAGAGATACAAGACAGTGGAACAAGTAAATTGAATATGCCTCTCATAGGCATTCTGACTGCATGCAGATTAATAAGATAAGAATCTAGGTAAAGATTGAGAAATCTGGACTCTAGTCAATGTGCAGGAACCTGAGCTGACCCCATGTCGTAAGTTCGAGGTAACAATGGAGAAGAGATCCCAAAGGGGAAGAGCTAAAACCTGATTTCTGTTGCAGAGAGATATTCCAAATGCTATTTTGAGACCCTCACTTTACCCATTTGTACCAAAAGGGGGCAATGTTCCCCCTAAAACTCAAACCACAATCAAGAGCCAATTATCAGAAATAACCCAACATAACATATGGTACTGCCCTGGCTCCCACCCATGCCTGGGTTCCCTGGTGGGGACACCAGGCTGCAGAGACCCTATGAATTAATCTCTAACATTAAATACAGGAAAAAGTTGATTTTCTCCTAGCTTCTTGTTAACTTACTGCTATTTTTACATCTACTACTGACCCACCACAGTCCTTTAACAAACAATAGATATATTAACCAAACAATTTTAAAAGTTAAGATCAAGTCTAAACAAAACATTCACACCACAAGGACATTTGCTTAACTATGTTCATAACAACATTATTCATAATAGCCAGATCTTGGAAACAACCTAGATGCCCCATAACTGAAGAATGGATAAAGAAAATGTGGTGTATTTACACAATGGAGTACTACTCAGTGGTAAGAGACAATGACATCCTAAACTTTGCAGGCAGATGGACAGAACTAAAAAAAAAAAAGAAAAAAAAATCCCGAGTGAGATAATCCAAAACCATAAAGACAAATAATAGTATGTACTCACTCATAAGTGAATACCAGACATAAAACAAAAGATACCCAGACTAAATCCACAACCCCAGAGAAGCTATAAACCTCTTCCAGAAACAAATAGAAGCAGATGCAGAAATCAACAACTAACCAATAGGTCAAGCTCCTAGAGTACAAGGAAAGGAGTCAAGACTATGATGGGGAAATCCAGAATTAGCTGACCCAAACTAATGAGAGATCACTGACTCAGGTCTGACAAATGGGGAATCTGCATAAGACTGAACTAGACACCCTTAATAAAGGTGACAGCAATGTGGCTGGGAATATATATGAGGCCAATGGCAGTGGGTCGAAGGTCTTTTCAATATGCCATATGTTAATGTCATTGGGATGGAATTCTGTGTCAACAGAGAACATAATAAGTAGTAAAAATAGGAGGGGTCCATTGGCTTTGCAACAACATCCTCTGTAGGTTGATCTATCCCATGGAGAGTGACATGCCATAGAGATATGGTCTCTGGAAGACTAACAGCTGAAATGTGGAGTCTAACAGGAAATGGGGAGGATCAAAACTCTTGCAGTAGGGCAAGGAAGAAAGAGACAAAAGCAACCAGAAAGCTATGGGAAACAGCTGCCCAAATAATGCTGCCCTGCAGTGCTTAACAAAGAAAACAAACAACAACAACAAAAAAGGGGATACTGACTCATGACTAGTAGGTGAGAATCTATGAAAAACCCTCCTGCCTCAGTTCATGGCTAAATACTACTTTTATTTCTTGGAGAACCCTACAACCTGGATCCTGGGTGCATTCCCTAGGCCCCTGGTTATTTATGACTTGGTGTTCAGAGTGGATACAGAGATGAAGAGAGCACCTGTCCAGTAGCCCCATTAAATGAAGATTCAGTGTACTGTTATCTTATGTGTTAGTACTCCTTGTACATGACTAGTGTGGCAGGCATTTAGAAAACAGTTTGGCTATTCTTCAAACTGAAACACAGAGTCTTCATACAACCCAGCAATATGACTCCTAGAGAATTGAAATGTATGCCACACAATAGCCATGTACATAAGTATTCATGCAACATTATTCACAATGGCCAGGGCTTGCAAACTGCCCAACTGCCTATCAGTTAATAAAAGAATTAAAAATGGTTGTACATGCACATATTACAATATCACTTGGCACTCCCTTCCTATCATTCTTGGAGGAGGCAGGACACTCTCTGTCTCTCTCTTTCTCTTCCTTCCTTTCCTTCCCTACTCCCCTCCCTGAACAAAGATTTCCAAGAAAAATAAACAAACAAACAAAACAAAGGGAAAGAAAAGAATATCATTTGGCCATGAAAAGAGTGAAGCACAAACTGATGCTACATACAGGACCATTGAATATATTAGGCCAGGTACAAGTAGTCACTAAAGATTACATGCCAAAGATATCTGTTTATATGACATATTTTGTACTTGAAAATCATCCAGATGAGGTGTGTGTGTGTGTGTTGTGTGTGTGTGTGTGTGTGTGTGTTTGTGAATGTGTGTATGATGTCTGCTCACATGTGTGGGGTCATTAAAATGTTCTAACTTTGGTGACTTTGTCACTTGAACAATTGGGTATTTGAGCACACTGAATTATAAACTGAATAAAATTATTTTACAGCATGTGACTTACATTTTGATAAAGTTGCTGTAAAGATAAATAAAACAGTGAAGTTTTCCCATAAAACACTGGAACCAGCTCAGTAAAATGTACATCTCTTGAAAAATTAACTAGGTTGGCGGTAGAGTGGAAACAAAATAACTAATGAATAGCCTTGCCACTTTGGAGAGTGAGCTAGGGGTCACTCTATGTCATCTCTTATAGAGTATTTTTTGAGACAGACCAGGTTCTACTGCTTAATCATGGATTTTTCTGATAGTCCAAAAATCAGAAAAAAAAAGAATAATAAATGAAGGATTTCAGGAACCTGAGCCAGTATTAGTACCAATCATTATATGAATAATATATTCCATAAAGAGTTCTTGCAGACCAAGTGTGTGAAGTACACATCCCTTTTTTCTTCAAGCATATATCATGCAACATTGGAGAACTTAAGGAAAAGAGGAAGAACAGCACAGACTCTTCAAAGTGGGTATTAGTCCAGTGTAGTATAGTGGTTTCTTCCTGTAGTCCAAGCAAGTGGGAGTCTGAGGAAGGACAATTATAAGGATGGCTATCTTGAGCAACAAAGTAAGGCACTATCTCAAAAATGAAATAATAAAAGGAGGCCTATTTTAGCAACAGGTGACAGGTAAGGAAGGGTTGTATGTCACTAGGCTTTTAGGCAGGAGAATTAACTCTAGAAAATAGGCAGAACTCACTATGGACATGGGAATTTTAGAGTTTATCTGGTGAGTAAACCCAGGATGCGTATGGAATCACATATCAGGTTCTACATCAAAGTCAAAAATCCCACAGCTGTGCAGCATCTGGAGCACAATCTTGACTGACTTCAGGGAACTCTGTGCTGGCTGTATCTTGGGGAGAGATCTGGGAGACAGTAGAGTAGGAGTCAATATATGCAAAAGCCATCCAAATCTTTCAGAGTAACAGTGATTTATTCTGATTTCCTTTACTCTTCGGAGTGAGAATTTGCTGTTCTCTAGATTTTCTTGTGTTCTCTTTGTACACAAATTAATCAACTATGCAATGACTCTACCAATCTATCATTCAGTTAAAACCCTCGAACACACACCAGGTCATATATTGGAAATGCAAAGTCATTGTCACAAACAGGATAACATGAGTTTGCAGCTAATTGTTCCAATGTTAAGGCAAAGCAACTGTGGCAACATATCACTACTGGGGTAGCTTGAAGATCTGTGTTCAGGGATAATTTACTGGGGATGTTCCAGATGCTCTGGAGGTAGATGGGCTACAAACACACATGGGAAAGCTGGTGCCATCTGACAGTCAGCCATTAATGACAACAGGAATAGGCCCCTATCACCAAGCTTGGCTAGAGGTGAGTCTGGGACCAATTTGGGTGGGTGGGCTCTCCCCTGATAGGAGATGCCATTATGTATATATGCTTCTCATACTGGTTAATGAATAAAGCACTGTTGGCCAATAGGAAAGCAAGATAGGAGTGACTAGGAGACAAGGAGGAAAGAGGAAGTAGTAAGGAGGAGCCAATATGGAGAGTCGGGAGAAAGCAGTATGCCGGCCAGCTCCCTGGTAAGAGAAATACATAGATCAGCAGAAATGGGTTAATACTTAAGACAAAGCTAGCTGATAAGAAACTAGCACCTGGCCAATAGCATTGTATCAAATACAGAGTATCTCTGTATTATTTGGGGCTGGCACGGTGGCGGGACAAGACCAGAGGCGGGAGGAAAAACCTGTACTCCCTACACTGCCCTACACCCTTCCCTGGGAATTCGCTGGGCTGGCCCCAGAATCCCCTGCCCCTGTGTCCTGTCCCCAAATACACCCTTACCCATCCCCATCGAGAACCTGCCCTCTCCCTACCCTGTGCCCTACCCTGCCCACTGTCCCACCCCTCTGGTTGAGCACTGGGACAGAGGGTGGAGCCAATAATCCAAACACCTTTGGGGAACTTCCAGGAGCAGCTCTGAACACAACAGACCTGCCCATCCATGTGGGACCACACATAATTTACACCTGCCTGTTCTCTGACCCCCATCACCAGTCCTCTACTGGAGTTCTGGGCTCCTCACAGAGATCAGCCTATCTCTGCTGGACCACTATGAGTTCCTTTCTACAGGATCCTTAACCCCATCCCAGGGACTCTGCTAAAGAGGCCTCAGTTAGAGAGTGCTAGGCCAAGGCTAGATCTGCTTATATGCACAAGGAACATCCTGAGTCCCAGCCTTCGGGATCTCTGATCCCCATCACCAGTCTTCTCCTGGAGCCTGACCACTGACCCCCATCACCGGGCCCCTGCCTGTGGAGAGACCTCCAAGAGAGCTTGGACCACCCAGAACATGGAACCTCTGTCCCACCTAAGCCCACAGGGGAAGTACTATAAAGAGACCCCATTAACACCTACTGGAAGAAGCTATGGGAAGACAGCAATACAAGAAAACACCTAACAACAGAAAGACAAGCACAACATCACCAGAATCTGGGGAATCTACACCAACTAGACCGGAACACAACTAAGCAGATGAAGCAGAAGGGAACGCATTAAAAATTATTATCATAAAAATGATACAGGCCCTCAAAGAAGATATGAGAAAATCCTTTAAAGAAATAGAAGAAAAAAAAAGTGGAAGAAATGAACAAATTTCTTAAGGAAAGTAAAGAAAGTACAGAAAGAAAAAAAACTAAAAGAAAAAAACAAAAAAACGATTAAGCAAATGAAGGAAATGACTCAAGACTTGAAAACTGAAATAGATAAAACAAAGACAACACAAACCAAAGGAATGCTGGAAATAGAAAAATTGGTCAAGTGATCAGGAACTACAGATACAAGCATAACTAATAGATTTCAAGAGATAGAAGAGAGAACCTCAGGCGCAGAAGATAAACTAGAAGAAATAGATTCATCAACTAAAGAAAATCATAAATCCAACAAATCCTTAACACAAAACATACAGGAAATGTGGGACACCATGAAAAGGCCAAACCTAAGAACAATAGGCATAGAGGAAGGAGAGGAAGCCCAGCTCAAAGGTGCCGAAAACATATTCAACAAAATCATTGAGGAAAACTTTCCCAATCTGCCCATGAAAGTACAAGAAGCATACCAGACACCAAATAGGCTGGACCAAAGAAAAAAGAACCCTCAACATATAATAATCAAAACACCTAGCATACAGAATAAAGAAAGAATATTAAGAGCAGTGAAGGAAAAAGGACAGGTAACATATAAAGGCAGACCTTATCAAAATTACACCTGAATTCTCCATGGAAACCCGAAGGCCAGAAGGTCCTGGATAGATGTTCTACAAGTATTAAGAGAACATGGATGCCAGCCTAGGCTACTATATCCAGCAAAACTCTCAATCACTATAGATGGAGAAAACAAGATATTTAATTACAAAATCAGATTTTCCCAATATGTATCTACAAATCCAGCCCTACATGGCCCATATTCAGGGGATTCACTCAGGTCCCCTGAATATGGGTCTCAGCCAGAAGGACTGAGCAGTCTAAGGAACTGCAGACAGTGGAACCAGGATGTATTCCTGGTGTACAAAAGGACCTTTCAGTCACATTCCCCCATGAAGGGATACTGCCTTAACCTAGAGACAGGAGAGGAGTCCTAGTCCCTACTTCAAATGACATGACAGATTTACATGACCCCACCTGGATGGCATTGCCCTACATGAGGAATTGGGGTAGGGGGATGGGAAGGGAGGGTGGTCAGGGTGCATGTGAAGGGGCAGAGAGGATAAAAGGGAGGTAAGTGGGGAGGGAAGGAGAGGGAACTGGGATCTACATGTATAATAAAAGATAAATAAATAATAATAATAAAAAAGGAATAGTAAGTCACATTGGGCTTTGAAGGACTAGTGCTATGATGACCTACAACTGCAATTGGAGGGTAAGAGAGCTCTCTCCATGGGCAGTAGATACCTAGATCACACTTTTTTTTTTTTTTTTTTTTTCATTTAGTGGTACTGGGATGAACAAAAGGTTAGAGATCTCCCTTCAACTTGAGTACCAATTTGAACCATCCTCATTATCTTTCTGAAATCGATTTGAATGGGAGACATACATATATACGCATCATCAGGTACTACAATTGCTTCAACCAGAGTCTAGGATTTCCTCATTCCTATGGAGCTTCTTTCCATGGTGTGTTCAATCAATAATCTGGCCAAGGTGATAAGTACTTTAAAGGAACATAATAACATTAAAAAAATAAAGTCAAAGGGGAGCTAAAGGCTCTTTTGTTAAAGTGTTTATTTACTGTGTGCACATGTGGAGGACATGAATTCAGATTCCTGGCACTCACTTAAGAAAGTACTGGGAAGGTAGATTCAGATTCCTAGATCTGATCAGTCATTCCAGCCAACCAATGAGCTCTGGGTTCAGAGAGAGCAATCTGTCTAATGTGAGAAAGTGAGAGCAATATTGGGTAAGACTGACGTCAACTTCAGGCAGGTGCCCTTGTGCATGCATGTGTGTGCGTGCGCGCACACACACACTCACAGACAGATACACACACAGACACACACACACACACAAACAGGAAAATGTAAAATTACTAGAAATATGTAATATAAAAAGGAAAGCCACCAGGGAATAGGTGGGGGCCAACTAGCCATTAAGAACAGTACTGTCTTGGCAGAGAACTGGTGTTCAGTTTATGTGCAAAAGCCAGAGCTACTCAGCCTTTGTAGGGTAGCTACATAAATTTGGATAATTCTAAGTTATACTAATAACTATCTGATAATATTATTTTATTAGCAGTCATCTACCTGGTGGTCCTGTCCATGCCTGAAAGAATAATTCCCCACTGGAGACTCTTTATAACAGTGAGTTTTATTTGGGACACCTTCCTTTTTTTATTAGCTAGTCATGTAGGAGGTTGCATGTCATCAGCTCCATGGAAGCCTGTGACTAGCTGCCTTATCATAGGTGTGGGTCCATTAGTCAGAGGTGGAGGCTAATAGAGGCTTTGAAATCAGCAGCTCTTTTGAGACTAGAGCTCAGTGGAATACACACAAGATGTTCCTTTAAAATTAAAAAAAATTTTTTTTTACATATTTGTGTGTGTGTGTGTGTGTGTGTGTGGGTGTGTGTGTAAGTGTATGGTGTATGTGGAAGTCAGAGGCCAACTTGCAAGTGTTTGTTCTTTCCTTCTACCTAGTGGGTCCTGTAGACTGAATTCAGGTTATCATGTTGAGTGACAAGAGCCTTTACTCCAGAATTATCTTACAACCTGATGCCCTGGCTTTATACTTAACTGTGTTTATTTATTACAAGCCAGTGCTATTTGAAAAAACTAGGTAATAAACTACCTAACTATGAATTCTGGCAATTTTTGAAAGTGGCAGAATGTTTAATTTCTTAAAGTTGTGGTTGAGAAGATGGCTCTGGCAGTATAGTGTTTGCTTTTAAAGCAGGATGATATGACATCTATACTTAGAACCCACACTGAGAAAACTTTGTGTAGTGGGCACACCTTTAATCCCAGCACTGCAGAGGGAAAGACAGGCAAATCTGGGGTTAGTCGGCCAACCATCCTTGCCTAAGTGGCAAATTATAGGCCATTAGGGAAAGCAACTGAAAATGACACTTAAGATTCCTCTGGTCTCTGCATGTGTGCACATACATCTGTGCATGTGCAAATATGCACATGTACATGCATACAAACACACACACACACACACACACACACACACACGTACCAGAAACCAAAAGCAACAACAAAAAAGGAAGTCTGAAAATTCTTGCTCATTTTTCAACTGTCCTTTTGTTTCGTTGTTTCTTAATGTTGAAGCTAATGTTTTATGACTAAAATTTTCATTTTGGCTCCATGGTTATTAACATCAGGAAGGCTTGATGTTCTAGGATGTACCTGTTTCTTAAGTGCTTCATTGTACAAGGTCCCAAAGCTTCTGACTCTGCTAAAGAATCACAGGCTCTCTCTGTACTACTTGTGGGTTCCTCATAATACACATATGTAGCATTAGTGATGGCGAGTGGCTTTGGATATGGGGGCAGCTTGGGACTACTAGATCCTACTATATGTTGATGAAGTAAGTCCTGAATTTTCACTGTCCACTTGCTGATTCAATCAGACACTAATTGGCATCCTTCTGGAAGAGCCACTTGCAGGTAGGTACTCAAATTATAAAGCCCCATCCATATAATGGTTATGAGGACCTACTGGCACTGTCAGAGCTTAGACAACAAAGGGATTGAATTAGCCTAATGAGGATTCAGGAACTGAGAATGAGCATCACATGGGCTTTACCCCACACTTCTAGTGGAGTTGCTCACCACTGCAGGTCCTAGGCTTTCAGGATATCAGGTGTACTATAGACCCACACTGCTCAGCACAGAGGCTGGGCTGGTACGAAGTTGAAAGAGGCAGGCAAGAACCACCAGAAGCACACCCTTTCGGCCCATAGCCTCAGTATCCTCACAGGTTATTCTTAGAGAATTTCAAAGGAACTGCTGAGAAAGCTGTGTTCTCAGAGTCCTAGATCCAGCAGCTCAGAGCAGAGCCTGGAGAATGGACTTGAACCTGGCTTTTTGTTGATAGGGTGGGGCATATATTGCAGCCCGAGGATCAACATCAAAATCTTGGACTCCACTGCTTCCTCAGTGAGGGCAAGGCAAACAGAAAACTGGACTTGAGCCTTCTGATTTCAGCACCAAGAAAGTGTCTCTCTTGCCTGTGGGTGTGGGATTCATGCTGGTAATGAAAGCTGGTCCTACTATGCTGGAGGACCTGTACATAGTGCAACCAGAAAAAGCCTCAAATAGCATGCATGAAGAGGAACTTTGGCCAGGATTTATGATCAGAACAGGGGTTCTTATCCCTCATAGGGCTACCAATCACATGTGGTGGTATCTGCAGCCATTAACTGTTGAATCATGTCTTGGTTCAGCAAAGCTAGGCAGTCCATATCCAAATAGGATATCAGTTTGCCATGTCCACTCCCTTTCCCCATCTGTACTGATGCATCTGTAGTTGTTTCTTCTGTTCTCCTTCACTGTGACCTAGTGATATACATCTTCTTTTATTGCCTTTCTGCAACATTAGTGGAATTAGAGCAGACTCGGATATAAGCCATATATTCAGGATACCAATAGATGCATAAGTTACTTAAAACTCATGTGTAAATTAAATTGTCTGCTCTCTGATCAACATATGAGAACCAAACTAATTTGGTCCATTACGTTTGGAAATGCAAATCAGAACAAATTAATAGCAGCAAAGCAACTATCTGAAGAGAGTGGCAGCTGTTGTCTTGCTCAGAGAAGAAGTGAAGGGCCTGGACACACAGTGTAGCATGAAGGATGTCATCCAGATGTGAGAATTGTCACTGAGTGCTGTGGTAACCACATCCATCTTCTTAAACTGTGATTTCTCCCTTTAAAATTAGACTCTTGAACTATTCAGGGCTCTGAGCCTAATATAACAGAGAAAATATTCATCATTTGTTAATAAATTGTCAGAGGGCAAGATGCTTGACTCAGTGCCAGGCACTAGGCAAAGTAAGGAAGCACACAATATTGCATCTTCCATGGAGTACTTATAGATGAACCACAAAGACCAGTCAGTAAGCATTCAAAACAAAGCTAAAACCTGACCATAGTGCTACATGTCTGTAATCCAGTATTTTCCAGCAGGAGACATGTCAAGGTCATCCTCAACAATAACTACAGTTCCAGGCCAGCCTAGGCCATATGAGATCTTGCCTCAAAAATAAACAACAAAACCAACACAAAGCTACCCGTCTTTCCTCACTTTTATATACTTCCATAAAGAAACTTGGCTTTCATCTGTGGCAGTCATTAAGTAGGCACTGAGGGCCACTGTGAATAGAGGTAACACTACAGTGTTGCTATTTGGCCATATTTATTCTGTATTCTCATTTTTACAGATTGGAGATCTGGGGTCTGAATACATGAAGTGTATTCCAAAGGATATTTAAAGTAGCATCCTTGTGCTTTCCTTCCTCCTTCATTCTTTCTGTCTGCCTCCTTCTTGTGTGTGTGTGTGTGTGTGTGTGTGTGTGTGTGTGTGTGTGTGTGTGTGTGTTAGAGACAGAGAGACAGAGAAAGATAGATAAAGAGAGACAGAGAGACAAAGACAGAGGGAGATCTTTCACCTGGTGATGGGTGTGAAGAAATCCAAGGAGAACCTTTCCTCACTGAGGTCTCCCATCCAGCATGTTTTGTGGAAGGGTCTCTCTGTTTATCACTGGCATGCCTTGTGCTCCAGGCTGGCTGCTTGGCATCTTTGAGTGCTGCTGCCTTTGCCTCTCACCTCCCTGCAGGATTAATGGGACTACAGATGTATTCAACCACATCTAGTCTTTTTACCTAAATTCTGGAGTTGAACTTGGGTCTCCCTGGCCCAGCATGTTCATTTCTTATTGCTGTTGTAACAAATGATTCACTGGCTAGAACCTATGCAAATGTAATTGGCAGCAGCTTGGTAGCATAGGAGCTTGACATCAGGCTCACTGAGCTGTTTCTTCTGGAGCCTTGGAGAGAGTATATCTTACGTTCCTTTCAGCTTCCATGGCCACCTGCATTTCTTGGCTTGAGTCCTCTTGTCTAATCTTAAAGCATGTCATCTCAGCTGAACTGCTCATCAAATTACAACTTCTCTCTACAACCACATTTTCTTCTACCCTCTCTCCAATGAATATTAACTATATTAAGGCTTGCATGGTAATAGGTCTTCTGTGCTTCCAGATCTGTAACTTAATCACATATAGGTTCTATTTTGCATCATAGGGTATCTTCTATAGATTCTGGAAAATGGATCAGGATGAGGATATCCCTGAGGGTATACAACTCAGTGTATGACCAATAGAAAGAACAGTTCAGAACTCTGTCCTGTTTTTGGAAGGCTTTTAGCTTCTTATACTTCTACTCAAAATGAACTCAGACCACATTGCTACAACATACATCTTCCATGTCTTTCTTAAGTAGTTCCTATTACTAGAAATTACCCTCACAAACTCTATACTTCAAAGCCCCATTTTAAGTCTTTTCCCTGAGCCTCTCCTCTGCCTTCACCTTGGCCAACTCAGTGAAAGAGTGCATACATTTGCAGATGTTATTGCTTCTGTCTTTCCTTTTCTGTATTCATGCCATTTCCTTAAGAGCTAATATACCCACCACTCCTTGCACACAACAGGCACACAGTACATATTCCTACACTGACTCCTACACTGACTTGGAGCTATGTTAGAAAAATAATAGAGGCTGAGGTGTAGGGGGTTGGAAATGACTCATTGGATATAAGCACCAATCCCAGAACCTACAGAAGTAGCTTGGTATGACTACACATGTATGACAGAACTATACACCACAGAGACAGAAGGACTACTGGGGCTCGCTGGCCACTAGCATATCTCCAAGTCCAAAGAGAGACCCTGCCTTAGAAGACTAAGGTGAAGAGTGGCAGAGCAGGACAAACACAGTTAACATTCTCCTCTGACCTTTCAATGCACATGGAAGTGAGTGAGTGTGCTAGCATGTGCGTGCACACGTGCGCTCACACACACAGAGATGATGATGGGGGTGACAAGAAAAACAGTAGCATTTTTAAAGCTAGACTACACAAACTTTCTTGCAGTGTAATGTTTGCAAAAAGAAGACATGATTCACACCTACCCACAACTCCAATTAATCAACTAAGTCCATGCTGAGTACTGGAGGGATTCTAGTCTACAGGAGCATGGCAAAGATGGCTTTCATAGGCCTTTCCCTTCTTCCTCACTCCCTCTGCTTAGATTATATTCCTAAAGCTAGCCCCAAAGGTCTATTCCCTTATTTAACCATTCCCTCCTCCTGAGGGTGATTCCCAAGGTCCAACTATTCAAAGTATTGAAGTCTAACACTTAAAAGACCCATTTGGCTCATCTAATCAACATGCCCAATTAAAAATAATACCTTATACTAACAAGGGATTTCCCCTTTAACCTTTATAAACTGCCATTTTTATATGGACCATATCTGCCTGTCTCTTCTTTATCCAGAGGCAGTCTTTTGTTCTCACCACCACCCTCCCACACCTACCCCTGCAAAATGTCTTTCCCCCTTTTCTCTTGTTCCCTTTCCTTCTTGTCTGTCTTTTGTCCTTTGTCTCTTGTTCCCTCCCCTTTGTCCCTAGGAGCCATATAAATATCCTTTGTGCTGAGAACTTGGTCTTGGAGTATCTTGATCAGATCTTAAGATTTCCTACAAGTACTGTGTCACATTTTGGCAATACAGATCTCAAAAAATGTACTCCTTTTTGTTTGTTTGTCTGATCTTGATTTAATTTTGGTAAATAGTATCTATAGTGAAAATTGTCCATTTTTTTACATTTTCCAATTTTGTAGAGTACAGGTTTTTTTAATTTTGTTTTAATTTTATTTTACATATGGGTCCCAGTTCTCTCTTCCTCCCTATCTCCCTCCCTCCCATGCCCCTCCCCATTCCCACTGCCATCCCACCAACCCTCCACTCCACAGAGAGGGAGATGCCTTCTAGGAGGGATCATCAAAATCTGTCAAGTAATTTGGAGTAGGGTCTAGGCCTTGCCTCCTGCCTCTAGGCTAAGGGAGTATCCCCTCCATGGGGAATGTGCTCCTAACGTCCTTTTGTGCACTAGGGATACACCCTCGTTGCACTGTCAGAGGTCCCTTAGACTGTGCAAGCCTTGACATACAGGCATGATTCTAGCACAAATTATAATTGGTATAAATAATAAAAATCCAGAGACAGATATTGGGGTTAAAACTGAAGGTCAGAAAGGCAAAAGTAGCCAGCCACCAGAGTTCTCACCTCTACCAATGCTCGGACCAAAAGAATGATCCTTTTCACACTGCATCTCTAGACTGCACTGCTATTCACCAAAGCTCAGACACCTCTGATTACTCCTGTCTCCTCCCACCTTATATTCTCTCTAGTGCTGGGATTAAAGGTGTGGAATTCTAAGTGTTGAGATCCCCTTTGTGTGAGCTCTGTTTCTCGTATAGACTGGAACTATTTCATGTAGTACAGGGCGGCTTTGAACTAATAGAGATCCATCTGCCTCTGTCTCCCAAGTTCTGGGATTAAAGGTGTATTCTACCACTGCCTGGCCTCTATAGCTAACTAGTGTGGCTGCTGGGACTAAAGGTGTGTGCCACCACTGCCTGGCATTTATGGCTAACTAGTGTGACTAGCTTTGCATTCTGATGTTCAGACAAGCTTTATTAGTTAGCCTGAGTTGGATCCTCAGAACCTGCCTGAAAGAGTAAGTATGGTGGTAAACAACGTAATTCTATAGCTGATGTGGTAAAGAAGAGTGGACCCTGGGGCTCCCTAGTTCAACAATGTAAACTAAGTGGTAAGTTCCAGGTTAATGAAAGACTGACTCAAAAACAAGATGGATGGTGTCCTGAGGAATGGTCTGCAAGGGTGACCTTTGGCTTCTACATCCATGCCTCTTCCCACCCCAAAGGGAACCAGTGCCTCTACTACATATGCAAGGCTTTGGTTGGTGTGAGATTGGCCAGGGCATTTAGATTTTTCAAGAATTTCACTGATGATACTAACTTGAAGCTTAGAAGAAGGGAAGGAAAAACATAGGTGTATAATGCTTTGGTGGCCACTGTTAACTGGGTGGGGTGGTGCACAGTTTAATTGCATAGAAACCAAGGTATAATGATAGTGAAGTAATCACCTAGGACCACATAGCCAAGCTAGGATGTGGAGACAGGCTTTCCTGACCTTTTACAGCCCGACACAGCACTGCTGGCTCAGAACATCTATCTACACATGTATGTGATGCAGTCTTATCACCTTGAAGTTCTCAAGAGAAGGACTCTTATGCTGTCCTTTAGAACACCAAAATCATGTGGAAATTGAATACTCCAAAGCAGAATTTCATCACAGGCAAGCAGTGACAGTCATAAGATGTGACACAAGCAAGCATAAACACTACACAGTGCATATATAACAAGCACAGAGGGTGGTAATTTGAGGTTAGGAAGAGAAGCCAGAACACAGACAGCATAACAGTTACATTTAAAAAGCCTTAAATAATCTTAAATGCACATAAAAATGTTGGAATGTCAACCACATATAAGAGTTGGGACTTCTGCCCTGTGCTGATGTAACCACACACGCTTTATTCCTAATACAGTCTCATGGACAGGTCATAATGAGGCCAGACTAGAGCAGGTTGTCCTTGGAATAGCCCAACAAATCTGTTTTGTATCAGGAGATGGTGCTTTACTGCCCAGAGAGTCCAACCTTAAGCCCTCATCCCTCCCCATATTTTCTTTTTGTAATTTATGAAAACAAAACAAGAACAAACCACTTTTCTTCCCTCAAAATTAAAAAAAAAAATTTATATATATATATAGTGCTTCTATCATGAGGTACCAGGGGTTCTCTGAAGTTCCAAATCAAAGACATAAACAGTTGAGATTGAATATATGTTCCATGTTGCTATGAAATACACCCTGAACTAGGCAAACTATCTACCTTCCAGGCTTGTCTGGAGGACACAAGGTGGGCTGTGGCATGAGTCTAAAAACCAAAATTGTTTTATAATTGTGTGTGTACCCTTCAGTCTAGTCTTAGGAGATCTGAATGCTACTGGGGTATTGTTTCATTCACTTCTGCTCCTTGCTCTGTTCGTGCCTCAGGAAGCATTCCACATCTGAATGTTACATCATGTTACAAGTCCCCTCTAGGGCTCCAAGCCATCTGTGATTGGCTACTTTATACAAGAGGGGGCAAGTAATATAGATTCCTAACAGCTACAGGGGCCAAAGGTCTATTTTTTTTTATTAAATAAGTGGGTTTTGTTTGCTTTTTAAACATGTATGAGGTTTGGACTGCAATAAACACTGAAGGTTAACACCAGAAGGAATGACTGGCAGATAAATGCAGGGTGTGTATTGGGGGGAGGCATTCAAGGGAATCACTGTTCATATAACTCTGGTTTTTGCCTTTGACAGAGTACTGTGTAAGATCTGCAGAACTGAAAGAGCAATCAAGATCACCCAGTTATCTATGTTTATCTCATAGACCATTCACTGTTACAGTAGTTACCACAGAAACACTGGAGAGATGACACATTTGCTCATCACACCCAGTGACTCATTAACATTTCTCATTCCAGTTCTATGGGATCTACATCCTTCTTCCAGACTCTGGAGGAACTGAAATCACATTATGCACATACGTACAAGTGGGTATAATGTACTATCATATAAAAGGAAATAAATACATCACTAAAAATACTTATTATACAGACCACTTAACATAGAAACGTACAGTGACCCCACATAGAAACGTACAGTGACCCCCTAAGCATGGTGGTTCTGCATGCAAATACATCTCCATGAATTACACAAGTCCTTACAATACATTCTCATGTTTGCAATAAAAAGCACTGGATAAGCTCATAGAGTCTAATAAGCTTCCTGCTTCGTTTTTGGGTTTTGGTGTCTATGTGTTCATACCTGCTATTTCGAATGCGTGTGTGTGTGTGTGTGTGTGTGTGTGTGTGTGTGTGCAAAGAATAGCCCAGAAAATTTGTCTTCCTTGATAGGCTAAGTCTATCCATGTCAAATGTTAGGTTTTGCTAACAACCTATGTATGGCAGTTAAGACTAAAGAAATGTCATGCGGATCTGTACAGTGGCAGAGTGACTTGGGCTTTCTTCTTTTGCTGAGTATACAGATGATGAACAAGCTGTTCTCTCTTCTCACTTCTAGAGCAGATCAGAATTTCCTGCCAAATCTGTGGCCTTTTGTGTGTCTGCTTTATAGACTCCTTCTGTTCAACACTATGAGAAAATTCAGAGTTTAAGTTTGTTTGCTTGTTTGTTTCCATATAGGCTAGTGTTGAGTATGAACAAAGAGATGGCAGTACAAACAGTTTTCAACAAGAGTTTATAGTATAGAGCTAATTCAGAAAGTTAACTGAAGGTTTATGCATTGTGGATAGTTAGAAACAGCTAACTGAACTGTAAAATGATATAGAGAGAATTGTTCTTATTCATACCTATAACAACCATGACCACCAATGTAACCTCCTAACAAATTCTACACATACTCATCAGCCACATCAAGTCACCAGGAAGTGGTTCCCAGCAAGAAAGACTGCCAAACTTTTGGTGGTACATACAGATAGTTCTGGCTGTCACTGCTAGCAGAAAGGATTTGGGGGAGTGCTGTGCATTTTACTTTTGTATCTTGGTTCATGGTGTCTGAGAGCTCATACTTTGGCCCATGCACTTGGACAGAATAAAAAAGAATCTTAGCCTCATGAAACAGAACCCTAACTCCTGGAATTTCCACAACTTCTCAGAACCTGGAGACCAAAGCTTTGACATGTGAGCTTATCATGTGCTGGGGAACATTCCATATTCAATTCCTAACAGTGAGAATGTTAATGATATGGCATGGGTAGATGCCAGGAATACTGCTCAATATCGTAGCATGCATGCATAAGTGCCTCTCCCTGACAAAGGGTACTCCAGTGCCTCACGTTAAATGAGCCACTGAGCCAAGGTGGACAGTCACCAGTCACTGTACCAGAGTAATGATTCTCAAGTGACCATTATAGTCAGATCATTGTGAGTGCTGGCAGGAGGCAGTGACCTGTGTACTTCATAGCTCAGGCCAAAGATTCAAAGGACAAAATTGTAAATGATCATTAGCTACTGCTTTCCTGTGCCTATTAAGCCAATGGGGTACATGATTAACACAGAACTAATCACCATGTAAGGTCCCTGAGTCAAAGATACTTGCAGAGCCAAAAGAAATTGCTCTTTCCTGAGTACAGTGTCCTAAAGACAGACTTGTGTTTCATCTCTTTAAGTTCATTCTGAAAGGATTTCTTTCTTGCCTCCATGTATTTGCTTTTATTTTATTAAAAGGTCTAAATGTCCTCACCTAACTTTCCTCCACCAAGACCTGGGATAGCCCAATGGGGGAATCTTTATGCACCCACACTAGCTCAGATTTCAGCAGAATGTCAGATAAGTCAGCCAGCCAGAGAAATATTCACAGATATAGTACCTAATCCTATAGTGTTCCCAGAAGCAACAAATGTTTGTGAAGGAAGAGGAGTTAGGTACTATCATAGTATTAGAGCATAATTTGTATATTTGGCCCCAAATATAATTATATATATTGAATATGTAAAAAATGCTGGGTGGTAGTGTTACACACATTTATTCCCAGCACTCTGGAGGCAGAGGCAGGTAGGGATCCCTGTGAGTTCGAGCCCAGTCTGGTCTATAGTGCTAGTTCCAGGATAAAAAGGGCTACATAGAAACCCTGTTTGGTTTTTTTTTTTTTTTTCTGCTTGTTTTTTAAAGAAGAAAATGTGAAAACCAGAGAAAGATTTTTAGATTGAGTAACCTCCCTGATCTCCAGAGTTGATGCTGTGCAGCTTTTCAAAATATCTTCCTGCAATTCTCAGATAAGTCCCACAAATTTCGTGTCCTGGGGCTTCATGTGCATTTCCTTTCTTGCTGCCCACAACCATATGCACACTTGTTTCTAGGAAACAAGCAGGCAGTCCATCTTCTGTAATGACACAGGTTATCCCAGACCCATGATGATGTGGAAACAATTGCAGTGGAAACTCCCTGGAATCTATAAGAGTGAATGTAGAGAAGACTCCCAGTAACAGAGGATATAGAGCCTGAACTGTGCATGTACTATACTCAGGAAAGGTTTCCATTGGTAGAACTTTGACAACAAGCCAACCACAAACCCTATGACCCACTATCTGTCATGCCTACAGGATGTGGTAGGGTGATGGTGTCTCGGAACTTCTGAGAGTGGCCAACTGATCCAGTTTGAGACCCATACCACAAAAGGAAGCCCTTGTCTGACCCCGCCTGAATGGTCTGGAACCAGAAGCTGAAAGCCCAGGATGAAACCAAACATGACTAGGGGAAAATCAATGAAATTATTGCTAATGCTATTCTACCATATTCATAAATAAGTATATAACCCAATTATCATCAGAGAGGCATCATCCAACAACTAATAGGAGAAGATGCAGAAATCCACTGACAAATATTAGTTGGAGTCAGAGGAACACAACAAGAGAGGGAGGGAGGATGGTAGGAGCCAGAGGGGTTGAGGATATCATGAGAACACAGCCCATAGAATCAATGAAGTATGGGTTATAGGAAATCACAGACTGAAGCAATCATCGTGGATCGTGTTCAGTTATTAGGTAGTTCTGGTGCATATATGCTATGGTTGTGTAGTTGGGCATTCTTTTGGAACACCAAACAGTAGAAGTCAGGGTTATCACTGACTCTTTCATTTGCTCTTGGAACCCTTTATCTTCTACTGGGTTGCCTTGACCAGCCTTAATATGAAGATTTGTAGCTATTCTAATTATAACTTAATGCCATGTTCAGCCAATACCCCTGGGAGACTGCCTTATTTATTTATTTATTTAGAGATGAAACAGAGAAGGAGTAGGACTGGGGTAGAGGGCATGTGGGTAGGACTGTGAGGAGTGGAGGAAGAGGAGGCTGCAGTGGGGATGTAATGTATGAGATGATAATAATAGTAAGACCTCAGTCTTAGTGTTCTATTGCTATAAGGAGACACCATGACCAAGGCAATTCTTATAAAAGAAAGCTTTCAATTGGGGGATTCTTTAAAGATTTAGAAGGTTAGTTCATTTTGTCATGAAAGGGGGCATGGAGGCAGGCAGCCATGGTGCTGATCAGGGAGAGAAAGAGAGAAGAGGGAGATAAGGAAGACGAAGGAGTGAAGGAGTGAGTGAGTGAGTGAGTGAGAGACAGACAGACAGACATTGGGCCTTTGGCACTCCCCTTAGCCAGACAGACCTCCTCCAACAAGGATATACCTCCTAATACTTCCTAAACAGTTCCTCAGCAGGGGACTAAGAATACAATATGGGGGTCATTCTCATTCAAACCACATCTTCACACTTTCCCTTATCACTCAAGAGTTAAAAGAGAAGCTAGAGAAATACACTGTTAAAAATAATAGTACTTTTTTTCTTCAGAATTCCAAGAGGCCACTGATTGTAGAATCTATCAGAATATTTTCTAAGAGAAGGTGACTATCAAGTTGCTTTGTAATCCACATCTCAATTTCAGAAATGTTGATGGAAAACCCAGCATCATGCAACTGAAAAATATAACACATACCCTCAAAGTGCTAGGATACTTACATATTTTGCTCCTGAAGTACTATTTCCCATTGACAGGGAAAAGCTGAAGTTTAATATACACAGAAGAGCAGGGCCTCTAGGCAGCTCTTACAATTATCCTGCTCTGACACATAGCTGCTATTTTCAAAGAAAAGAAAAATGCCCAGCCCTTCTATCTATGTAACCCTGTTCCCAAGAATCTCTCCTCCATTGCACTTGGAGTAAATTGGGACCTTTCTTTACTCAAGAATGCTTCCTTTAGTACCTGAATCTTTTTAAAATGACTATATTCCTATGATGACCATAAAGTGACTCTACTATGATGACATCATCAGCTAACTGTGGCAGGTGCCTTCTCTTGTTCAAGTACTTCACACTAACAAAATGAGGTAGATCATATATATGTGGTGTGTTTGCCATTTGTGAAGCCCTAGTTCTATGGAGGCACTATTGGGAGGTATAGGAATCTTTAGGGTATTGAACCTGGTCTTTAGGTCATTAGGGACATATCCTTGGATTGATCTTCTGTGAGGCCTTTAGTTCTCCCTAGAAGACCATTAGAAGGGGTAGAGGGTGACCATTACCAGGCTCTCTACTCCAGGGTCATGATTTTATTTCCTGTTTCTTCCTTAGTGGGCACTGGGGAACGAGCTATCCTTATATCATGGCCTGAACTGCACAGGTAGAGGCTTCCAATAGCCACATGGATGATAGCTTCTCCACAACAGCAGAGATAAAGCCTCTCTCACTTAGTTCCTTAGTCAATGTTGTAATGCTGTGAGGAGACACCATGGCCACAGCAACTGTTACAAAGAAAAGCACTTAATTTGGGCTTGCTTATATTTCATAGGATTTATTCATTACTGTCGTCGTAGGAAGCATGGCGGCACAGAGGAAGATAGGGTGCTAGAAGAGCCAGGGACTCTACATCTGGATCAACAGGTAGCAGGGGGAGAGAGACACTGAGATGGGTTTGAGCATTTGACACCTCAAAGCACACCCACAGTGACACACCACCTTCAACAAGGCCACACTTCCTAAAAGTGTCACTCCCTATGAGCCTATGGGGGGCATTCCAATCAAACCCACACACTTCCCTTAATCTATATACACAGAGGTCATGTGCAATTAGGGTGGAAATGCACTAATACCTGGGAGGAAGGAGTGGCTGGAAACTGAGGTAAAGATCCAATGACCCTCCCCTCCTAGTCTCTTCACTGTAGTATTTTATCTATGTGTAGTGAAAGAACCTACCTCTATATAAGCATAGAAAACATGCTAGCTGAAGGCAAGAGTGTAATGATTTTACTAGACCCAAGATAAATGATAAATGGGTGTTTATTGGGGAACACTTACACAGATAATAATAAAGAACCAGGGGAGAGTTCCTCTGCCCTTCCAATCAATTGGATCCATTGACCCAAGAAAAAGAGCCAGTGAGAGAAAGAGAGAGACTACACCTCACCTTCTCCTCTTTCTGCTTCCCTTTGCCTGAAGACAAGTCCAAAGGGATATGGCCACCGTTACGGGTTCACAGGCAAGATGCTGGTATAATTCCCCTTTTAGTCTAAGGAAGAGGTTTTAAGCCTGATGTAAAAACTATACACAATGATAACAAATGTTAAATATATTTCAGGAAAAGGAAAGGTAAACATACACAAAATAAAATCTACTACCAGTGAGAACAACATTGAGCAATGCATACATACTACATGGCCAGTCTCGGGGTAAAGGCATGGCAGAGATTACTCCAATAGCAATCATGATCTGGAAAGTCTAATCATTGTTTATGTAAGATAAGAGAGGTTATAGCTATGACTGTCTAGTCTTCAATTTCAACAAAGACCTGAGAAGGAAAATAACAATACTAGGGCAAGCAGGAAGTGCAAGCTTGTGACTTCCTAAAGGTACAAGAAAAGACAGAAACAGCAGGCTACCTGGACAGTCACCCAAGGTCTCAAAGCAAGGGCAACTAATTCCAGCTAAAGCCTAAAGTATCGGATGGACCTTTCTAGAAGCAGGGAAATTGAAAAATTGTCTTACCCTGACTTGGTAAGGTTCAGCATTCTTCTTTAAAGTTTATTTCCTGCAAGCACAGTTAGGACAGCATGTCCAAGATCAAGGTAGAGGCCAGTAGTCAAGGAGAAAGCCAATTCCAGATGGGGTGTCATTGGTGCCATCATCCTCTTGGGAACAGCTTGGTGCTATCAGGAGCAATTGTGTCTCAGGTCCATGGAGTAATAATTATTAAAACATTCAAATGAGATACATGTCATTTGAATATCTATGTCTGACTTATGTCATAGGTATAAGAAGCATGGGTAAGTATAATCTGTAATTCTCAGAAATGTAATTGCTCAATGGCTAAATCTCCCCAAAATAATTTAAAAAGGACAATGATTTCAAAAAATGTAACTTTCACTCTCTCACCAACAGACGTTGAATTGAAATGTCTTGAGTAGAGGTAGAACTATAAACTGCAACATGACAAAATATCTTAAGTTGTATCAATATACAAAATATATCCATAAAGATAGTTGTATATTTGTGTGCAAAACATTGTAAACAGAAAGAAGACCCCACTCAATCAACATACAAGAATCTAACAATGTAAGTAAGATTACTTATATAGATATACCTAATAGTTGCTAAAATTAGTTCACAAGAAGATATGTTAATCTACCTATATTCCATTCTAACCATACCCTTACCATCCATATCCTTAAACTTTTCTAAAAGGGATAATAGTCTGACCATTATCTTCCATACCCACCCTACACAACTTAAAACGAACCCTAAGCAGGTGATAATTATCCTTTTATCAGTGATGAGAAAAACAACAACAAACAAACAAATAACCCAAAATATCTTTATGCCAATTGTAGGGGAAGGGGTCGCTGTCTTCTTAGAATTACTTCCTGCTGTAATGAGGGAAGGTGATTGTATGGGATCCCATAGCAAAAAAGAAAGAAAGAAAAAAGAAATTGCAAAGTCTCCAGAGAACCAGCTGTAACATTTGTAGCTAGTCTCTGAGTGGCAGGTGATGCTTGTCTGAAGTTTTTATCTCTCACCAGAGTTTTACAAGAAGGTGAACAATCTCACTAGTTAATCTGGAATTGGAGCAGTATTAGTCCCAAACCGGTTCTAGAGAGGTGTTTAGTAGTTCAAAGAGATCAAGTTGAATCAAATGGGACAGATGAAATGAGGCCCCATCTTCTTTCTGGAAACTCCAAAGATTGATGTTAGGAAATGTTATAATTCATTATGGAAGACTTAAACATTAATAACATTAATAAGGCAAAGTGGTAATGATTTAACTAGGCCCAAGATAAATGATAAATAGGTATTTATTGAGGAACAGTTTATACAGGTAAAGCATTATTTCTTGCTGTAATGGGGTAATGGTAACCTAAAAGTTTAGTTTTTTAGTTATACATACTGGGAAAGGTAACAATAAGGATGAAAATATGTATGAGGGATATTAGGACTCTAGTTTTAACTAGAATCTAGTTTTAACACTTTTAACAAATAATAGTCCCTAGATTTTGTTTTCTTCTGTCTTACAACAATTGGCTTTTGGATGAGAAAGAAACTCTGAATTTTATTTTACCAACATGCTTGAATTTAGAGAAGGAAAGCCAAATCCAACTCCAAGGCCAGCATTGATTTTTATGGGAATTGGGACCAAGGCCATACTGGGAAGTAAGGAAATATAAGATTTTAGATGGAAAGAGTTTACTAAGAATAGATATTGGTACCATAAGTCAGATTCTTCTTTGTTTGATGATTCTTTCTAGATAGCTATCCTTTCTTCTGTAGAGAGCTAAATTCTTTGGCTTCTTGAAGCTGGGTGTTTTCTGTTTTCCTGTAAAAACAAGAAAAAAACACTACCCAATCTTTGTGAGGTCTCCATAAACGTGTGGATTTTTACCTTGGTGGATGACCTATCATTTCTCCTCATCAAGAAGTTTCTCCTGTTCAAATCGGATCTTAATCAAATTTGATGTTATCTGTAGAGAGCCACCGGTGCCACTCCCGAAGATGGCACCGGTTTCCTGTCTATAAGCCAGCAAGGCACGGATGTGCGATCCTCGTCATGGGGTGACCGTTACGACCGTTGCAGGCTGCAACTGTCAGTAACGGACACAACTCCTCTATATAAGCAGAGCCCTTTTTCCTCCTCCGGGTCTTCCCTCAACTTGCTGTAATGAGCCGCGCAATAAACATAGCTACAGAAGAATCCTGTTGTTGAGCATCGTTCTTGCAGGCAAGGCGATAGCGCTTGACAAGTGGTGCCGAAACCCAGGAAAACTGACATCAGCGGCACAAGGGGGACCCTTCAAGAGACTGGAGAGGATTCAGAACTGTGACACAAAGGTAACAAAATAAGGTAAGTTCTGATAGACATGCTATCAGGAAAGCATGCCAAAAGCAGAACATGATGAAAAGTTGGTGCGCACAAAAAAAAAAAAAAAAAAAAAAAAGGCTAACAAAAAAAAAAGTAAAAGAGCCCTGAGAGACTAATCAAAAAAATAAAAAAAAATAAAATTAAAAAAACCCAAAATAATAAAAAAGCCACAGATAGAGAAAATCTGGATACTGTACGGTATTATATTGTCTTTGTATTGTTTGACTGCTGAGGAAACAACTGTTAAAGAAAATGTTGCTGGATTAATTCAATTTATATATTTTAAAAATGTTTTAACTCCAAAATTTAAGTTCAAGGACAAGTTACTGGGGAAAAGGATTTCTATTTTTGTTTCCACAGAAAATAAAAAGCTGTGGATTCCTTCCAAACTAATGTGGTTTAAGCAAGCCAGAACCCCTAAAATAACTACTGCTTTTGCAATAGCACAGGTGAAAGCTCTTAATCACCACATGGTGAAACCATTTTGAAGAGTAATGCCACCTGGATTAGAGGTTGATATCCTAGAGCCCTGGAGAGGGGTAACTCCACTATTCCCCAACAACCCAGATGGGCTCCTTATTGTAATGAAAACCCAACTCAACGTGGAGCCTCTAATCCTTTTGTGTTTGTGATTAAGCAATAGCACCTTTACAAACTCTAGTGAGAGAATGCTATATTGTACACCTCAAGTATGCTTCTATTCTTTATGTTGGAATGGAGGAAAATTTCCTTTGGCCCTTATGACCAGAATGCCCAGGTACGTTCCCGTTCCGATAGAGAGCCAAGCACCATGACCCTCTTTAGACAGAGGAGAGATTTTGGAATCACTGCTGCTATCGTGGTTGCCATTACAGCTGGAGTAGTGGGAGCCACCAAGGATGCCATTGACATGCATTCCACTGTTGACTGCAGCTGCCTTAAATAACCTGTCAGCAAAAGTAGCCACTGCTTAATTAAAAGGTGGTATTATGGTCCTAAATCAACAAATTGATCTAATTCAGGAACAGATTGACACTTTGTGGCAACACAAATAGGATGGAAATAAAAGATGACGGGGCTATGTGTGACCTCTGTGCCATATCAAAAGTCAAAAGCATGCCTCACTAATGGGGCAATATTTGGAATAAAAAGCCATATGACATGATCTTAGCCAATCACAGGCCTCCATTAATTCACGATTAAAAGGAGGATTGATAGTAGTCAGAGAATTGATTTGGTGCAGGACCAAATTGACACACTCTGGTAGCTAGCCCAACTGGGCTGTCAATGAAAATATTCCAGGTTATGTGTCACCAGTGTACAATATGAAAATTATACAAGAGCTACAAACCTTTCTAAACAACTTTTTCAGTATCTTTTAGGTGAATGGACAGGAGAATTTGATAGCCTGATGGAGTAACTCTGAATGGCCATCGTCCATATGAATTCCACCCGTGTGGACGCCTTTCTATCAGAAGGATCATTCTCCTGGATCTCCACCACTTTTTCCAACTTTAAGGAGTGGGAGGGGTAATGGGGTTTGGCCTGCTGTTATATGATGGGGTGGTGCTCCTGCTCTGGTTGGTGTGCAAGCTACGTGCTCAACAGACACATGACAAAATGGTTATCGCTCAAGCCCTAGCTGCTATGGAGATAGGCTCCTCTCCCACTATGTGGCTAAACATGTTTAAAAAATGGACATTAATTGTCCAATAGGACAGCCCTTACACCCTGAGTCTTCTATGACATTGCACCAGGTTAGGGTGTCCATTTTTTTTTACCAGAAACAGCCCTAATGCTCTGCGGGGTTTTTTCCCATTGCACGCAGACAGGTGCTTCTTTAGTTTAGCCTAAATTCTTCACGCTCAGGTTGTTTGGCTTAGCACTGCACTCCGTGTTGACTCTAGCTATGAACAGCTCCGAGAAGGGCAAGTCTGGTTACATATGGGTTGGTGTCCAAGGCCCCACCTCCAGGGAAAAGATACCGAACGGGTATGGCACTGACTTGGCTGACTACCAGGATTCAGGGTCATTACAATGTCCATCTCATTACTGGAGATCAGACCACTACCCTTGCCTGTTGCGTTTATAAAACAAAAAAGGGGGAGATGTAGAGAGCCACCGGTGCCATTCCCGAAGATGGCACTGGTTTCCTGTCCATAAGCCAGCAAGGCACGGATGTGCGATCCTCGTCATGGGGTGACCGTTACGACCGTTGCAGGCTGCAACTGTCAGTAACGGACACAACTCCTCTATAAAAGCAGAGCCCTTTTTCCTCCTCGGGGTCTTCCCTCAACTTGCTGTAATGAGCCGCACAATAAACATAGCTACAGAAGAATCCTGTTGTGGAGCGTCGTTCTTGCAGACAAGGCGATAGCGTTTGACAGGTATCCACAGCTTTTCTTCTGTAGAAACAAAGGTGAAACCCCTTCCCCAATATAGCAAATATGATGGTTTCCATTCTGAGCTCAACATATCCTTGAAAAATACCGGCTGACTTAGGTCAGAAGTTTTTTCTGTTGTACAATGTCTTTCTTTGGCTGTCTTTCCTTTCTTGTTAGCATTAAGAAAGTTTAAGGTTAGAAAACCATTATGTAATCTGTTTTCTTTTAAACAGATTACATAACTGTCCTATAAAAATTTGTGGTATATCAGTACTATGCATTATGCTATAATATTTTAAAAAATTGCTTCAATTACTGACTAGAGACATATGCTGTCAGTTTTTATTTGAGCAGGTATACCCATAATAGTCATAACCTCTAATAGGTTTGCAATAACTTTATCAGCCCTTTCAGAGCGCTTTTCCTTCCAATTGGATCCACTGACCCTAGAGAAAGAGCCTGTGAGAGAGACACTATGCCTCATCCTTTCATCTTTTTTGCTTCTGTCTGCCTGAAGCCACACCCAATGGGGTGTGGCCACCATTACAGGTTCACATGCAAGACACTGCTACAGCTAATATTTGCCTCCTCTTTCTAAAAGGTTATTATCAGTAGGCTACAAGTTTAATACTGATGGATCCTTACAAGTAGGCACAGATGATTGAATGAAGATGGCAGCTGCTTTGCTGCTCAGGGAATCACATTCCATAAAACTCAGTTATTTCCTTACAGTGAGGAAAATCCTGCTACCAAATCCTGACACCAATACCTTATAAAGATTATTACGTCCACTTTGTCCTTAGAAGGTAGAAGTTCAGAGAATCAAAGAAGTTACACATGGCAAAAAGATATACAGTAACTACAATAAAAAGCCCTATTATCCTCACCACATCATCCTTGGCGTGGCCATTTGAATTGGGGAAAGAAGAGGGTAGGAAGGAAGATGTATTTATAACCAGGAACACTATTTTCCTCCCCTTTGTTATGACCCAAAGTCTATCCTTTGGGTGACCACTCAGATCCTGGGTCCTATGGTTTCAGAAAAGCCATACAACCAATGAAGGGCAAATAGAGTCTGGAGATCATGCAAATGGAGGGACATAGTACCCTGCACTGTCCCAGGTCTCCAGGGCACACTGGACTCTTATTGAAGTGGACACTGAAGTGGCAACTATCACAATTTCTTAGCTGAGCCTGTATAGGCAGAGACTTCTGATAGATAGATGGGTTACACTCAGTCCTGCATAAACAAGGGCTCACAACAGTCAGGGTGTGATACAATGATGTGCCATCCTACCTGGGGTGTGAATCAATTCTTGTTTATCCTATCTGCCTGCCAGCCATTTAGCACCACTTAGAGTTAATGGATAAAAGTGCTGGTCTTCATGTAGACACAGTTTTATCTAATAATAGTCCCAAAGAGCTAGAGAAGTGATCCTGGCAATGATTCCATCCCAAAGAGAAATCATAGGTTTGAACTCCTCACTGAAAAGAGAAAGCACAGTGAGATTTTGTACAGAAAATGATAGCATTCAGAATGTTCATTATAATTTACTTTGTAACTGTGCTATATTGTTGATATATTTGTCTGTCTTATGGATGAAACATTGTCATAGGTATGTATGTGTGTAACAGAAATATATATATATATATATATATATACATATATATATATGAATGATTCAGGACTATCCCTAGTTTGAGCTATTTACCAGGGAACCTGAAATGGATTATCTGTGGCTAAGTGAGGGAATCTGCTATTGATTTTCTCTTCCACCTTTTACAAAGTCCCCACATAAAACCAAAGATATTGTTTTTCAGTTTTGAAAAACCTAAGCATTCAATTGGAATACTAACTTTTCTTATGATTTAGTAAACCCAAGGCTGACACTTAATCTCTAAAAATTCCCTATAGATCCTGCCCAATCCCACCAAATCTCTTCCCCTAGAATCATCTGCATTATCTCTCAATCATAGAGCAAACATTTGCCTATGATATGCTACATACTTGTGCTGGGAGATATCAGGAATATGGCAACTGGTCCTTGGCTCTACATGCTTATATACCTGTGGACAAGACATGCAATAACTATGCCATGCTATACTTGGGGCACTCAGATGTACAGCAACGACTAGGAGGTGCAGAGCAGTCACTTGTGTAATTGCCCACCAGACAAGCAGGTAATGAGTGTTCCAAAAACAGTGTAAGAAAGGAGGAGAGGGTTGAGAATAGGATTTGAATTGCAAGATTAAATTGCAAAGATTGAATTGCAAGACCCTTTAAAGCATGAATTTTAGGAGACGAAGCAGAAGAGGTCTGGGAACCAGAGGGAAGGAACACCAGGGCAGAAAAACATGAGTTACCATTTGACTGAGATGCAGATTAGATGTCTTCAGCAGTTCTTCTTCATCATTTACTCTTTGGACCTCAGCCTTGGGAATATACTGATGTTGGGAGTACAGATGTGAATACCATGGTACCCAAACCCCATCTTCCCATCACTTATAATACTCTTCTATCTCATGTTACATTTTTCCTCTCAAAGAATGTGCCTACTGTCACAAACTCTCTTTAGATGGACCTAGAAGCTATTGGTTAGAAACATAGGCTCCAAGGTCAGCCAGATTCCAAGTCAGGTTCTTCCACAACTCATCTTTAGTGACAGAGGCAGGCTCAACACTGATTTCCTCTGCAGGCAACAGAAGGGGACAGCCCAATGAAATGTGCCAGTTTAGTGTCTGTGACCTGGGGCAGGCCCAGGAGATCAGAAACAGTAAGAAATAAGGAAAAAAAAACTTAAGAGACTCAGTAAAAATGGAAAGAGATGAAGAAATCAATGGATAAAAGGGTAAGAAGAAATGAGAGAGAAAATGAAAGGAAGGAAGGAAGGAAGGAGGAAGGGAGAAGGAAAGAAAAGAGAAGGAAAATGAGAGGAAGGAAGAAGAAAAGAAAGAGAAAAAAGAGAAGGGGATAAAGGATGACTCATAAGGATGGGGAGATGGGCAGGGAAATTTCCATCCCCTAACTTTCAGGCATCTCACCATTAAGAAGAAGAACAACAACAAAAAAATACATAGATGTTATGGAAGCAAGCTATCGTTTAGTGTATAAAGTGCAAGGTAGAGCCATTATCTGACATAACTACCAAAAGAAAGTCTTTGAGGCAATTATTAATGTGTTATCCTCCTACTTTTATGGAGAAAGAAAACAACGAGAGTTTCTGAGAGGCTCAAATAACCTCTCCAATTTCATAAGAGGCATAGTCATATCAAAGGTAATATAGAAATAATGAAGACCTCTACATTTTTACCAGGGACACAATTCTTGATGCTGCTCCAGCTTGCTGAGCTGCTGTGAGCACCACATCCAAGTGACTTGTGCTAAATCAGGCTGGTATCAAGCAAAAAGAGGAGTGCAGATAGCAAAAGATCATCAGAAATCTCTAGGTAAAACATAAACTCCAAGATAGATATTAAAAAAAAAGAAAAGAAAAAACAAAAAACAAAAACAGGCTCAGTGTGTTGCACATCTGCAATCCCAGATGTCCTTTGATTTCCAAGGCGCGCGCGTGCACACACACACACACACACACACACACACACACACACACACACGTGTACCACACTGAGCCTGCTTTTTTTTTGGGGGGGGAAGGTTTGCCATATTTATACATATGGCAATATGTATATTGAGATATATATATATCTCAAAGGACTTCTGAGATTATATATATATATGCTACTGATAAATAGGCCACCAGCAGGACTTGAAACTTGGTCCAAACCAAGTTCCCAGTAACCAAATTCCCCAACAAATCCTCTCCTTCTATAATCTTCAGCCTCTCCCCAAACAGTATTATCAGCTTGGGAGGACTTCAAGACACAAGCCTGTGGGAGACTATGTGCACATATGACAAATGCAGAGTCTGTTTCTGTTGCTAAGGATTAATGGCTCTGAAAAACATTCAGTGGCCAGCACAGGCCTTGGTGAGGTGCAGCCTGCTATATCTACAGTGTCACAGTCTGCTGCTGGGGAGAATTAGAAGCCAAGTGTTACGGAACATCTCCCAAAGGCAGAAAATGAAAAGAGAATTAGGATTTTCTATAGGATGAAGTTAACTAGAAAGAGATTCTATAGCATGAGCAATGTTGATAGGTCTGTGTTTGGTCTCAATACAAGAGCCACTGCAGGCCTAGATAGCTAGGTAGGCTATTTATAATGTTTACAGTGAATGAAGTCAAACATCACAGCGTTGATGAGATGGAAATTCTTGCTTGGACCATAACATTCTACATTCTTTTTGGTGTGCCCTATGAAGATATTGTCTTGCTGGGAGCCTTCCTTAGTTCCAGTTTAAAATACAAAAAGAAATTAAAAAACATTGATACATTGATATATGAGTAGCAGAAAATAATAGGAGAGAGTCATGGATAAACAAAGATGTAAAGCAGTCTGGCCTATGTGGGATCTCTCTGAAGGGTTCCTTGTTTTGGGTTGCTTTAGGACAATGGTTCACAACCTATGGGTCACAAACCCTTGGGGGTCATATGACCCTTTCAAAGGGATCACATATCCTGTATATCTAATTTATGATTTATAAGAGTAGCAAACTACAGTTATGAAGTAAAAAAGAAGATACTTTTATGGTTGGGGGTCACTACAATATGAAGGACTTTATTAAAGGGCTGTAGCATTAGGAAGGTTGAGAGGCACTTTGGAAATAGTGGTATCTAATATATTCCTTTGTATAGCAGGGGCCCAAGTAATGTTGAAAATAAACTAATAAAAGAACGAATAAAAACTTAACTAGCCCCTGTCCCTGTCATGAACTTGACCAAGTACAGTGTGCTCAGGCCCAGGATTCTCTCTCCAATTCTAAGAGCCCCAAGGCCTTTCTTCCCTCCCAGCACTCTTGGCTACAGTATTGTCATTAAGCAACATGATAGCTGGAACACAGTAATTGTGACCTCTTTGCTACATCTCTGTTGTTGGAGGACTCCTGCTCCAGTGTAAATGAGATTCACTTCTCTGAGGGAAATTCCAAGCTCCTGATGTGGGGATAGGGTATGTTCTTGGGAGGGTGAGATGGGAGCTTGCACAGCACAGGTTTGTCAGTGAATCCAAAGAAAGGGAGGGGAAGGGAAGACTAAAGACTATGTTTGAGAACTACAATGTATCTCCTTTTTTTTTCAGTTAATTGAGGACAAGCACAACCCAGGGATGACATCTGGCCAGAAGCTACAGGTTTCTCTTCAATTTCCTCAGAGATAACTGATGCCTGGTTCTATACATAGACAAAGATATGGAAGCCCTAAGTTTTCTCTTCCAAAAGATAAGTTGTGGGCTAATGTGGCACACAAGCATTCCCCCCATCCAGCAACACAGCACAGTTACCATTTTCCTGCAAGATACTTTACCTGACTTCTCTACTTCCCACCAGGACAAACTCTCATTGTCCCTTTATTACTCACTGTCTTATTTCCAGAGCTGGGCACACTGCCTGGCACCCAGTAGGGATGCAGTAATGATTGCAGAATAAATGCACAATTAAACACTGAACATCAGCATAAAAACACAGATGAAATCACACACAATTAAAGGCAAACTGTCCCTAGATGTGTTCAATGTGGCTTTGAAAGGAGAAGACAACAAAAATTACAGTAGAATATGAAAAAAGCAGCAGACAGAAGCCAAGGAGCATACCTGTTCTGAGTTTGGTCTTGAGAAAAACCTTGTACCCATGAAAGCTTATTCAGGAAGTAGAAAGATGGATCCTAGAAAGCTGAGAAACAGAGGAAGGAGAGACACACTTGTTTTCTGTTTTCCTAGTTCTGTCGAATGATCTGTTCCTTAGTATCATTACTGACTCACATAAATATATTTTCATCTTGATAAAGGAGCATCCCAGAGGTTACTATGTCATCCTCATGCTTTGACAAGTATTTTGTTCAGTTAACAGAGAACTATGGAGCCCTCAGAAGAAACAGGCAATAAACAGGGTAGAGAAGGAATTTACGCTCTGTCATGAAAGGAAAGAGAAACCAACAGGAATATCGCAAGATTAATGAGGATACTGTGATCTAAGTTCCTTGAGTGATATTTCCCCTTCCAAACAACAAAGAGGAGAGGCAGAGAGATTTTTAAACAGAAAAGACAGAGTATAACTCAAATAAAAATAGAACTAAAAAATAAACTAAAAATAGCAGCCTTACTACCAAATTTCTCTCAAATTGAATTTGGCCAATGTGTAGAAGAAATTAAAAAAAAAAAAAAAAAAAAAACAGAGATCAAGAAGACCTCTGGGAAGGTGATATTAAAATAGTCTAACGTTTGTGTTAATGTGATATTTATCTCATGTATGCACACTCAAATACACATATCAGGCTCATGACTTGACCTTAGACAGTTTTATATACTTTGAAATAATGATGATGGCTCAAATAACATTTAAAAAGAGGGTCTTGGGAAATGGCTCAGTGGGTAAAAGTACCTACCCACTTACATTTGAGGACTTACATTTGAATCTCAGTACTCACATAAAAAGCCATGCATACTTCCCCACTGAGAGGCAGAGAGACAGTTGCTGTGAGCTCACTGGCCACATATCCTAACAAAAAGCAGGCTTCAGGTTCAAAGAGGACCCTTTTTTCAAGGCAATATAGTAGAAAATGATAGAAAATGCCTGATGACCTGCTGTGAACTCCATGTGTGCATGCATAGGTGTGTCTATCTGTACAGTCATGTACCTCACACATTTATGAATGTAATAAAATACCTAACCAGACTAGAAATGCTACAAATACAGCTTTCTATACATGCTTAAAATAATAATGCATAGAACTAGTGACAGCAAACACAATAGAATGGTTCAAACATTCTAAAATCTATAGTTTTTCTACTACCTCCCAGGCATTCTCAGCAATCAAGGCATCATTTGTTAAAGGAGAAGAGGATGAGGAGGTGTTGTTGGAGGAAGAGGAAGTAGCATCAGCAGCAACATGGCAAGTGCACATCTGTACTTGGGAACTGGAATAGAAGGGGCCAAGGAGGAAAAAATGGGACAAGAGAGTGAATACAAAAAAAAAAAAAAAAAAAAAAAAAAAAAAAAAAATACAGGAAAAAACAAAGACCATTTGACCATTTGAGAGGGAGTATGGAAGCCCAAAACAGAAGAAATATCCAAAGTACACGAAGCCAAAGAATGGCTATATCTTCTCAACAAATGAACCATCCACTACCAGGAATGGGCTACATCTAACTGTGCTGTTGGCCCCATGGGAACCCACACACAACACAGGCTGACAGATAGACCCTACTGAACACTTACACATTGAGCTAATGCTAACAGAGCCTTCACTCCAATGAGCTAAAGTCTATGGTGCATGAAAGCACTCCGCAAACAACCCAATGAGAAATGTAGACACCCAATCTGGCTACAAACCCTTTGATCGACAATGGTGTCCTGCCTTCAAATAATGTTAGTGCAATGGTGGCACAAAATTTGTAGGGATAACCAATCTAATCATACTTGATTTGACTTAAAATCTACTCCAGAAGATGGAACCCATACCTGATACTGCTTGGGTGATCAAGAATCTGAGACTAGATAGCCCAGAGACTGAGGGTAAAATCAAACAATACTGTTCTACTAAAAGAGCATAACAAAATGACTTCAGGGGACATACTGTTCTACTCACATATCAGTGCCTTTCTCAGCTATCATCACAGAAATTTTCTCCTGCAGCAGATGGGAACAAATAGACACCCAAATATGCAGAGAGTGAGAGACCTTGAAACCCTGAATGGGTATCTCCATCAGGTCCTAGGCCTCAGAGAACCCTGTAGAAGACAGGCAAAGAATGTAAGAGCCAGAGGGGAGGGTGGAAAAGGACACCAATGAAACAAGGCCTCTAAATCATCAGGATGAACTCATATGTGAACTCACAGAGACTATGGCAACATGCACATAGCCTGCACAGGGTCTTCAACTGATGCAGTCTTTGAGCTGACAGGTGAAGTAGACACCTGCCCTATCCCATCCCATCCCATCCCATCCCATCCCATCCCATCCCATCCCATCCCATCCCATCCCATCCCATCCCTAATCCAGCCACTATCTCCACTTGATAAACAATGCAACTGAAGGTTTTGTTTTCTCCCAGGGAATCTCACTGGGGAAACTAACTACTCTTAAGGGTAGGCCTCATTCCCAGCACTAGATGGCTAACAGAAAACAAACTCAATGGAGGTTTCTTTTCTCATGAAGGGCTGTTATTTATTTATTTGATTGCTATTTTTATTTTTTTAAATTTTATTTGTTATGGCTTCCCTTTTGCATTTGTAAGAAATCTCTGAGTGTGTGAAAAATTGGATCTCTGCACCTCTGTCTCCCGAGACTTTTCTTGGGCTCTCTTCCCTCCCTCTTTCTCTCCCGCTTTCTGTCCTATCTAGTCTGAAGTGTCCTGGATCCCTAACAAACACTACTCTGGGATTTATGGCCTTATGAAGTTGTCCTATTCAAATGTGTCACTTTCTGTTTTATCTTGTGCTATATTTTATTTCATTATTATCCCTTAGAAGCCTGTTTGCTTTCTAAGAGAGATGGTAAGGTTGTGGGTCTAGATGAAAGGGCAGGTGGGAAGGAATTGGTAGCAGCAGAAGGAGGGGAAACTACAATCAGAATATAGTATATGAGAAAAAAAATACACACATAGACACACACAGACACAGACACACGCACACACACACACACACACACACACACACACAAACACATGTGCGCGTGCACACGCATGTGCGTGCACACCAAACACACAGAAATACAGATAATAAGTGAAATGTCTTTAAAAATTAATTATGGTTGTCTTGTTAACTCCTACCTTTGAACTTATGGAACACGGCCCAGAGCTCTGCAATGTCAGTTGCAAATGTGATGTCAGTATCTAGGACAATCACTCTCTCCAGGTTGGCAGGTAGAGTCTTGGTCAGAACCAACTTCATCAGGCCATAAATCCCAGAGTAGTGTTTGTTGGGGATCCAGGACACTTCAGACTAGATAGGACAGAATAGAGAGAAAGCGGGAGAGAAGGAGGGAAGGAAAAGGTGATAGAAGGGAAGGTATGGGGGTAAGAGAGAGGGAGAGAGTTGGTAAAATAAGAAAAAGGAAAATAATAACCACATGGATTCATTGCTTAAACATTATAAACCATGCTGAGACAGAAATAACACCCAATTTTATAAATATGTTAAATAAATAAATGAATTTTCTTTAAAGGTTTATTCATTTCACTTTGCCATATCAAGTTTTTCTGGGAATAAAAATATATTTGAATCATACAAGTATAAAATACTAGTTGTGATGTAACTATTAAATAAAAATTCTATGCTAAGATTTTGAAAATACTTTTTTATTATTAGAGAAATCATATGGGTCCACTGAAGAACATAAGTATGTGAAAACAAAACAACAAAAAACAAAACAAGAACAGCAACAAAAAAAATCCCTAGCACCTCATTGTTCATAAGTAGAATTATTTCTTTAATTCATTATACTTATGTGCCATTAGAGATCATTACACCTCTCTGTTGGTATTTCTAATACTTATGCTTATATCTACTTTAAAGTTATAATAGGATCAGTTGGTACCAGTGTCTCCTCTTCATCCTCATGTAAATGAGGACCTGGTCAGAATCTGTATAATGCTAGCCATCTGATAGTAATGGAGGCTACACTTACATGAAAAAAACCTCAGAGGTGCAGGGCCCACACACCAGGAACAACCAGTGTCCTATAAATAGATCAGCCACAAGCACATGCTATCGAAATGCCAAGGCCTATACACAGCCTCATTGTGATAAAAACCCTCATTTATGTATGTCATTTGAGAAGACCATTGTGAGAAGAAAGGCAAAGGTCATGTGTATGGAGGGATTCCACAGAACACACAGTCCACATTTTAATCCTTTTCATGAAGCTGGAGCCACCACCTCAGAATTCCAAATCATACTCATTTCCTTTGTCCTTATAACTCCATTTAGGAAACACTTGTTTTCAAGGAAGTAAAGAAGAGTTGGGAGACTGACAGATCAAGGTCAATCCCAAGGCCAATAAGATAGAAAGCCCTATCTCACTGCTGCTATATTCACAATAGCTAGGAAATTGAAACAACCTAAATGACCTTCAGCTGACAGATGGTTAATAAAAATGTGGTACATATAAAGAAAATAAAATGACAAAATTTGAAGGTAAATGGATGGTACTAGAAAAACATATACTAAGTAAGTAACCCAAACCCAGAAAAACAAATGTCCTATGTTTTATTTTTAAACATCTGAGGCTCCTAGCTCTAAGTCTTCAGAGTTGATTATATAACTTGGAGCAACTAAGGAAATTTAGGGACAAGTGTGTGGAAGGCAAAGGAGGTGAATAGTAAGGCATAGCCATATTGGCCAGTGGCAGACATTAAATCCTGGTCAGAGTAAAGCATAATGCCTTGTAGATCATAAGGGCAAAATTCAAAGTTGGGTCAGGTGAATGGATGGCAGTGACCATCCAACCCTCAACTCCATGCTACAGCAGGTATGATGTAAATCTGTGGTTAGAATTGCTGGAGGAGCCAGCAAGAAAAAAATAAAAGACAAGCTGAGCATGATGGTGTATGCCTTTAATCCCGGCAGTCCAGTTAGAGGTAGGTCTCTGTGAGTTTGAGGCCACCCTTGTCTACGAAGAGAGTATCAGGACAGCCAAGGATGTTACACAGAGAAACCCTGTCTCAAAAGAGTTGCCATGGTTATGGTGTCTCTTCACAGCAACAGAACATTGACAAAGATAGGTTGTTTTGGGGAAAGCCTGGGGGGAGGGGGAATTGCTGGAGGAGGAGCTGGGAAGATAGCCCAGAGGAAAGTATTTGCTGAGCAGTTAGGAGCACCAGACTTTGAACCATAATAACATAAAATGCACACATGTGTAACTCCAGTGCTGGGAAGAGGGAAGCACAGATATAAGTGGATTGCTGGACCTCATTGACCAGGCAGATGAAATGAATTGATGAGTTCTCAGTTCAAAAAGGTGGAGAGTAATTGAGGAAGATACCTCATATCAACATTTGGCTTCCAAATGCAATCACACATATTTCACAACCACACACTGAAACCAAGAATTTGCCAGAGGAAGGTTCTAATGTTTTGTTTGTTTCCTGATTTTGGGTCTGAGTTTGGTAACCTACCACATCATTCCCTGAGTTAACTTCCCAGGTGGTCATTACCTCAAGATCTAAGACCTCAGCAAGCAATTCCTTCCAATGTGCTTTATAAAACTCTTTCTTGCATAAGCCCTGGGCTTTGGAACTCAGCTCCATTTCTTTCCTCCCCAGAGAATCTGCCTGAAGCAAATCCTGGAAATCACAACTCCTCAATGCATAGTTGTGCTATTTAATCAGACCTTTGATTAACTTTTCCATCTATTTTGGTAACCATCAAAGCATGAGACCTTGGCGAAGACAGAGAGTCACAGTGTTTGGTTAAGCCATCTAATTAGATTGCTCTGACTCTGAGTTTTATTTTTAACACAGATGTGAGACACTTGGATGCACTAAGAGACACCTGGAACAAATTAATCTCCACATGAGTCCAGTCCTGAATGTCACCCTAAGTCCCCAACTTAATTCATAATTAAATATGAGTGTTCAATTAAATGTAAAAGAGGCATGTGAATGACTTTGTATTTAGAAAGAATAGAAAATGGAGGAATTGTTGTGGAAAAGACTCTGGTGAAAGGGAAGCAAATACTGTTATTATAATCAGCTTACCCCAGATTTGCATAGCTTTTACTGCTCCCATTTTCACTTTCTTTGTATTTTGTCCTCCTTAAAAGCCAATGTCACATAAAGAGACTTCCTCCTCTCTGCCTCAGGCTAGACTGGAGCTCCTAAAGGGACCTATCTTATCCCGCCATGCACAGAAAAATCACACACTGTTTAATTTTCCATGTCTGTCCCTTGCATTTGACTGAAAATCCTTGAGAATGGGAGAAGTTCTTTTCACTCTGATTGTACTCCACATGGTTGAAGCTCAAGAATAGCTTGATGAATGTGCAGAAACTTAGCTTTGCCTGTGTCTGTGATCAAACACTCCATTCAGCAGCAATGCCAATAACTGGAAAATGTAAGGTCTCTGGGATGGAGTGGACATATGATGGCAAGCTCTAAGGAGAGGAGATTGTATGATGAGGGTGACCTCTGTGAGTTTTCTAGGCAGTCTCTTAGGACATTCATGGACGTGCTGATTTTCCTTGCACACAGCAAGGGTCATTAAGTCAGGGGTCCGCATTGAAAAGACAATCCTGGATAAAGGAAGGAAGTGGACCCTATGCAAACACCCATGCCACAATATCCCATAGAAACAGAGTACCTGACAGAGTCACTCCCCAAGTGGCTAATATGACAAAGGGTCTACATAATTAAAAAGATAATAAAGATAACATTAGCCCCATTGTAATGGACAGAACAGTATTCCTGTAGTGACTAACAATATAAGCATATATGGCAGAAGCTTTAATTAGCAACAATGCAAACGAACCCAAGATTGCAATATATTGCACTTCCATAATGGAGCAGAAATGATAAGAACTTACAAGTTCCTTCTCAAGTGGGGGATGGAGGACAAAGTCAGTTTGACCTTGCTGAATACTCTGGTATTCATGAAAACTAAATGGAGTTTCCTCAAAGGTCTCTAGCTGACTCTTGAGTATACTGAATATTAGGTAACCCTGTAAAAGTGACCTAGAAAACCTGATCAGTGCAGGGACACTGCTGATTTATCTTAAAAAGTCAAAAATCCCAACCCAAGGAATGAAGGACAGTGGTGTATTAGTCATAGTGTCAAGTTTCTGGTCTTTGACAATGAATACAGAGGTAGGTGTGGAGGCCGGTTTGGCCAGGAATGGATGGCCACTTCTCATTTGGAAATGCTGATTTTCAGTAATCCCTATGATACTGCAGTAATGACAGCAGGAAGAAATGCATCATCCTTCACTGAGTGTCAGAGATAGTGGGAGAGCTTGCTCACTCATTACACTCCTTATTAGAAGCCTTCCATCAGTTGTAATTAACCACAGTATACAAAGCCTGAGCTAAGACCTTTGCCTTTCCTTCTCCTTGCAGCCCTTCTACATTTCTGGATTCCTGTAAGGACAGAGGATAACTCTCTTTACATATAAACACAGCTTAATAAACCAGCAAGCCATGAGTGTGTGTGCATGTGAGTGTTTGACTGTGGAGGGCATAGGACAATTTCAGGTATTATCTTTAAGAATGTCTTCCATGCCTTTTGAGTTAATGTCTCTTTGGCTTGGAGCTCATCAATTAGGCTAGGCTAGCTTACCAGTGAACCCCAAACCTCTGCCTAGATTACAAGGATACACCAGTATGCCTTATATTTCTAGCATGGTTCTGGATATCAAATCACATCCTCCTGCTTTAAAGCGAAGTACTTCATAGACAGAACAGAGCAATTCTCCCCAGCAAGGAAGACAATGATTTTTAAAATTATATTAATTGATTTAGTGTGTGCATATGTGTGTACGTTATAGTGTAGACGTGGAAGTGAAAGGGTAACTTGTGCGAATTTCTTGTCTCTTTCTACAATGTAAATCTCAGGGATCAAAGTAAGGATATTAGGACTAAGCAGCAAAGACTTTTGCTGGTCTAACCATTTGATTATCTCAGGAAGGCAATTTTTTTCCTTCCTCATCCTCCTTCTTTTAAGGCAATTAGAGTAAGATATCACTGGCTTTTAAACTTTTAAATCTCATGAGGCACAGACTTAACATTCCCCGAGGCTCAACATCTCCCCATTATAGCTGAAATCAGTCAGTTCCAACATGAAGGAGAAACTGTCTCAAAAATATAAGGTAAAAAGTGGCTGCGGAAGACCTTTAAAGTTATCTTCTGCCCTCCACGAACACATGTACATACCCCTGTACACACACATAAATATACAGCATTTTAGGGACACCATATGAGTCCAAGGTGCTAAGGAGGAGCCAGAGTCCAAGATCAGTGATCTGAGATATCCATCCCCATCATTGCATAGTGTCACTGTATGAGACACACCCTCCACAAGCAGGAACAGCCTTTTATCATCTTACATCTTACATTTCTTATGCCAGAGTTTGGAAACATGTCTGCCTTGTAAAACTATGCACAAGAAAATAGAGGAATCTCTAGTCATCACAGTCTGGATTGTGGGTGAAAGACTCTGTCCCTCAACAGTTGGGTGACTCCAGAGACTGTACCAGTATCAATATGGCAGCTGGCTTTCCCAGAGTGAAGAGTCTACAATAGGAGATGGAAGCTAGTATGTTTACAAAGTAGTATGAAGCCATTTCTTCACTCTCTCTCTCCAGTCACACAGGTGCTGTGTGGAAAGTGTATGGACAGTAGATACTAGAGGGTTTCCTGGTAGCCATTTGAAAATAAGCTCCCAAATTTGTAATTACAGAATACAATGAAATGTGCTGGGATAAATGCTAAGTGTGTGCACAGCAGCCATCTGGTAGAGAGACAATTAAAAGGGAGGGGTGGTAAAGAAGCGGGACACAATCAGATGGAGATGTCTGGAGGAGATGAACTTTCAATTTGGTCTGCAAAAGTGAGTTGGAAGTGGAGTTTCTCAAATACCTGAAGGAAAAAAAAAAAAGATTAGAAGAGGTGCCCAGATATATAAACAGATAGCCAAGCATGTGCACACACTATGAACACCTGACTGTATGTGTTTATATAAAATAACTATAGCCTGAAACCATTCTAATATTTACGATTACTGTATGCATTTATGCTATTCGAATGTGTGCCACCAGTGCATATGAATGCTGGAGGAAACTTGTGAAGTCAGTTTTTGTCCCCTGTTTAGATGTATCTTTGCCTATTATGTCAATCATGGCCGGGTTTTTCCAGGGGTTGGAAGTGACAGAGGAGCATATGGAAAGGGCAGACGGTTGAAAAGTATGCATATCCTACTAAAGAGTAAGGGACAATACCTTTGATAGAGTGGAAAAATGAAAGATTTTTTTACTAGCAGATGTATCCAATCTCAGATGTGTTTTAGGAATTCATGATTTACAGCGGTTGGAGTAGCAGAAGGCAACTGCAGAGCATTAGAAGGACAATTAAGGATTATTATCGGGATGGAATATACTAAAAATTCAGATTCCTGGGCTCAACCTGATTCATTAGGTCTCAGGTAGGGCTCAAGAGTCTGGAGTTTTCTGTTAGCATTTGCAGATCATTCTAAACTCCACAGATTATAACTATTATACTATTATCTGTGTAAGTTGTTCCCCAATAAAACCCTCATTTACCCCATATCTTCGGTCTAGTGAACTCATTAATACCCTGCCTTCATATAGAGGTAGGAAAAAAAAAAAACAAAACAAAAAAAAAAAAAAACCAGCCATTCTAATGGTTTGATATTAAATCATGTCAGAAGATAGGTATTGAATTAGTAGGAAAACTAATCCCTTGTGAGTGGAGAGATCATTTCAAAAAGATGCTGAGAACTGATTTCTGTTAAATCACAGCACACTGATCTAGGCCCAGATAGGAGGTGGGGGAAGTAAACATAGCAAAATCGCAGCACAGGACTACACAGCACTGCTTGTCATTCTGGTTTAATTACAAGAAAGAGCCTCTCTCTGTCCTGGGGTCATCTGCTGAACCTTATTCTTACCCAACTTTTCCTTTTTCGTTGTCCCTCAACTCACTTGGAAGGACCTCATTTAAAGGGCAGCCATGTATGTGAATGCTAGACACATGTGGGGTTAAGGGAAAAAAAAAATCCAGTGCCATTTGGTTAATTTCTGGTTGGTTTAAAATTCTTTTCTTTCACAACAAATGGAAAGAAAAAAAAAAAAAAAAAAAAAAAAAAAAAAAAAAAAAAAAAAAAAAAAACTCTCTCATGCGGTCAAAAGATTGGGAGTCTGAATTTCTTCAGCTCACTGGCAAAACAACCCTTCTTGGTTGGTCACTTATGAAAAAAATATATCTTTATTCTACTCATGCAAGACATTTAACTAACATTAACCAAAAAACATGATAATTTCAAATATTTTAATCCTGACATTGAAGCCTTGTTCCATACTACTTAGACTGTGGTTATATTGACATCCACACTCCATAACAGTCCCTTGCCATTTATATAATTGTCGTCAAGGAAACCAGATAACTAAGTGTCTATATGGAGAATTTACCATTCCAGTGAGTGCAGAAAGGAAAAAAATATCATCCCTAGAGAGCACAATAATAAAACATAGATGGGAGTATAGCTCAGGGTTGCAGCACTTGGCCAGAACACACATTGTTCTCAAGTTCTCGATCATATCCCTAGCCCCCAAAAAAAAAAAAAAAAAAAAAAAGGAGAGAACTGACAAGTTACATAGAAGAAAATAATTCCATTGTTCCCTCACTTCACTTCACTTTGAACATTTGACTGATCAAGTAAAAATAATAAAATAAAATTCCTAATGACATGATTCTTTAGGCCTTGAGATGGCCTTGTGGATAAAGATGCTTGCTGCCAAGGATAAAGACCTAACGTAAGTCTTCTAGCCTCATATAATTAGAAGGAAAGAAAAAGTCAAATCCCAGTTTGTCCTCTGACCTCCATATCTATACAATGGTAAGGGCGCACCTGCCCCCACAGACACTGGCAAATAGATAATTAAAAATGTATAAAGAGTTCACTCAATTATCTGTTTAAACATTTACTGTGCTGCCCAGTTTTGTATAACAACGAATAGCAATGGTAGAGTATTCCTAGGGCTCAGAAGACCAACTAATAATAAGAGGATATTAATGAGATTACATTTGTGGGATATTTGCTATATAAGAGACACTATTGTGAAGCAATTTACAAATATTATCTCCCCCTCTACACAATAATCCTGAAGCACATGCCAAGGAAATCAGGATTATGAAGAATTATTGGAACGGGATTGAAAAGTCATATGTGCTTCAATGTGAAAGAAACTCTTGATGATTGTGGAAATTGACTCAAATAAGATGTTCAAATGAGCACTCAGAAGTAAAAGCAATAAACAAGTTATTAGCGCAATTCTTTGGATAGAGTAACAGATTGTTGATGGGGAGTCAAATCAGAAAATATGAAGGCCAACAGAGCTTGTATTTTAGCACTCACTCAAATTAATACCAAATACTACCAATAAAGAATCACTTTTTTTGTGCTAAATATGGTCATTTCTCAAAACTATAGGATTATAAACAGCTGTTGAAATTCTATTAAGGGCTGGGCAGTGGTGGTACATGCCTTTATTCCCAGCACTCTGGAGCCTGAGGCAGGTGTATCTCTGTGAGTTCAAGACCAGCCTGGTCTACAAGAGCTAGTTCCTAAACAGCCCCCAAAGCAATACAGAGAAACCCTGTCTTGAAAAACCAAAGGGGGAAAAAAGCCATTAATGAAACATTGAGAATGCAACCAGATCTAAGTTATAAAGGTTCTAAGTCTGTTTTGCACTACCTAGCCAATATGCCATGTGGACCTTTGCTGCTTAGGCTTACCCAGTGTAAGTGGCCTACATACAGCACACGTGTAATGGAGTTTCAGGATTCTTCTGCAGGTAAGTCAAAACCCAGCACCAGCCAGCACTGTCCTGAAACCACATGGCCCAAGGGAAAAACTGAATTGGGACAACTAGAGATGGTGCCTAGTATTGCAACTTGGTGTAGTTCAGTGGGCACATCAAACACAGGTAGCTCCCAGAACCTCCTTGAGGACAATGAATACTTATCAATTGATTCTTCTATTCAATCACCCTGAAGGTAACTTCCAACTTAGGAAAGCAAGATCAATTAATGACATTGCTTTGTAAACTTTAGACAGTCACTTTTTTTGTTGTTTTTATTTGTTTGTTTGTTGTTGTTGTTTTCTTTTCTAACACACTTTGCCAAGTTGATATATAGTTCCTTGGGAAAATTCAAAGAAGTCTTTATATGGAAGCACTTGGAACAATGAAATGAGACCTAACTTGGAATTTGAAAAGACATTCAGAGCAGTGACTCTCAGGCCCTATATCTGAGATGCACAGAAGCACCAGTTTATTCCATGAGACCTACAAATAGGATGCTAAATAGGACAATACTGAGCAGAGTGTCTCCAAGAATTAGTGTGGGCACACACACACCACTGCTAGTTAATTCTGAGACAAGAAGGGATATTTCAGGTGACAAGTAATAAAAGGGCCTGATTACAGTGAGGGAGCACACTTAACCATATCTGTTAGCTACTGTGAATTCTTGCCTTTGGTTATAATGGCTGGATTTTACGGGGAGAGCTTATGTATTATGTATATGTAATATAAAGGCAATGGGCACCCTCTGGAACACAATGTACATTACATAATAACACTGTATTACTAATAATAGGGGATGAGAAAAGGGTATTTCAGCAGGCCTATTACCCCTGAGAATAATATGTTGATCACTGCTTGCTATTTTCTCTTCAAACATATTATTTAGCCAGTAGTGAACAGATTTAAAGCCCACTAGGGTTCTTGAATTTAGCCTGGTTGAGTGATTAAATCCAATGAACATTTCTCAAATGAGTTTTTATCCAAGGGATTACTGTATACAAAATGGTATTACTGTATACAAAATGAAGATGTCCACCCTTTAAAGATGATCCTAAAAATAGTAATAGTAGTAATGGTAATAAATAGTCATAACACATGTGTCATTATCCTGGCTTCCCCAAAAATTCTTGAAATTAATTATGAGAAAAGGGCAAGCATGGTGTTCACATTTCTTTCTAACATGGAAGACAATGTATATTTGAAACACCATAGACCAAATTGCATAGCTAGTAAGTTAAACACTTCTCATCTTCCAGAAAACTGATAGAAGGTGGAGGACTTTTCTGATACCACTACCCCTGGAAGCTCTGTGAGAAAATAGAATAAACTGGTTTTGAGGCAATGCCTTTTGTTCTTCAGCAAAGAAGTACATTTGGACACCCTAGGCACCCCTTCTCCCAGAATCAAGCTGGTGACATGGAATATGGGCTGAAAAGTCTGGAGTGTTTTCTTAGTTTCCTATCCAAAGCTGTCATTGGGAACTCCACACTTCAATTAGAAAACAAAGGTAATCAGCCCTGGGGCAGGCAGTTGGGCTAAGGGGCATGAATAGAAATCACTGTGGGATATACCCAATGCAGGCAACACTATGTTTCATTTAATTGGGTATACCAAAGGACATATCTGCTTTCTGTTATCTGGAGTCAGTGTTTTGTTTGTCATTCCATATGCTCTGAAGCCACATTAGTCAGAATTCAGTGGACGATAGGGTCACACCAATGTCTGATTCTAATCTGTGGGTGACTAAGGACTGTTTGGCAAAGCTTAGAGATGTCAGTTGTCACAATCTCTCTCTCTCTCTCTCTCTCTCTCTCTCTCTCTCTCTCTCTCTCTCTCTCTCTCTGTGTGTGTGTTACAGGGAGCTATGTGAGGAGATCCGGGATTGGTGCTCAGTAGCCTCAGAAAGAATATCTTTCATGGTAAGTAATTGCCAGGCCCAAACTATCCTTACTGTTAGGGCTGAGGAACATTATTCTTAGTCTTCATTTGATAATGGCAGGAGAATCAAGTGTTTGGATGCAGTGGAAATTTTATACTCTCAGAGGTAAGGAAAGAATTTGAAAGGGGAAGGAAGCAGGAATTCAGTCTGCAGCACCCAAACAAGGGAAAAGAGCTGATTTTCTGGCCCGCAGAAAGGAATTAAGGTTTGGAAGAGCATGGCTGTCCACAAACTGGTTTAGGGAAGGCCTCTCTTGGCTGGCCCTTTCCTAGCAAGGCAGGGTGCACCTTTCTGCTTGAGCCCAGTACCTGTCAACAGGTAAATGTCACCCCCACCTGCACTACACATTGAAAAAAGCATATGACCTCATGGGATTAAGCAGCTCCTTTAACATTGCTACTTAAGTGCTGGTCGTGAGGCATCTAAGTACCAGATGTTAACCATCCCAGGTCATGAGCACAAGACATTTGTTCTGCATGAAAAGTAGAGGTTAGAGTTCTCTGCCTGGGACCAGCTCCAGAATATGCCTACCCCCAGTCTCCTTCACCTGTTTCTATGTGGCACTGTGTCTCTGTCCATTCTGTGTACACCATTATTTCAGGGGTAACAAAATATATAAAGGATAAGCACATCCCTGCATTTGGCAGTATGTAAGTCACACTTATACTACTAAACACCTGTGAGTAGAAATCTAGACAAAAACAAGCCTTGCTTTCCAATGAAATCTTTTTTTTTTTTTGTCTCAATTTCTTCCATTTATCTACTATTGTATGCAGAAGCTTATACTAGAACTCTCAGCCAGGGAGTGAGATTATCCCTCTCTCCATATCATGTGCATGCCCTGTCATGGCAGCTGTTAGCTTATCTCTTGTCATCTATCTCCTACCAAAGATGTAAAACATCTACAGAGGGAGCTTCCAACCAAGGTATTCAGTACCTTCTCACAGAGATCCATTTAAAACAAAACAATCAGTCTAGATAAGATGGACAAAACCTGTTCTTTCTTGGTTTATCTACTGTGACATCTGCCTTTGAAACCCATTCTTTCATGGGATGACCCATCACTCTTGGCAGCATCCCAAGGTCTACGTTGTCATTTTATTGCAAGTTGGTCAGTAATAAAACTAGAATTCTGGACAGAACTGTGCAAAGACCATAGCATTTAGCTTCTTACTCCTCCCTGTCACATGCTATATAGCTTGGGGAAACTGCTTTTGTCCTCATTTCTATAACCTATAAAATTAAAGTCCAATTTTCTAAACATGAGGGCAATTTTATCTACAACACTCTGTTGCTAAGCATGCTTCTCTCACCCTCTTCTCTAATTGGTCACTCACTGAATACACAGATATACTTAAGGCGACCCTTTGTGGTCCTTATTCATCATCCTAACTGGTAAACCATAGTGCTTTCAGAGACTCTCAGAGTAGAGCAGATCCTGGCTTGCTTCTTAAAGTGCACACACATTGACTATATACATGGTGAAGCCAGACAAATCTTGACCATATCTGGGTGAAAGTTTTCATGTTATTTTATTAATGTCATCAACCAGAAAAAGAAAAAAAGGAAAAGTGTCAAAGAGATACAGGGTTGCATGCCTTTCTTTTCAGAGGTTGCACTGGCAGTTACAAGCAGGCAGGAGTTTACTTTGGATAACAGTCTTTTCCTTGGACCACACACAAAAACCTGTTTTACACTCATGCAACAGAAAAAAAATATTCTGTTTTCTTGTCACCTTAATCTTCTGGGTGCTTGATAATGGGAAATGCCATCTATTCCCTTCTTACTAGTAGGGACCATGACAGACCCATCCCAAGCTCAGTTCTCAGTCATGCTGCTTCTATGAAACAACTTCCGCTCCCCAATGCTAAGGGACTGGAGTCTGGTTATCAGTGTTTCCAGTTACATTTGTCACTAAACTCTCAAAGAACAGCTGTTCCAAATATGAATTCCCAGGGAGCAGCAAGCAAGTCCTCATCTGGTTGGTAAATTCCAACCTCCCCTAATCAGTTGAGAATTCAGAGATCCTTAATTGTAGTTAACATCAGGTGCTCCAAAGCTATTATCTTTTCCTGGATACTCTCAGGGTTGTCCACTCACTTTGAGTTTGGAGAGTATCCTAGGGACGAACACGAACACACACACACACACACACACACACACACACACACACACACACACACACACAACTTATTCAACCTGAACTCCAAAATTATTAACTGGAAAGCTACAGGTTGAAAAGAGAGCAAGTGAGATGAGAGTTGAGAAATACAGACTATTACTGACTAATGTTGCATCCTAAATAAGTAATGTCCTCCTAAACAGGGGATGCTCACATATAATTTCAATTCTTGAGGATAAGACTGAAAACAAAGATACTAACACACATGCACACACATACTGTAGTAGCTAATGCATGGGTGACTCTCTTTGAATGCACAATAATCAAATTCTTAGTGACCTTCCAAGTATGATCTTTCACATCTTTCATAAAGATACCCCAAACATAACATAAGCAAACAGAGTGCCAATAGAGTGCCCTAGTGATGCATACATACTCCAAAAAGTTCAGGGTACTTTTCTACCCAGATGTTACCAGCAAGCCCAGAACTGGTGTCAGCCTTGTAGCACCAGATCATACCCTATAATCTGTATGTTAACAGGCAGTGAAGCACTCCAAGAGGAAGAATGACAACTTCTGTCCTATGTACCTATCTGCAGGAGTAACCATTAGGATGAAATAAGTTAGTCCACACTAAGTACGTAGTGCTGTATGAGGTGCATGATGAATGATTAATAAAAGCCAGTCATTAACTCATCACTCTTACATATGTCTATAAACACATACATATCCATACTCCTTCTTAATATTTGTTTTCTTTATTAGCATTTTCTCTATTATTATTCAATTTCACCAAGGTTGGGTATATACTCCTATGAATTGCACTGGCTATTAAATTAATTCTTTTAATTTACAGGCCTTTATATTTCTTACTTCATAGACTTATTCTGTTGACTATTTCCTTTCTGTTTTCATTGGGCCACACCACTGTTCCTGTTTCAATTACTGAATGGTAAGCAAGTTTCATTCACCATCATCTTTGGTTCTGAAAAATGAGCATCAAAGCTTATTACCATATCTCCAGTGATAGCTCTGGGCTAACTCTGAAAACTTTAATATTCATTGTCCTTTTATTAGTTGCAATAGAATCAACATTTTCACTTTTATGTCCCTATATATCAAATAAAACTTTTAAGCAGTTACTGTTCTTTTCTATAACTTTCAAGTATTCTAAAGTTTGTCACTCATAAAGTTTCTGGTGGAATCTCTGTGAGTTCAAGGCAAGCTTAGTCTACAGAGCAAGTGCCAGGAGAGTCTCCAATGCTATACAGAGAAACCCTGTCTCAAAAAAATAAAAGAAAAAGTTTCTGGTGGGTCACTTTGCTATACTGGAGTCAAGTCAGGGATACTAGCAGCATTGTTGCTCTAGAATTTAACTTTTGTGTGCAAATTTGTCACGAACATTTAAAAATCTATTCTTCCTCTGCATGGTGGATTAGGGAGATTTATATCTGTGGACCTTGATTATATTTTTTAAAACTCTCTTTGGTTTGAATTCTTTGCTATAACCACAGGGGTAGTGGAAACTACCCCCACATAGCCTTTGGTTTTCTGAGTATATGCTTTATCCAAAACTTTCTGCTTGATAGAAAAGCAAAGGTTTAAAGACAGGTACAAGGTTTAGCTATGATTATTTCAGGTTCATATCTAATGGTATCAATGTTTTCTGTTTCCATTTTACTTCCTATTTTTTTTTTTTTTTTAGGTAGAAAGTTTTTATTTGTAATAATCATGCTCAATGGCTTATTTCTAATTATCTTCATTTTATCACTCATTGCACTGGGGCTTTGCTGGAAGTTGAATTACTCCCTCAAAACATGAATATTTTGGAGCTTTTAAGACCAATCCATATTCCACCTAGTGTTTAATGTCTGTAATCAGATGATTAGTTGCACTTATATTCAAACCAATTTACTGACATTTATACTCAGGCCTGCAGTTGATTTAAGACAACTATCTTCAGGTCATTCTACATATGTGGTTCACATTGCCTGCTCCTTGAAAACAAGGCCTTTCATTCCTTTTTTACTAAAGTTTTACAGCTATTTGTATTTAAATGTTGGGTGTGTATGCCTGAGTATGTGTATGTATGTGTAATGTGCATGTATTTATTCACACCAGTTCATACATGCCACGGTGTACAAGTAGAAGACAGAGGCCAATATCATGGAGTTGTTTTCTCCATCCACTGTGGAGGTCTAGGGGATTGAAACTGGGACTTCAGTCTTGACAGCAAGTACCTTTACAACCTATGCCATCTCCCTGGATCCCAAGATATATTGGTTCTTAAATACCCATCTTGATGACTTTGGACATATTTTACTGTAATCCATATGGAAAATACATGGGTACTATTCCTGGACTCTTGTTTATTTGTTTAAAGCTCTGAAGATATTTTATTTTTAAAGTTTTCATCATTAATAAGTAAGAGGAGTGCATTTCGCTTGCTTATACGATGTATGTAAGTCACATGTTACCTCATTCATTTGTATACTTTCATTCAATAAATTATCAGTTAAAAACAAACTTAATTAAAATAAATTGATTCACATAAATAGTATATTTAGGTATATAAAAGTACATTAGGAGCATGGCACGATGATTCCAATCTTTAATCTCAGCATTTAAGAGGAAGAGGCAGACAGACCTCTAAGTTCAAGGCCAGTCAAGGCTACATAGTGAAACCCTATCTCAACAAAACAAATGATATACAAAAACTAATTAAATTGAATATATAATTAATTTTTAAATTATTTTTCTTACTTTACATATATTATTAAATTCATAAAATTTGTCTTGTATGAATACTTAATTCTGTCCACACATATTTCTCTCCCACACTCTCAAAACTGCTCAAGTGGTCAGCACAGGCTATTAGTTCTATCCCCATCACAACCAATAAAAGAGAAAACACGTCATCTAAACAACAGTCAGGTACATAGCAAGGAATACAAAGTTTAAGGAGTGTTCAGCCCTGATACAAACAGGTAGAAGAAATATTATCTGCTTAAGTTTGCTCCCTATTGGACTAAATCATGACTGCCTTGATATGTATTGACTAACTTTTCTGTAGTAATATCAGTAGATACCAGAAGACCTTCACTTTCACTTAGAAGAAGCAACAACAAGTATGTGTACTGTTTCAAGAAAACCTCAGAATGCCTAGTCTGTGTCATACTTTAAGCCACATCAGTTTTATTTATTTATTTATTTTAATCTCTGGCCCCTTCCTCATCACTTGATAGCAGAATGTTGGTCACTCACATTACCTGGATTGTAATACCAGAACCTGACACAAGCAACAACAAGTCCCATAGATGTTTTGGGTAAGTCATGTGTAAGCCAAATACAAGAGATGAACCCAACAAATGTAGACTGGACTTCTGGGAATCTCATGAGAACCAAGGCTTGAGGGCATATTTCATCAGTTTCTCATAAGCCGAGTAATGTAGAGTTAGGAATACAGCCCCATGGTAGGCTTGTTGCCTTGCATATGTGAGGTCCTGAGTTCATTCCTCAGCACCATTGAAAAATAGATACTCGAATAAAACAAAACAAAAAAAACAAACAATAAAACCCAAACAACAAACAAACAAACAAAACCAACGAGACAGGACTACAAGTGAGAGGCTATTCTAAAATAGAAAAAAAGTTTGATGTAGAAGAATAAAATTCCTCAAGTATAAATGAAGGGAAGACCTGACAAAAAGAGATCACAGATATATGGCATATCTGTTGTCTATGCATTAAATAATACACATGCAGCACACAGCATCCATTAACTGGGCTTTCTATACATAAACTAGATATGTGTTTGAGTCAATGGCTCTTGTCTACCTATATCCTGTATATCCTGTGATCTTGCCCCACATCACATTGACAAAGGCCAGAGACATACTGTTGGTATGGGAACCAGACCTGGTTTTCAGAAACTGGACAATTAATCCAGGAACCAGACAAACACTACTGAGCATGAGTTAAAGGCACATGTCCTGAATGTATTTAAACCCTATCTGCCCTTTGGCAACAGTATAACAAAGAAGAAGGGGGAAGAGGTAATGCCTATCAACTATTCCGAAAACCAAGCCATGTTGTCTGTCCTTTGAGAGGTCAGAAATCACACTGGTATTGGAAGGAATGAATAAATAACAACTATTTTTAGATATCAATGTTTCTTGCCTTCTGGTGAGGTTCTATATTGATTATGTTATTTTCAGTCAAAAATATTATACATCAAAAATTCATTTAATGCACGGAACCAAGAATTACAGTCCTAACATAGAGCTTTGGCTGCTTCCTCTAACTGAAGCTCTCTATTTCTGTCCAGCATTATAAGAGGAACATGCCACAAGACATTAGTCAGTGAAAGACTCAAATTCTAAATCTCAAGTACAAGGTGAAATACTATAAGCTTAACTTTCCTGATGAGGAACTATTTGTGTGTGGCAGACAGCCATGTGAGGAGAAGGTAACTGCCCACTGTGTACCAAGCACTGTTCTTCCTAATTTAAGAAACCATTTAAATGCACTGAGTCAATACCAATAAAGGAAGCTACAGCTATGGCTTGAAAGGCTCTCATTATTTTAGTATTTATCAGGAAGCTATAAGCTGTATTTCTCCTCTGGGTCCTATGTTGAGTATTTCACAGTTAGATCTCCTCTAAAGGAGATAGAACTGCCCAGGTACTCAGGGATATCAAATCACATTAACTGAAGTGGAAGCACTGCCAGTTTGAAACCTCTATATTGTATTCAATATTGGATACAATGGGGGGGGGGTAGGGAGGACTATATGAGAAAGAATCACTGAGGAAACCTTAGACACCTAGCTTCCCTTTCTACTCCTCATTTGTTATAAAAGCTGTGAATACCAGGCCTTTTTCAACATATGTTTGCTTCATTTCACTGCAGTTGAAAATTGAATGTTCAGGAAGTTTATCTTCCTAGGAAAGAGTGAGAATAGGCAGAAGTTCTCTTAATGGTTCCATGGAGAGTAACACTGGTAGTGTTCTTCTTGATGGCCCGCAGGGAGCTGAAAGATTACAATTATCTATAGAGAACCTCCACTCTTTCCACAGCAAGCAGCACAAAGGCAACTTTAGATGAATGGGGTACCAATTTGCAGAGTCAACCATCAACATTTTCTGTAACTACTGTCTGGAATTGGACTTTATAACCTTTGTAATGTGGGAAATGAGAAGGCAAAAGTGCTAAGAGAAAAAAAAAAAAAAGACTCCCCACCAAACAGGTGAAACATGAAACAGTCAGTTCCCTTTATGAGATCACCATCATCAATACCTCAGAGGTGGCATGAGGGTGACTTTCTGTGCCAGATGGTTCAAGATAAAAGACTAACAAATACACAGGGCCTTGTCTAAAATCTGCCAAGAATGATTTTGCTGATTTAAAGCAAACCATTTACAATGATGTTCATTTAGTTTTGAATAAGGTCCTTAGATGACAGCAACTGGGCTATCACAAACCTCAGCAGCATCACTGGAGGATCACTTTTTTCCCTAGCAGGAAGGTCTGTTCTCAAAAGACCTTAAAATGGAACCTTCATGATGAATTCATTTATTTTTCAAAGATAGTTAGAAAAGTAATAGTTTCATGAGCTTAGGAGAACCTTGTCTAAGTAGCCTACACAAGAAATGAGGACATAGGAGGACTAGACACAGGGAGGTAACTGTTTTTGGTTTAGAGCCATGATTACATGGTTTCAGGGTGTTCAGCTAAGATTTGGAGTTATTTGTTCATTAATGGGGATACTAGAACAGCCCAGAGAGTTGTGGGAACACAGAGGAGAAGCAGGGAGAACAAACTGGAAACACCATACTCATTGTAAAGGGAATAGATCTTAGGTATAGTCCATGATCCCAGGGACACCAAAAGACAAGGGTTGAAGTGCCTCAAGCAAGCGTACCCTCATTTTCTACTGGCTGCAGACCTTTCCTTCATATCTAAACTCCATCTGTGCCTAGTGAATTATACACCTTCCTGCTTCCTCACATTCCAAAACAAAACCCAAAAAAAAAAAAAAAAAAAAAAATCAAATATCAGCTTTGGCATTTATTAGCTGCCTGATCTTAGGCAAATACTCTTCAGTGCTGGGTTGTAGGTTTATGAATTATCTTTGAGATGGAGGTAATCAAACTTCACTCTCAAGCCCAGAGGGTTGTCATGAGAAGTGAGTAGCACTGTGCAGCGCTCTACACAGCTCTGTACCAAAAAAAAAAAAAAAAAAAAAAAAAAAAAAAATCCCCCTATTCTCTGGACGCTCAGAGCTACAAGCTTTGAGCAGAGGTCAGGGCAGAGAAAGTACGGTCCTGTTAATCTATAGATAGAGGGATCTGGAGGCTGTAAATAAATGGGCCATGCAAGTAGCAGGGAGATAGAGGAACATTCTACAAGCATCAGAAATGGGCAGGCCAATACTTCTATTTGCAAATCCACACTAATTGAGTCATTATAGACTAGTGTCCAGTCCATGGTGGTTTCCTACAATTCATTTTTAAACATGTACCCATCCCTCATAAACTTCCTATGCTATCATATTCCATCTTCAGCACTAACAGAAATAATAAGGGGCCCAGAGGAACATTTCTGAGAAATGTCATTTCCAAGAGCTGTACAAAGTAATATCTTTGAGCCAGCCATATCAGGGGAGGCTGTCTTGTGTGTCTGCTGATGGGCCATCTGACAAATTTGTTGAACACAACAACAGAACACAGCTCATCTGTTTCCTCTTGTACTTGCTTCTTCCTAGATATCATCTAAAAGGTGACATATAAATGTGCAATGTTTCTGACACTTGCCATGGAAAAATATTCATCCTGGTTTCATAGTGAGTTACATAGTGGGCTATATGCTGAGTTCAAGGCCAATGCTGACTACATAATGAGACATTATCTGAAAAAGAAAAGTGGAATAGTTAAAAGATAGAAAACAATGCTTACTTACCTGTCCCAGGGCTGCTATTGGGATATGGACTGGTGCAAACTGAACCACTATTGTAAAACCATGTCCAGGCAGACATCTGGCTGACCACACAGACTCCACATCATACTCAGAAACATGGTGACTCTCTTTTGTGATCAAAGATAAATCTTACCTTGTTGTTAAGATCTAATTACCCAGTACTGGAGCTGGACATAGTGACCTATGCCCATAATCCCAGCTCTTGGGAGGCTCTGGCAGGATTATCAGAGGTTCCAGACTAGGCTGCGAAGCTTAGTTAATCGCTCACTGAAAGCAAAATGTAAGATGTATGCTTGGTATTTGTAAGGCCCTCAGTTAAATCCCCAGAATTATAAACAATGAACAAAACAGCTCTGAACATACAGTGTATCAGTTGCTTAGCAAACATTTTCTTAACTAGGTACCCAATTAAGCATATAACAGACACAAAATCCAGGGAAAAAACAAACATCATATGGATTTAGCTACCTTTTTAATACTGTAATAAGATACCATGACCAACAGTTTATGAGAGGCCTGCAGTTTCAGAGTGTTAACAATCCATGATATGGTATCAAGGACCAGTGCAATAGACAGGAAGGCATGGCACTGGTGCAGTTGCTGAGAGCTCACATCTATAGACAAAATTACAAGATAAAAGTAGACAGGGAGGTATGGCATCAATGAAGTTGCTGAGAGCTCACATCTACAGACAAAACTACAAGATATAAGGAGTTAATTGAAATGCTGTGAGCACTTGAAACTTCAAAGCATTCACCAATGACACATGTCCTCTAAAATGACACACAGCCTAATCCTTCCCCAACAGTTCCACAACTGTTGACCAAGTATTCAGAATATGAGTCTATGGGAGCCATTTTCAAAATAATACAAGCCACTTCTCACAAGATGGCATGGAGTATTATGGTCTGTGGTGAGCTGTCTGAAAATAACATCTGCAATCCTATAAACGCACAGAACAAAGGATCTCCAAGGTGATGATGAAGTAGACAATTTTCCCCAGGGAGCAAAAACAAAAAAACAAACAAACAAACTAACAAAAAAAAAAAAAACCAACCCACCAACAACATGGAATGACTTTTGAACAGAGAAGACAGGGAAGCAGAGTTTAATAGACAATAAATAAATAAATATAAGTAAGTGGGTGGATGAATGAATAAATAAATAAACAAAATGGCAATAGAGAGCCATAGATGATTTTAAACAGAGGACAGGGGTACCATGCATGGGCTTTCTTTTTCAGAAAACTGATCCTTGCTATTGTGCAAGAATAGACCTGGTAAAGGAAATCTGAACAGAAGGCAAGAGATGCCAATGGGCTAGGGAAAAAATCAAAAAGCTTGCTTGGGGGATACTGACTAAGGAGAACAGTACTCAGCTAGGATGTAGGGTAACACACATTAAGAGGAATGGCAAAACAATAATGAACAGCTATGCATATAACAGTGCTGTGAACCAGGAGAGGGGCAGATGCAAGTTGGCAGAGATAATCATATATAAATGTTTTCCTGTGTGACTACTAATGACATGGAAACATCATGTTCTATATATAATATATCCATAATTATTATCCTGCAAAGTTCTAGGAATATGAATCCTGAGACATGGGAGAGGGATGATAAACAGGGAGAAAAAATACAGATGTCAGGAATCTTCTATGAAGGACAAGATTCTAGATGATAGTACCTATTTTAATGTACAAATTGAATTTTTTAAATTATTACACTTTTTAACAATAAAAGCCTGAACTCAGTTAATAACTGTTCTTGTTTGTTTTCTATTGAGAGCTGTGACCAAAGGCAACTTGGGGAGGTTTACATATTCTGATCATAATCCACCATTGAAGAGAGACATGAAAGAAACTCAAGGAAAAAACTGAAGCAGGCCATGGAGGAACACTGCTTTCTGGCTTGCTTGCCATAGCATGCTCAGTCCGCATTCTTATACAACCCAGGACCACCTATCTAGATGGGCACTGACTCAGTATGCTAGGACCCCACACATCAACTCTTAATAAAGAATATGTTCTACACACAGTTTGAGAAAGGCATTTTCCCAAATGAAGTTCCCTTTCCAAATAACCATAACTTGTGTCAAGCTGACAAAAATGTAACCAGAACAAACCCAAATGTAAAATAATAAACAACTGCTCAATTTGGATAACCATGAGTAAAACCATAGGCACTCTTTATTCCTCTTCATCTAAGACTCAGGATCTCAGGCAAGCCTTGGGCTCCATGGGGCACACTCCCCCTTTAACAAGCTAATCACAAATCAACATTATAGATCATATCCCAGGCCATGTGATCAATAGGATCCACAACAACTTAGGATGGGATTCAATAAGGACTGGGATTCTTCAGTTTTCAAACAATAAAAACAAAAACACCCAAAAAACAAAACAAAACAAACAAACAAAAAAACAAGTTCTTGTTATGTTACCTGCTGTTCTCTAATTCCTGGGTTCTAACAATTCTCTTACTTCAGTCTCCCTACTGCTGGGACTATAGGTTCCAGGCACTATGTCTGAAAGCACAAAGCATTTTTAAGAACCTGGCAAGTTAAAGACATATATCCTCTATCAGTGGCTAGCATTATTCCAGCCCACTTGACAAGTAAGGGAGCCAAGAAACAGACTCAATTACATATTTTTTTTCCCTATGGAAAACAAATATTTAAAATTAAAACTTAGATTTATTTTTCTTTCTAGATGGAACCTCACTATATCATTCAGATTGGCACAAAGACAATTATCCCCCTGCTCCTGTTTCCTCATTTTCTGGGACTACAGGTCTATGTCACCCCACCTGACTTCTGTGTTTCTAAGCAAGCCATAGATGGCTTCTTGATTGGGGCAGGGCAGGGAGGAAGTGGAGTAGTAAGAGTAGAGGCAGCCCTCTTTCTTGCCAGCTCTGCTCTTCCTCTCTATTTTCATTTCCCCATGATATTTACACTAAGACCCTGGGAGAAAGAGTAATTTGCTTTTCGCCTTAATTAGTACAGCTAAATTTTGTTTTTACCTTTTTAAGAATGTTAATCAATTTTTAGCTCAGAATAGACTGGAATGGCATACAAATTACAATTCCAAATGCAAAATTCTGAACATCTTGATCAATCTTGGAGCCAGAAATATCAGAAAACTGGAAACTCTAGCCTGCACCAACATTATCAATTTATTTTAAATGTTACTACACTGAAGTAAAATTACAATGTCTTTGTGGCTCTTAGAAGAATATGTTTGCCAGAATCAGCCTCATGCCTATGTGTCTGGTCCTTCCCAAAGTGATAAGAAAGAGAAAACTAGAGTTTTTCTTCAAAGCTACCAGCTCCTCTAACAACAGAAGTATGCTAAATCTCCTAGTATGTGGATCACCTATTATGTATCAGAAAAACAGAAAAAAAGGCATGTTCTCATCTTACTTATTAAAGAGGTACTGCTAGACCCCAGTAGCAGGCTTGACATTTTAATATTGTGACACAATACTGCCATTTGCACATTCTGCATTGCCCAAGATTTATAAAAGTATTTTACAAAAAAAAAAAAAAAAAAAAAAAAAAGAAAGAAAGAAAATAAAAAATTGTGATACGGGATATTCTTCTGATTCTCTTATTGGGTGGTGACTAAAACACTTTTTGGTCAATAGAGGTTGGAAGGTAGGCAGGACTAGAAGATGAGAATTCTGGGGAGAAGAGAGGCAGAGAGGCTGCTAAGGGATGCCATATAGAGACCAGGAAGATAGGAGCCACCAGGTGTTCTCTGGTAAGATAAGGTAATGTAGAAATACATAGATTTGTAGTTATGAATTAATAATTCAGAAAGCTCTAGCCAATAAGAAGCCATAACCATCAGCCAACAGTTTTGTAATAAAGTCGCTGTGTGTTTATTTGGGGCTAAAAGGTGACAGCACATGGCAGAATAAGAAACTCCAGCTACATAAATTCAAATACACATACACACACACACACATACACGCACACACACACACACACACACACACACACACACACACATACACACACCACACACACCCCTTACCATATTTAAGTATATTTACATTTTGTGTCATGATTCAGTTATAGCTACATTTGGCTGCATGCACGACTAAAACAGAGCACAGATTAGACACAGTGCTGAAAAACAAGTGGATAGAAAATGTATTGTTCAGTTTTGGAAAAGTAGAAAGGAAAGCAATGCCACTGAGTATAAAAGGATGGGCAAGGTTGTGACAAGATATTAGGGGAGTAAGTTTGAGAGAATAGAAGAAGCAAAAGAGTGCATCATTGGAGAGAAGACATATATTAGGTGTCCTCTAATATCTATAGGTGATTATAGACAAGTGTTAGGAATTCACAGCAATGATAAGAGATCGATAGAAGCAGAGTTGGGAACCCCAGTCAGTAGACTTTAATTAGACCACAATCTTAATCATCATGCAAATAAAGTGGCACTATAAAATAAATTGAAGCAAAGGAATCAAATGACCACATGAGTTTAAATGGTTGCAATCTTCCTAATGTAGTATTAATTCAGCATGTTCTTCTTGGGGTGTCATCATATATTCCTTCATCAGAGATCCCTACTTACCCCAATACTTGGATTTTAACCTTTCTGTTTCTAAAGAAATGTGCCAGCATGGGTTGGTGATTGATTTGTATCTTGTGATCAGTAGATAACAGTGCATAGAGTTAAGACAAGATCTATTAGACTCTGAGGTCAACATTCACCTCACCGGAACAAGAGAATGATTACCACAGACCATGTTCAGATACATACTGAGGTCAGAGAACTTCAGCTTTGATGGATTTCCTTGGTGGCTAGAATTGTCCAGATCAAAGTAGATTCTGTAGTAGAGAACCGGTTTTGCTAATATGTGGCTTAATGATAAAATTCAGATAAGCACAGATACAAACTGAACATTTCCTACTAGAAGATGAGGTCCCTTTTCTTGCTTCAGTCCTATTAATTACACACAACCAATGTTTCCGGCAGCAGCAAATCAAGAAAATTCTTCTCCCTTCTTCCCTTCTTCCTTTCCATACCTTGAGCTCATCAGCATTATAGAAGTCCACATGTACTGCAGGTACCATCCAGGTCTGAAAGAGTGTAGCCAGAATCTGCTCTGCAATAGAATCAGCGATGAGGTGGAAATGCAGAGGGTTCCGCCTGTGGAGGGGAAAGGAGGGTGCCAAAGAACATTAAAGGCCTTGGATCTAGTAGCAAAATCACACATTTCCCTGCTGATAATGTTAACAAAGGACAGTGTCAAAAGCCACTATGGAAGAAGGAGAGAGGACATCTCTGTCAACCTCCAAATTCCAGAGTGTACCCAATTCTCACATCTGTTATGAAGAAACATGGGATCTAAGAAATGGATGTAGGGCATATATCAATCTTTGTACCTGCGAAGTTGATATTCCAGCATTAATGCAGAAACATATAATAGTGGTCCATGCCTCAAATAGTGTAGACAGCTGAAAATATACTTCTCCATTAACTTAAAGATAAGTTGTGTTTTCTACTTGTTCTTTTCCAAAATAAAGCTATGCTTTCACACTGGCGTCATCTGGAGCTTCACTGAAGACACTGGCACGCCTCTTTTGTTATGTGTCCAAGCCTTGCATTCACTAAACTGTCTACAGTGACCAGCTCTTAGTAGACAGTTCATGACAGCATGACACAAGGAAAAAGATGCTGGAGGCTTTAGTTGTTTCAATATGAAATGACCCCATAAGGACTTATGTGATTGAAAACTTGATCTCTAGCTGATGGCAATGTTTGAGTTGGAACAGGAACCTTTAGGGGGTAAAGTTTTGCTGAAGTAAGTGACTGGGAGAAAGTCTGACTTTTTATAGCTTAAGGTCACTTCCTGATCATGGTTTGCTTCCTGAGTACAGAGATGAAGAGCTGGCTTTGTGCTCTTGCCTTCAACTTCATTGTGAAATGCATCCCCTTAAATTTTTATGGCAACTACAAGCCATAATCACAACTAAGTTGATTTTGTTGGGGTATTTTCTTACAACAATGAGACAAGTAAGTAAAAAAATACCAAAATCTGGTACCAGAGAGGAGTTATTTTTATAACTTTCAAGTATTTATATATAAGCCAGAATAAACCCCTCCTTCCTTAAATTGCTCTATTGCAATTCTTTTCTTGAAAAGTACTCAATACAAGGAAAAATGGAAATAAGTTCTAAATCCAGTTCTGACTCTTCCTGCAGCATTTCCTTCTTAAGCCCTATAAATGATGAACTAGCCTGCCTCCATCTTAGGCATAAAAGCCATCTTATAGTAAAAACAAAATAGGTTCATTCCTGTTATGACTAAACCTGTTTCTCATGGAATGGGCTATAACCTATCTGTAATAACCTTACCTAAGAATGGTTCTGTACAGCCTATTCCAGGAAACAGAAATCATGCCTTTGTTTGAAAAGATTATTAAGATAATTTATGACTACCTTGCTATGATTACCTGTAGCTATAACTACCTTGTTATGCTTATGTTATGTTACTCTAATTCTGCCTATTTTGCCATCCAAGTCCCCCATTAGGAAATCTCCTACCCTTGAGCTACAAAAACCTTGTCTTCCTCGTGATCCCTCGCTGATCTCTTGAACCTCATCTTTAGGAAGAGATAGCCTGTATACACAAATAAACAGCTTGCTTTAATTAACTGCTTACTTTAATTAATTTGGCCATATTTGGGTCAGTGGTCTTTCTCCTTTCATCTTTGGAATTAACAATAAACATCATTTACCCACCATCTCTAGCAATAAATAGAATCCTATCCATCTTATACAACCTATGTCTTCAATGCTTAGTCAATGATAAATCTTCTGAGGTCACACTGTCTAGGAATTACAAGCTGGATCTCAGGATATAAGTCTACTGGCTCATATTATTTGTTCAGTAAAAAACTAATTGTGAAATTTGGTAAGTTTCATCTCTAAGTGTCAGCTTTAAAATCTCAAAAAAGCTGAATTAATAATAGCTCTGTGTGTGTGTGTGTGTGTGTGTGTGTGTGTGTGTGTGTGTGTGTATGTATCTACACCAAAAAAGTAAACAAAACAGAGAACAGAAGGTCAAAGACTTGGTTGATGATGGCTGTCATGATTGTAGTCGACCTTCATTGATAGCTCATGAATATTTTACTTGTTTTTTCATGATTATTGCCTCATCCAACTTATATTGCATCCTATGGATCCTATGCTCTCTCTAAAATGATTTCATAATCTGTTGTCCACTGTATGACATGTTAAGATCTACCCTCCCATCTCGAGATAACAAGGGTTTTAAAGATTTTACTTTGTCCTCTATTTCATTCTCATGCATTGAAAGTCCTTCCTTCAACTCTGGCTATTTTCTGTTCCATATCCACATGTGACCCTCTCCTGTTCTTTCTATACAAATGTTCCAAAGTCATAAACTCAAGGTCATCCTACCCAAAATAGCCCCACCTCTTTCCACAATGCTCTATCCCAGGTCTGTGTTTGGACTCATCCTCAAACAAGTTAGCAGTGCTGGTGTCTGTTTTCAGATGTAGCTATGTATTTTTCCTTTGGGATAATGTGAGCTGGCTGAGGCAAATCTTTCATGTTTTAGAAGTAAGTGACCTTGTTTCCTTTCACTGTCTTAGTGTCGCTTGCAAGGTGCAAGGTTTACTGCAGTTCAAGAAAAGCACTGTGCACTTTCAAACTTGCATTCACACTGGCACCTCTTCCTGGACCATCGACATTCTGCTGTAATCACTACCTTCTATATTCTGCTCCAAAGTTAGTATGATGACTGCAGAAGCTACTCATAAATATAGGAACCACTATATCCTGCTGAATTAAGACTGGATATTGGGAGCTCTGTTTTGTTAATAATGTTTGTTAATAATGTTTTTACTTCTTACAGAAAGGATTACCTTTTCTTCAAAGAATAAATGAATCAACAAGTCCAAGATGACCCAATTCCATCATAGTTAGAATTAACTGGAATTTAACTATTGAGAAGCATTTTTTAGAAAATGAAGGAGGGGCTTCTTCAACAGTGGGTTTTATAACTAGTTTATGAAACTAGAGTGTAGTTCTTTTGCTTAGGCAATTAAAAGACAGGTTCCATGGTGGATCATGCACTAATCAGAAAGCACATGTCAAGCTTTCCCTGCACTTGTAAGAAATATTAAGTATGAGCGTTTTCTATTAAATACTTAAAACTTGTATATAGGACAAGGAATTAAAACATTTTATCTGTCACATCTTGTAAGAAATTGTCTTTTTTTAAAAAATGTTTTAACACCCCCATCCAAAAAAAAAAAAAAAAAAAAAAAAAACAGGAGCAACAAAAAAACAAAAACAAAACAGATGATGATGATGATGATAAAACAATCTTTATTATACAGCAAGGACCAGGCCTACGTTTTAGGAATTTCATGCCCTGGAACAGTGACCCTTTTCTCTTTGAAATAGTGATTCCTTTCCCCTTCTTCCTTCATTTTCTGTGTAATGTTTTTTTTTTTTTTTTAAGACTGGCCAGTTGAATAATACTGTGAAGTAGGACCCAAGCCAACAGAAATAAAAAGAGTTAATAACTAAATTAAAATAAGTACCAAGTTTACCTCTTGTCAATGAGTTTGCTCTCTGGAGAACTCTCTGGATAAAGAATATTACATTTTGTTTTGTCCAGATACTTCAACTTTACTGTTGATCCTTTCTTTTTGACCTCAAAACTTATGCTTTACACAAAGAGAGAGACAGAGACAGACTACCTACCCGTCTGAATCCTGATTTCTTTTTGTTCTATTATTTTCTTTCAGGTGCTTGATAGTTAGTATTGGTGCTCAGTGTGCTTCAAACTCTAATGCTTTGAACTTTGTATTTTTTTTTTTTTTTTTTTTTTTTTTTTATAAAAGCTCGACTCTTGCCATGGGCTTCCTGAATCAATAGGAGTGACCTCCAAGACAGTTTATCTTAACCAACTTCAGGCAGTTGCAAGACTTACAGTTTGCTTCCCCTAGGGCTTTCCTTTAACCGCTAATAAACTGTCATTGTTTGACCTTGAGTTTCCATTTATGTTGGTTCTTAAATTCTTTTATTAATGAGACTAAGAACACCTAGAGGTATCACATAATACTGGTATACTGTGTGAAGATGTGTTTCAGTCATTGGTGTAATAAAAAGCTAAATGGTCAATAACTAGGCAAGAGGGATAGGCAGTTCATCTGGGCACAAAAAACAAGAGGATATAAATGAGGTACATAGTAGAATCATAGAGACTTGGAACAAGTCTGATGCATAGAATGGAAGGGAGGCAAAAGCCATATTGCAGAACATAGATTAATAAAAATACGAGTTAATTTAGGTTATAAGAGCTAGTGGGGAACTGGAGAGATGGCTTGGCCACTAATGGCTAAGATCACAACCAAAAATATAAGAGCTGGTGGGACAACCTTAAGCTGATGGCGAAGCATTGACACTCAATTCTCCATGTTGTTATTTGTGAAATGGCGTCCCAAAAGGAAAATCTGACTACAAAGAGGGGACTCCAATTTCCATGTTACACAATGTTTTGGCTGGGATTCCCTATGATTTCTAAGATACCTTTTTCCTATATTTTTGATTCTTTAATTGACAGAGAAAATGAACCCATGCCTGCATGCCTAGAAAGCATGACTAGGTTGAATGAAGACATTGGATCCCAAGGCTTTGTCTCCTTTCTAAGAAGAATGAGGAAACATGAAATAAGAAAGAAAAAAAAATTAGATTTATTAAGGAAAAAAAATGAAGAGGGGATTTGAAGGAAGATAACTTCCTTATGCCTTGTCAATTGGCCTTTTATGAGTACCATAGTAGGGACTGGATGCTGATTGAGATTATTATTTTTATGGATCATTCTTGAGTATATCATCTGCTGAGCCAGTAAGCTGCATATGTCATTTTAACATGTCTCCTTGGAAAAACCAAGGTAGTAGTCATTCTTTACTCATCCAATCAGGGAAATGGTCATGTATTCTGGTCTCTTCAATCCACTCCTTTAACTTAATTAGTACACTATTTGTTATCATTTCCAGCATTTCCAGGGTCCCATGCCACACACACTATCAACATTCAGAAAAATATTTAGTCTCCACAGGTGTTAGCATTTCCTGGGATGGCTGCACATGTGCTCCCAGTATTCAGGCAAAATGCCTAGCAATCCATGGTCTTATGCATTTGATATGCATGTGTGGTATGGCTAGATTGAATGTTTTGAGTGACCATTAATAAATGACACACCAGTTCCCTCTCTCTGCCTCGTTTTTTCCAGACAAGGCCTTCATACTCCCCCTCTTTCCCTTTCCCCAATCTTTATTAATAAAATGTTTAAAGTGCATTTTGTTGTATATTTTGTGGTGTGTTTTCACACACCATAAGAAACACTATTGATTTGGTCACTCTCAACTTTACTAGTTCATGAGCCACCATATAAATTGCCTTTACTTCCTTTGGGTGCTAACAACTATCTTAAAAATGGAAGACAATTTGTTGAGAAGAGGTTCAGCAAGAGGCTGAGGCAGGGTAAAGAGGTTAAATTGGTTGTATATGATTAGAATACATATACTCATATATGAAGTTGTCAAAGAACAAATAATAAATAAAACAAAACATGTTACATACAATTATTCTTAGTTGAGTCACTTATATGTGCCAAGAAGAAGTAAATATCAAACTGGCCATCAACACAGAACAATACATTTATACAAAGGGACAATAGTGCACACTAAAATGGAATGAAGCATTAGCACATATTATATCAAGGAAGAACTAGGAAAGGAAGAAGCCAGAGAGAAAGACTAAATATTAAATGATATACATGTCAACAAAATTCCATACTAGACAAAACTACAGACAGAGAGGAGATTAATGGTTGGTGGTATGACTATTAATAGATATGAGGGTGTCGCTGGGGAGGAAATTAAAATGGTCTAGTATTCAAGGGCACTGATGGATGAATAATAGCAAATTTATTGGAAACAGTGAATACTTGCCTTTCAAAGTCCAGTTACATTATAGAAATATTCTCATATACATTGTTTGTTGCCTGATAATGGAATAATAGTCTTTATGCCCACATTGCAAAGTCCCACACAAACTAACTAGGAGACCAAATACCACATATATAAAAAAAGAAAAATGAGCCTTTATTCAAGCTTGAGTTTGGATTCTCTGTCTGTCCCATGCAGGGGTTGAGAGCAGAGAGTGCCCAGCCCAGAGAGGGTAGGGTTTTCTTCAAAGTAGAGGTTGAGAGTGAGGAGATTTTCTGGGTTCTAAACTCTGATTGGTCAAGGGGTATCTTGGTGAAAGGGATGGGTATGTGCTTAGGCTAAGGGACATCAAGTGATCCTATCTATAGTGATGGGAACACTAGGGATTTCCTTTGGAGCATTAGGTACTTTCCCTTTGGATGGACCCTTCCTGGGTGGTGCCCATGTGTTCACAGCTTCTGGTCTCTCCTAGAGTCAGGTGATAACCCAATGTAAAATGTAACTTCAGGTCTACTTTCTAGTTGGTCTCTAGTTGGCATGACAGCAGTGCAGCCAAGTGGCAGGTGTGTACCACGTCGCCCTTTGCCCCACAATCGATTCTATGAGTGTGTAAGTAAGTAGGTTAGCCTTCTTTGCTCTGCTGAACTAGATCCTTCACTGCACTGGGAACTTTTACCGACATGGAACTTAGCTCACTAGGTGGGAGAGAATGCACATGTTCAGGCAGATATTTGACCAAGAAGTATATCCAATTCTAGAGGTCAAAAGAAAGAGGCTTGTGATGCTCATAGTTAAAGAAGATCTATAATTCAAGTTAACTAATAAAGGAAATTATTTTATCCCCTACACAGATGGCTTCTGAGTCTTCTTTTGCCTTTGGCTCTAACTCAGGAATGCAAAAGTAGATTTTAATCATAGAGCCTTGCAAATACCACAATCTGCCAGAGGCTGTGAATTTCTCACTTCTCTTTTGTTTTAAGGGAATGGAACACCATTTAGTCAGATGTTAAAAACACATTTAATACAAAGGGAATTTCTCAAAAATGAAGTTAATAAAAACTCACAAGGGACAATCTTCTCAATATGCAATTTAAGGCGTGTAGCGGCATCTAGCTTTGCCAGTATATTTGTGATAGTGGCCACACCCATTTGAGCATGGCTTCAGGTGTGAACAGAATCAGAAGACAGGAAAGCATTGGGATTCTATCGTTTGCTCTCACTCTTTCTCTTGGGGAGTGAATCAGATTGAGAGAACAGAGTCTGCATCCTCTGGAGCAGAAATGCTATGGCCATTCTTTATTATCATCTGTGAAAGTTGTTCCCCAATAAAACAACCATTTATCATTTATCTCGGTTGAGTGAACCCCTTATCCCTGCATTCAATTGGCACCAACATGGCTGGATTCCTATGACCAGCCCACATGGCTGGCCTAGTGGTCTACAGGTTAGTATTTAGAGCTCTCACCTGCCTTGGTCTAGCCAGGTGGAATTCCATGAGCCACAGTCAACTGTGACCAGCCTCACTCATTCTGGTGACCTGTACAGCCCTCAGCTTTTGAACTTAACACCAGCCACCAAGTCTCCCACAGTTCCTTGTGCACTCTGTGTGCCATGGATTTGCCTGAGCAGAGTCTACCACACAGTTTCTGCATCCCGGCCCAAGAAAAGCCAGTACTTCCCTGTGCTCTCTGCATGCTGAGGATTTGCCCTTGCATGCATGTGGAAAGTAGCCAAGGCATATTGAAAAAAAAAAAATCATACCCCTCTGGATTAGCTTTGTAGGATGAATTAAACAATCACAGAGATAACAAAAGAACATACATATACTTTGGCAGACTTCTATAAATGACCGGAGAGCAAAACTAAGAGTATAGATAAATAACACTATACTTACAAGGTTTTCTAGACATGGGGGCAGATGTTACCATTATACATCAAGAATCTTGACATCCGAGTTGGCCTCTTCAGTAGGTAAAATTAAATTCTTAGGAATTGGAACCTTATCTCAGGTAAAACATAGCATGAGATGGGTTGAATGAATAGGGGCAGAAAGGGAAAGAGTAAGGATGGAGCCATATGTTGATAATATAGTAAAAATCTATGAGGCTGTGAGCTATTGCAGCAATTTAATACTCAGATTAACATTCCTCCAGTTATCAGATATGAACCATAAACCAACTCATGTTTATGTAAGGCATCATATAAAATGGACACCAACTATCCAAGCTGTACAAAAACCGAATATAAGTGCCAAACTAACAGAGGAATCAAAAGCCTACCTTAAAGTAGCTAACTTATGAAACCATCTAAGTGGAGCAATGGCCTATGACTTCTGAGAAGATAGAGGCCCTAGAAAATCTGATTCAGGAACATGTAATGGTGGACATATTGAAGAATCTACCAGCCCTTGGAATTCTCCTGTATGTGGTATTAAAAAAGAAATCTGGAGAAAGCTTACAGAGCCATCTATAAAGTAATTCAGGCAATGGGCTCTCTACAGCCTGGATGCCCTCACCTTCTCTGATAGCTAAAGAATGGCTTAATTATATTGATTTAAAAGACTGTTCATTATATCTTTATGATAAAAAGATTAGGAAAAAATTTACCTTCACACTGGCTACTTACAAAAATTGATACCAAGAGATATCAATGGAAGGTCCTGCCAAGGGGATGTTAAATAGCCCCACCCTGTGCTAAGATTTTTTGCAATAACCATTGGAAATAATTTGTAACCAGTTTCCACAGTCCATAATTTACTATTATATGGATGATATATTGTTGGCTGATTGTAAGGCAGAGAAGTTAGAAAAATGTTTGAGGATGTAAAGGAAGTTTTACCTCGCTTGGAATTACAAATTGCTCCTCTCCAAAATACAAAGAGGAGACTCCATCATTTATTTAGGATATAAAATAGGTCTATAGAAAATTAGATGACAAAAACTACAGATCAGGAGGGATTGATATCAGACTCTCAATGATCTTTAAAAATTACTAGGAGAGATTTCCCAGCTACGCACTATTATGGGAATAGAGGACATAATCTAAAAAATTGAAAAACAAAACCTGAAAAAAATTGAAAAAAAAAATGCTAAAAGGGACAAGGACTGAAACAGACCAAGAATATCACCATCAGAAGCTGAAAAACGAATTAGAATAGGTAGAAAAGAGAATACAAGAGGTGGACCATGTGGATCTAAATCTCGATTGCATTCTGGTTATATTGCCATCTAGGGATTATCTTTCATGGATTTTGATGCAGAGGGAAGATATCATATTACAATGGGTATTTCAATCACATAAACAATAAAAAGTTAAAATCTTATAAAAAAGATTGATTTTACTGATTGATTTTAAAAGGAAAATTAAGACTTCGTCAACTGACAGGCATGGACTCAGCAGAAATTGTAGTACCTTTAATTAATGAGGATATGTGCTACATTGGGAAGGGGATTGTGTCTTGGTTTCTACAGGAGAAGAAAAGCTGTGGACACCATCAAAGTTGATCAAGATCTGATTTGAACAAGAGAAACTTCTTGGTGAGGAGAAATGATAGGTAATTCACCAAGGTAAATCTTACACTTTTATGGAAACTTCACAAAGGTCAGGAAAGTGTTCTCTTCTTGTCTTTATAGGGAAACAGAAAACACTCAGCTTCTAGAAGACAAAAGACACTGGAGGTTTAGATGCCTAAAGAAGAGAGCGTCAATATCCAGAAAGAACCATCAAACAAAGAAGAATCTGACTTGTGGTACCAATATCTATTCTTGTTGAAGACTTCTATACAGAGTCTTTATCTTCTTACTTCCTAGTACTCTGCTAGTCCCAATCCATGTAAAACCAATGCTGGCTTTGGAGTTGGATTTGGCTTTCCTTCTCTAAATTCAAGCATGTTGTTAAAGTAAAATTTGGAGTCCCATATCAAGAGCCAATTGGTGTAAGACAGAGGAAAACAAAATCTAAGGACTATTATTTATAAAATTACAATCTCTCTAAAATCCTAATGTCCCTCATACTTATTTTCATCTTTATTGGTACCTTTCTCAGTATGTATATCATTAATAGTTGAACTTTTTGTGTTGATATTAATGTTTACAAGTTCTACAATAAACAATAATATTTCCTAACAGCAACAACTGAAGTCTCTGGAAAGAAGATGAAGCCCGACTTCACAGATTCAACTTGATTCAATTTGTTGTCTCTGTAATCACCACTCTAAGAATGGTTTAGGATTAATACTGCTATAAACAATTCCAGACTAGCTACCTGAGATGGTGCACATGCTTATAACACTTTGGACAGAGCTTCAGATAATAACTTCAGTCAAACCTCTCCAGCCACTCAGAGACCACCTAAAAATGTTACAGCTACTTCTCTAGAGATTTTCCATTGCTTTATTTATTTATTTGTTTGTTTGTTTTCTTTACAGGTCCCATTGATGCCCCCTTTCCCTACAGTTTGGAATAGGGTATTTTTTCTTATTTTTGTTCTTGTTTTCTTGTCACTGAAAAAGAGATAATTATCACCTGCTTAGGGTTGGTTTTAAGTTGTAGGGTTGAGTATGGAAGGTGAAAGCTAGACTCGGATATCTCTTACAGAAATTTAGAGGTATGGATGGGAAGGGTATGGTTGGGATAGGATATAGGTAGATTAACATATCTTCTTGTTAACTAAATTTAGCAACTCTTAGTTATAGATAATTTGTTAGATTCTTGTATGTTGACTAAGTAGGGTCTTCTTTCTGTTTATGAAATAAAATAAAATATAAAACTATATGAAAATATTTTGTATATTTTTACAACTTAATATTTTATTGTATTGCATGTAACAGTTCTACCTCTAGTCAAGACATTTCAGTTCTATCTCTGTCATACACACACACACACACACACACACACACACACACACACACACCGTTTTGAAGTCATTATCCTTGATAAATTATTTTGGGATGCTTCAGCCATTGAGCAACTATATTACTATATTGCTGAGAATTACAGATTATAGTTACCCATGCTTCATATATATATATATATATATATATATATATATATATATATATATATATATATGAGGCTAGTCAGACATGAATATTTGATCTTACGGAGTACTGAATTTAAATGTTTTAATATTAATATTCCGTTGACACGAGACATAAGTGCTCCTGACAGCACTAGGCTATTCCCAAGAGTATCTTGGTCACTGATGACAGTCCATGTGGAGTTCATTCTCTTTGTGGCTACTGGCCTCTTGGGAAAAGAACTACCTGGACCGCTGATTTTAGACATGCTGTCCTAAATGAGCTTGCATGAGATAAACTTAAAGAAGATTGATGAACCATGCATGTCAGGATAGGACAATTTTCCTGCTTCTGAGATAGTGCATCTGATTCATTAGACCTTAGCCAAAGTTGGTTGCCATGGCGTTGCTGTGAGAACCTGAGTGACTGTCCAGGTAGCCTGCTCTTTCTGTCTTGATTTCCACTTTTGGAAATCGCACACTTGCACTTCCAGCCTACCCTAGTGTTGTTATTTTCCTTCTCAGGTCTCTGATGAGGTTGAAGACTATATAGTTGTAGTTATACTCTTTCTTATCTTAAATGGACAAGATTTAGATTTTCCAGTAATGTAAATCTAAGTCACAGAGCAATCTCTGTGATGCCTTTACCCTGATACTGAACATGTACACTGGACATGTAGTATATATCTATTGCTTAATGTTGCTCTTGCAATAGTAGGTTTTAATTTGTGTATGTTTATCTTTCCTTTTACTAGAGTATACTTGACATTTGTTATCACTGCATATAATTTTTGCATGAAGCTTAAAATCTTCTTTAGACCTGAAATGGCAGCCACATTCCTTTGGGTGTAGCTTCAGGTGGATGGAAGCATAAAGAGGGCAGGTTTATCTCTGGCTTTCCTTGGTGCGCTTTTTCTGATGGGTCAGTGGATGTGGTAGGAATAGCATAGATACACTCCAGTGTTTTATTTTCTTTGTAATTGTCCCCAATAAACACCCATTCATCATTTATCTTGATTGTGAATTGATTTGTTGTTGATAGTTATTTGGATATTAAACGAAAATGATGTTTGAAAGACTTCCTACTAAGCAAGTCCAGCTATAAATACCTTTATTGCTTCTATGTACATTATAGGTTTTAACTAGCACAGGAATATAAAATACATTGACAAATGAAATACCTCCCTAATGCAAATAATAATAGATTAATAGTGGTGCAGGATACTTCTTTTGGCTCTCACTGTTAATTACAGTAATTAGATTTATTTCCAGACAAGCTTTTTCATCATATTTTCACTTAAAACCTTCTTTGCTATATTAAATCAATTTTGCTTCTACGATGTTTGGTGACAGTGAACATGTATTTTAAAAGATAGCAAAAGACTGATATAAACCATCCTGTTTAGAACATCTAGAATTATTTTGCTGTTTACCTATTCAACACATGCTGTCACTCTTACCCTACAGTAAATTCTCTTCTATATGTTGTCAAGATACTCCAGTGACCAGTATGTGTTTGCTTAAGAAAGATACTGTTGCTAACCTCCATTTCACAGAAAATACAACTGAGTACCAAGAGGGCTAAGTCATTGCTCAAATTCATATGTCCAGGAGCGAGAAAGAGCAGGTCTTCTCTCATGGAACTAAAGAATCAATTCACGATCATTTTTATTTATATAATTTCAAGGTGATAGAGTAACTCCAAGGGTCACCTGGTCCAGAAGAGTCAAGCACACATTGCCACAGTACAGTCTTCATTTTCATTTTACACACCAGTAATAAACTCCCTTCTTGGATGTGCTCTCTTCCATGGAAAGACTGTATACCTTCCACAGCTGCTAATAAAACTGCTATTTGAAAATTGACATCTTTGTGCAGTACAGACAATTGAAGTACAAGTTTATTCTCAATTAGATTCTTACAGTTTCAATAACTACCAGTTTATGTGAACAACAGCTAAAGCAATAGTAAGGAAATTTTGCTCAAAAACAATACTAAAGAATTAAAGTTTTATCATGATTGAGACACACATGCAAAAAAAAATGAGTACCTTTAATAATATAAACAGCCTCTCCTGAAAGAATGGACTTTTAGACTCCAACAGGGAGGAACTCTCTATTATCCTAGAGACAAGGAATAATGACATTGTGGCTGAGAATCTCCTATCTAACTCATGCTCATTCTTCATAGTGCCCGGTTAAAGGCAGCAATGAGAGTGTGGGAGATGTTAGAAACTGCATAGAAAATATGGCAATATAGAAAAGAAACTTGTGTTTTGAAAGTTGTATCTCCCCAACTGTTCAGATTGGCAACTGATAATTCTTGTCATTCTAAGGGAGACTGATGAGCAAATAAGTGACAGTGTGACATCTTCATAAGGAATGAAAATGACCTGTGGGTCCTGTGATTTTAAGAGTAAGTTTTAAAATTTGGATTTGTGATTTTTCTGTTTGTGTATATTAACTCACCCAAAATTATAGTCTTTGGAATTATGTGCATTTCACACTGAATGAGCCAGGGAAATAATTAACAAATAAAAATTTTGTGTGTATATACTGGTTGCTTGTACTGAGAGATCATAAACTCTGATTCTATTTGGGAGAAACAGGAAAAGGTTTACTTAATCTCTAGCTAAAATAGCATAATTTTTCAGCTTTTATCCTTATATTATAATTTCAAGATGTTTAAACGTACTATATCTTGTGTTTGTGTTCTCTTGTCTCCTTCCCCCAATATTATGGGGGAAACACATCTGAGATTCAAAGATAGACATTATCTCAGGGTAAAGGGTTGAGAAAAGATTTTCCAATCAAATGGAACCAAGAAGCAAGCAGGCCTGGCTATCCTAATATCTAACAAGTGAGACTTCAAACCAAAATGAATCAAAAAAGATGAAGGTGGTCATTTCGTATTCATTGCAGGAGAAATCCATCAACACAAAGTCTCAGTTCTGAACATCTATGCCCCTAATACAAAGGTACCCACATTTGTAAAAGAAACACTACTAAAGCTCAAAGCTCATATAAAACCTCACACACTTATAGTGGGAGGCTTCAATACACCACTCTCAAAACTAGACAGGACCACAAATCAGAAATTCAACAAAGAAACAAAAAAAAAAAAAAAAAAAAAAAAAAAAAAAAACTAACAGAAGATATGTCTCAACTGGGGTTCACAGATATCTATAGAACATTCCATCCAAACACAAAAGAATATACATTCTTTTCTACTCCACATGGAACCCTCTCTAAAATCAACCACATACTAGGTGGCATAACAAACCTCAACAGATACAAGAGAATAGGAATAGTCCCCTGTATCTTATCAGACCACCATGCTTTAAAATTGGAATTCCACAACAATACAAATAGCAGAAAACCTGCAAACTAAAGGAAATTCAACAATGTGCAATTGCACCACACATGGGTCAAAGAAGAAATAAAGACAGAAATTAAGGACTTTCTAATATTCAACGAGAATAAGGACACGAACTTATGGGACACCTTGAAAGCATTACTACAAGGGAAGTTCATTGCACTAAGTGTATCAAGAAAACAGGATAGTCAAATAAGAGAATTAACAGCGCAACTGAAAGCCTTAGAACAGAGAGAAGAGAATACACCCTGTAGGAGTAGATGCCAGGAAATAATCAACTTGAGGGCTGAAATCAACAAAATAGAAACCAAGAAAACAATACAAAAAAAAAAAAAAAAAAAATCAATGCAACGAAGAGTTGTTTTTTTGAGAAAATCAACAAGACAGAAAAACCTATATCCAAATTAACGAAAAAGTAGAGAGAGAACATGCAAATTAACAAAATCAGAAACAAAAAGGGGACCATAACAACGGACACAGAGAAAATCCAGACAATTTTCAGGTCATACTTTGAAAATCTGTATTCCACAATAATTGAAAATGCAAAGGAAATGGACAAATTTCTGGATAACTATCACTTACTAAAATTAAATCAAGAACAGACAACAACTTAAATAGACCTATAACCCACAATAAAATAGAAGCAGTCATGGAAAGCCTTCCAACCAAAAAAAGTCCAGGGCCAGATGGATTCAGTGCAGAATTCTACCAGACATTCAAGGAAGAACTAATACTACTACTCCTCAAACTGTTCCACAAGATAGAAACAGAAGGTTCATTGCCAAACTCTTTTTATGAGGCCACAATAACCTTGGTACCCAAGCCTCACAAAAAAAAAAAAAAAAAAAAAAAAAAAAAAACTACACACCAATATCCCCGATGAACATCGATGCAAAAATACTCAATAAAATACGGGCAAACCAAATTCGAGAATACATCAGAGAAATCATCCACCATGACCAAGTAGGCTTCATACCTGGAATGCAGGGATGGTTTAACATACGAAAATCTATCAATGTGATCCACCATATTAACAAACAGAAAAAGAAAAACCATATGATTGTCTCCCTAGATGCGGAAAAAGCCTTTGACAAAATTCAACACCCTTTCATGATAAAGGTCTTGGAGAGGTCAGGGATAACAGGAACATACCTAAACATAATAAGAGCAATATACAGCAAACCAACTGCCAACATCAAACTGAATGGAAACTTAAGCCAATTCCTCTAAAATCAGGAACAAGACAAGGCTGCCCTCTCTCTTCATATCTCTTCAATATTGTACTAGAAGTTCTAGCTAATGCTATTAAGACAACAAAAGGAGTTCAAGGGGATCCAAATTGGAAAGGAAGAAGTCAAACTGTCTCTATTTGCAGATGATATGATAGTTTACATAAGTGACCCAATAAACTCTACCAGGGAACTCCTACACCTGATAAACACCTTCAGCAAACTAGCAGGATACACGATAAACTCAAAAAAATCAGTAGCCCTACTTTTTTCAGATGACAAAGAGACAGAGAAAGAAATCAGAGAAACATCAACCTTTACAATAGCCACAAGCAACATAAAGTATCTTGGTGTAACGCTTACCAAACAAGTAAAAGACCTACATAATAAGAACATTAAAGAAGATACCAGAAAATGGAAAGAACTTCCATGCTCTTGGATAGGTAGGATAAACATAGTAAAAATGGCAATCTTGCCACAAGCAATATACAGATTCAATGCATTCCCCATTAAAATCCCACCACAATTCTTCACTGACCTTGAAAGGATAATAATCCACTTTATATGGAAAAACAAAAGATCAAGGAGAGCCAAAACAACCCTATACATTAAAAGAACTTCAGGAGGCATCGCCATTCCTGACTTTAAGCTCTACTACAGAGCTATAGTTCTGAAAACAGTCTGGTATTGGCACATAAATAGACAGGTAGACCAAGGGAATGGAATTGAAAATCCTGATATTAACCCACACACCTATGAACACCTGGTTTTCAACAAAACAGCTAAAATTATACAATGGGGTAATGATAGCCTCTTCAACAAATGGTGCTGCCACAATTGGATGAGGGTGTGTAGAAGACTGCAGATACACCCATGTCTGTCGCCATGCACAAAACTCAAGGTCAGATGGATCAAAGAACTCAACAGCAATCCAGCCACACTAAACCTCTTAGAAGAGAAAGTAGGAGGTTCCCTTGAACAAATTGGTATAGGAGACTGCTTCCTGCACCTAACTCCAGGGGCACACACACTGAGAGAAACAATTAATAAATGGGACCTCTTTAAACTTAGAATCTTCTGTAAGGCAAAGGACACAGTGGACAAGACCAAACGGCAGCCCACAGACTGGGAAAAGATTTTTCACCAATCCTCTATCCGACAAAGGGCTGATCTCCAAAATATACAAAGAACTCAAGAAACTAGTCAACAAAACACCAAATAACCCTATTAGAAAATGGGGTAGAGAACTGAAGAAAGAATTCTCAATGGTGGAAATAAAAAAGGCTGAAAACCACCTAAGAAAGTGCTCCACATCATTAGATATCAGGAAGATGCAAATGAAAACAACTTTGAGATACCATCTTACTCCTGCCAGAATGGCTAAAATTAGAAACACCAATGATGACTCATGTTGGAGAGGATGTGGAGAAATGGGAACACTCCTCCACTGCTGGTGGGAGTGCAAACTCATACAGCCATTTTGGAGATCAGTATGGTGGTTCCTCAGGAAAATGGGAATTATTTTACCACAGGACCTGGCAATTCCCCTTTTAGGCATATACCCAAAGGATTCACATCCATGCAACAAAGACATGTGTTCAACTATGTTCATAGCAGCACTATTTGTAATAGCAAGAACCTGGAAGCAACCTAGATGCCCCTCAAATGAAGAATGGATAATGAAGATGTGGCACATCTACACAATGGAACATAGTATGGACTCACTAATATATGGATTTTAGATCTAGATCAAAGGGTCACCAGCCTATAATCCACACCACCAGAGAAACTAGGATACAAGTTGTATTCTAAGAGATTCATATGAAGTCCCTCAAAGAACCTGGAAGGGATATGTCCCCCAGAGCACAGGGTAAGTGGGGGGGGGGCAGCGAATGGAGAGAGAAGTAGGAGGAAAGGAAAACAAGTGCGACCAGGAAGATTGAGCCCGGTTAGGAATAGAAGACAGGAGAGAGAGGGGGGGGGGGAAGAGAGAGAGAGAGAGGGAGCATAAAAGACGGAGCCAATATTGGTTTGAGATAAAATTGAACACAGAGAAAGGTATAGAGAACTACAAGACTGCAGCAAACACCCTTACATAAACACTGAGTCGAAGTAGAACACAGATGCAGATGGAGAGGACAAGACCAGGCAGCAAAAACACATAGAGACAGCTTACCTGAACAAGGAGGAGCTAACTACCAGACTGATAGCTGGGAAGCCAGCATGGGACTGACTCAGGACCCCCTGAATATGGGTCTCAGCCAGAAGGACTGAGCAGTCTAAGGGACCTCAGACAGTGGAGCCAGGATGTATCCCTGGTGCACAAAGTACCTTGCTAACACATCCCCCATAAAGGGATAACTGCCTTAACCTAGACACAGGAGAGAAGCCCTAGTCCCTACTTCATATGACCTGTCAGAGCTACATAACCACAACTGGATGGCATTCCCCTACATATGGAATTGGGGTGGGGGGATTGGAAGGGAGGGTGGCTAGGGTGCATGTGAGAGGGCAGAGGGGGTAAAAGGGAGGGAGGGAGGGGAGGAAGGAGGGAGAGAGGAAGACTGAACTGGGATCGACATGTAAAATAATAAATAAAAAAAATGCTTTGACTCCAAAATTTAAGTTCAAGGACAAGATACTGGGGAAAAGGATATCTATTTTAGATTCCACAGAAAATGAAAAGCTATGGATTCCTTCCAGACTAATGTGGTTTGATCAAGCCAGACCACCTGAAACAGAGTAGGAGGTGATCCTACATTCAAAACAGCTGGACAAAGCAGCCTTACAGACTACAGCCAGGATTTCTGAATCTTCTTCAAATCACCCATGACAGCGCCCCTCACCAGCAGGAAGTAGTTTGGAAAGAATGGCACCCAAATTCCCAAATATTGTCTATAAATGTTTGTTTTCAGTTAAATGGACTTGGCTATATAAAATAAATAAATAAAAAAATAAACAAACTGAAAAAGAAAAACCACATGAACATCTCCCTAGATGCTGAAAAAGCCTTAGACGAAATTCAACACCCTTACCCTTTCATGATAAAGGTCTTGGAGAGATCAGGGATAACAGGAACATACCTAAACATAATAAAAACAATATACAGTAAACCAACACCCTTCATTAAACTGAATGGAGAGAAGCATAAGGCAATTTCCTCTAAAATCAGGAACAATATAAGGCTGCCCTTTTCTCCATTTCTCTTCAATATTGTACTTGAAGTTCAAGCTAAAGCAATAAGACACCAAAAAGAGATCAAGGGACTCCTAATTGGAAAGGAAGAAGTCAAACTTTCTCTATTTGCAGATGATATGATAGGTTACATAAGTGGTCCAAACAACTCTACAAGGGAACTCATACAGCTGATAAACACCTTCAGCAAACTAGCAGGATACATGATAAACTAAAAAAAAAAAAAAAAAAAAAAAAAAAAGTATCAGTATCACTACTTTATTTAGAGGACAAACTGGCTGAGAAAGATATCAGAGAAACATCACCCTTTACAATAGCCACAAACAACACAAAGTATCTCTTAGGGTAACAATTATCAAAGAAGTGAAAGACAAATTTAATAAGAACTGTGTGTCTTTAAAGAAAGAAATTAAGAAGATACCAGAAAATGGAAAGATATGCCATGCTCTTGGATAGGTAAGATAAATATAGTAAAAATGGCAATCTTGCCAAAAACAACGTATAGATTCAATGCAATCCCTATTAAAATCCCAGCACAATTCTTCACTGACCTTGAAAGTACAACAATCAACTTTATATGAAAAAACAAAAGACCCAGGCTAGCCAAAACAACCCTGTACAATAAAGGAACTTCAGGAAGTATCACCATCCCCGACTTTAAGCTCTACTACAGAGCTATAGTTCTGAAAACTGCCTGGTATTGGCACAAAAATAGACAAGTAGACCAATGGAATTGAATTGAAAGTCCTGATATTAACCCACACACCTATGAATACATGATTTTTGAAAAAAACAGCTAAAAGTATACAATGGGGGAGGAAAGTATCCTCAACAAATGGTACTGGCACAACTGAATGAGGGTGTAGAAGACTGCAGATAGACCCAGGTATATCGCCATGCACAAATCTCAAGTCCAAATGGGTCAAAGACTTCAATATAAATCCATTCACACTGAACCTTTTAGAAGTGGGAGGTACCCTTGAAAGAATTAATACAAGAGACCACTTCTTGAACATAACTCCAGTAACACAGACACTGAGCTTGACAATTAATAAATGGGACCTCCTCAAACTGAGAAGCTTCTGTAAGGCAAAGGATACAGTGGACAAGACCAAATGGCAGCCCACATATGGGAAAAGATTTTCACCAATCCTACATCTGACAAAGGATAATCTCCAAAATATACAAAGAACTCAAGAAACTAGTCAACAAAACACTAAATAACCCTATTAAAAAAAAAAAAAAAGGCTGGAAGACACTTAAGAAAGTGCTGAACATCCTTAGCTATCAGGGAAATGCAAATCAAAACAACTTTGAGATACCATATTAGTCCTGCAAGAATAGCTAAAATTAGAAACGCCAATGTCTACTCATGCTGGAGAGCATGTGGAGAAAGGGGAATGCTGCACTCCTCCACTGCTGGTGCTAGTGCAAACTTGTACAGCCATTATGGAGATCAGTATTGCAGTTCATCAGGAAAATGGGAATCAGTTTACCACAGGACCCGGCAATCCCCCTCTTTGGCATACATGCAAATAATCTTCATCCATGCAACAAAGACTATGTTCAACTATGTTCATAGCAGCACTATTTGTAATAGCAAGAACCTGGAAGCACCCTAGTTGCCCCTCAACTGAAAAATGGATAAAGAAAATGTTGGAGTTTATTTTATTTTTTTACATATCAATCCCAGTTCCCTCTTCTTCCCTCACTTATTCCCTCCCTTCCTCCCTCTTTTCCTCTCTGCCCCCTTACATACATCCTTACCACCCTCCCCTCCCATGCCCCCACCCCTATTCCACATGTAGGGTGATACCATCCAGGAGGGGTCATCTAAATCTGTCAAGTCATTTGAAGTAGGAATACTACTCTGTGGAAAAAACAAACAAACAAACAAACAAACAAAAAACGGAATCTTGAAATTTACAGACAAGTGGATGGAACTTGAAGAAACCATCCTGAATGAGACAACACACTCACAAATAGAGGAACATGGTATGTACTTGCCCATATATGGATTTTAGACCTAGAGCAAAGGATCACCAGCCTATAATTCACACCACCAGAGGAAATAGGATACAAGGTGTATTCTAAGAGATGCATATAAGGTGCCTCACAGAAGGGGGAAGGGACAAGTTTTCCAGAGAACATGGGGACTGGGGGGCAGTGAGTGGAGAGGGAACTAGGAAAAAGAGAAGGGAAGGATAGGAAAGCATGTGGGACTAGGATGATTGAGTCAGGGGAGGAATAGAAGACAGGAGTGAGAGAGAGGAGTGAGAGGGGAGAGGGAGAGGGAGAGAGAGAGAACATAAAAGAGGGAGCCATTATAGGATTGAAAATAAAATTGAATCTAAAGAAATGTCCAGACGCCTACAAGACTGACTCCAACTAACAATTTGAGCCCTCATCTAATACCTGTTGGAAACTGAAGCAAACACCCACAACTAAACACTGAGTTGAACTAGAATCCAGATGCAGAGAGGGAGGACAAGACCACACTGCAGACACACATAAAGATAGCTGACCTGAACAAAGAGGAGCTAACAGGCCCCAGACTGATAGCTGGGAACCCAGCATGGGATTGACTCAGACCCCCTGAACATGGGTCTCAGTTAGAAGGCCTGAGCAGTCAAAGGGATCAAAGACCGTGGAACCAGTATGTATTCCTGATGCACAAAAGGACCTTGTGGGCACATTGCCCTTGGATAGATACTCCCTTAACCTAGAGACAGGAGAGAAGTCATAGTCCCTACTTCAAATGACTTGACAGATTTAGATGACCCATCCTGGATGGTATCACCCTACATGTGGAATAGGGGTGGGGGCATGGAAGGGGAGGGTGGTCAGGATGCATGTAAGGGGGCAGCGAGGAAAAGAGGGAGGGAGGGAATAAGTGAGGGAGGGAGAGGGAACTGGGATTGATATGTAAAAAAATAAAATAAACTCCAATATACAAGGGCATAAAGAAATGCCAATGAGAAAGCAGAAGTATAGAGATGAACCCTAAGAAGTATCTTCATGTTGCATTGGGAGAGATCCAAATTTCTAACTGATCTCATTATGATCTACAAGAAAGCACCTTTAGCCTAACATAGAGAAGGATTTCTGAAAATCAGAGGTACCCAGAAAATGGGCATGTCAACCAGGGGAACTAATTTTATAATATCCATGGTGCCATAGCAAACTAAAACAGACTGGCTAGCTGTAAATAGAAATTCATTTTGTCTCAGTTCTAGGACATGGAAGTCTGAGTAGTTGAAGTCAAGTTCCTGAGTTAAGTACATTCACAGTCCTTCTTCTGAATTCATGTGTCCTAGTCTTATATGTTTATCACAAGCCATATTGTATTAGAGTCCACCACAATATGCTACTTTAGTTTAATCTTCTCTTTTTAAATTTTATCTACAAATAGTCCTATTTCAAAGTATCAAGGGTTAGAGCTTTAAATAGAAATTTTAGGTGGGATGTAGTACAGATCATAACATAATCTGCCAACAAGAATATAGAAAAAGAGTTGGGGAGTGTGGGGTAACAGAAACTGAAGTATCTAACTTGGGATGTCCTTGGAGGCTCCGATAGTTATGAAGCTAAACCAAATGCCTGCTATTAAACATTTTAAATGTTCTCATATTTTGGGCAAAATTACATTTTCACAGCATGCTCTTGTATAGCCTCCAGGTCAACATACAGGTGGTCAAGGACACACAAATCCAGGAGAGTGCAAGCAGAAACTGTTCTTACCTGTGGAAGAGGACTGACTTGACCAGGGTGACAACATCTCTGCTGGCATTGTATCCTGCACAGACAATGGCCACATGGATGGTCTGAGAGAAAAGGAACAGAAAATGAACTCTCAAACAAAAAGAAGCAGGCTTTCCTGTCTTTTAGGCCCACAAGAGAAAAAAATCATCCTGATTTTCTGTATTCGCCTACAGTAATGGCTAATAACTTGAAATGGTTTTATTAAAGTCTTTTTAATTGGCTTACGGGGCTATCACCCTTTGTAGGTCATTAAGGCTATTATCAATTACATTTTAGAGATGGTTACAATGGTTACTGGCTCAAATAGGTAAATATTGAGCCTGCTATTCCCAACCAGGAGACAATGGCAAATAGCAAAATAGAATAAAATGTGTTTCCATATACCAACAATCAGAGATTTCATACTGACAATTTGTGATTTAGAATATGAACTTTTTTTCTGAAATGGCTTAGAGTAGTAAGGTCAAACTGAGAGCAGGCCACAGGAACCAAGGAGTAGTTCAGTGCTCCATCTGGGACACCATTCTAGGAATTAAGATGGGCATTGCCAGTCATCTCATTGAAGCTGTTGGAAGCATTAACCACAAACGGGAATCTTGACCCTGCGTTTAATCCCAGGTTTCTCCGGAAAAGCTTAAGGGCCAGCAAATAACTGCAATATAAGGCATGATTATCACTTATGTTTGGTGGCTTTGTTAAAATACCTGACTAAAGCAACTTTCATGAGAATAGATGTATTTTGGCTCATGGTTTAAGGGCCCACTCAACAGCAGAGAGAACATGAAGCTGATTGCATATATCTTGGAGAATCAGAAAGCACTTGTCTGATCTTTTTCAACTTGTATTCATTCAGCTTGAATATCTAATCCATGGAGTGACTTGACCTATGCTGCAGTTAAGTCTTCCATTATTAGTTGTTTCTCTCTAAAAATGACCTCAAAGATATACCCAGAGATGTACTACCTAGTGACTCTAAGTCCAACCAAATAGAAGATGGAGTATAACCACTAGAAGTCCATGTGCCAACCTGACACCAAATACTTAAAAAAAAAAAAAAAAAAAAAAAAAAAAAAAAAAAAAAAAGAAAGAAAGAAAGAAAGAAAGAAACATAAAATTCCACATCTGATCCTCAAGGGGTCACAGCCATGTAAGAATGAAAAATAGATTATTTTAATCTTTGAAACTGCTGTAAGCCTTAACATTTCATCATGGTTCAAGAGTCTGAAGTAAAGCCTCTTTTGAGAATCAATTACTTATGAAATCAGAAAGTGAATCAGACACAGATAATATTAAATAATCTCATTTGAAAAGGGAGCAATGAAAGAAACTCAAGGACAAACTAGACTACAGCAAGAATGAAACCAAGCAGAGGAAACAACAAAGGTTGAAGTTACTTGTCTAGCAACTAGTACTGAACATGACATTACTTAGGTACAATATGTTTGGAAGTTTCATCCTTCCAGTAGAGTTCCTTGTGGCAACTTCAGCTTCCCCTTTAATCTACCTCTATTGTATACCTGTAGCTTTTCTTGGGAGAATATCCCTAGTTGTTGGCATTGCCTAATATCCTAGGATCGGTACCACTAAATAGTTTGAACTTCACAGAGGCATACACAGCCCTATTGGGCATTCCATATAAAAAAAATCTAAGGCAACAACAGATTACCTCAAGTAAGTGGCTCTCTGGTGCCATTATATAAGTCCTCATGAGTCATTCTTGAATTATGCTGGTAGAGTGTTACTCTGTAAGTGAATTACAAGTGACAAAAATATCTCTTTATACTCTTAAAGCTGTCAGTCAGGTTGGCTCTTTCCAAAGTTTAACAAGTTTTGTTTTGTTTTTAAAACTAATTTTAAATGGGGTGGGGGTGAGGAGAGAGGAGAGGGGGGACAAAAGGGAAGAAACAGGAGGAGGAAGGAAGGGAGGGAAAGAGAGTCTCCCTCTTACCAAAGATTGAGCTGAGCACTTGAGTACTCCCTGCTAGCTTTGGGCTGATTTTCATGCTTCCTTCCTATTCATCAACTTCCTTTTCATCTGCTGCACTATCCAGACATTGCCTTCTATATTTGACATGTTTTAAGCAAGACTGAGAATGAATACTCTAGTCTAAGACAACTTTAATAAAACATGATCTGCTAAAGAATGCAGGGTCCCTTCCTTTCCATTGTCCCTCCTCTTGAACAACAGCCTTACTTTAGTCAAAACACATCTTTCAAAAGCCATTTCCAACATATTCTGTCCTACAAGCACTGCTGAAGGATGATCCTGCTTCCCACCTAATCCATAAATTGAAGAATGGGTGGCTGACAGTGATGAGTTAGTCTTTTTTGCTGTTATATGATAACATAACCTAACAAATACAATTAAAAGATGATTTGGCTTATATGGCTCATAAGTCCATGTTAAAATCCATCACTGTAGGGAATGCAACACTGCAGGAGATGGATAGAAGTAGTCACATTACATCCAAAGTCAAGCACAGAGCAATGTATTAATACATACACACTAGTTCTTTGGCTCTCCCTATACTCATACTGCCAGAATAACAAGCAAAGGAAATGGTGCTGCCTACAATGTGCAGGCCTTCTTACACCAACCACAACAATCAACACAATCCCTCACAGACATGCAGAAAGGTATTTCTCAGATGATTCTAGATTGTGTGAAATTAAAAGTTAAAATCAGCCATCACAATAGCTCTTCCGAAAGCCCATGCTATCACACCATAGCTTCCCCAGACTTACTAGTATCTTGAGCAGTTACTCTAGCTGCCTTGTTAGACTCTTTGTGCAATGACCTCTGACTAACAGGAATTCTTCACTACCACATTTAATATTACCATGAGAACTACATCTATCAAACACAAACCATAAACCCTTCACCAGCCTCAATTCATTCCCATAACCTCTCTGATACCAATAACCTTCACTCACTCTCTGACCACCCCCACCACCCCACTGTTAGCAGCTTCACCAGACCATCACTGTCTCAGAATATCTGTGTTCATGTGCTTGCTGCATCTACAGGACTTTTTATTTTTTTTAACTTATTTATTCCTGTGTCTTTCACATCAAGCATCTGGATCCCATTCATTTCCCCCATTTCTTCATAGCTACCTTCTGCCCTTGCAATTTTTCCCTAAAACATAAAAGATTAAAAAAAAAAAATAGGAAAAAATCTTGTCATAGAAGTTGTAGTGTGAATACAGTGAGTCATGCAGCAAACCCTTTTATTTATATTATCTTTATTTTGCAAGTGTTCATTGCAAAATGTCACTGGTCTGGTTTGAGGCATTACGTTTCTGCTATGCTATCGACACTGGGCCTTCATTGGAACGCCTCTTGGATATATTGCTGATGCATGTGTTAAGGAAACACTACAGCTTTGGGTCTGAAGAATCAGCCCCTTCACATGCTCCAACACATCACAGATGGGTAGATATACAGATATTAGGGTGGGACAACACATAAATCTGGTTATGGGCCTCGGTGGTTTTTCTTTCTGTCCTTTTCCTTATGAAAATTGAAAGATAGACACCCACACACATGCATACTTTCTTCATTGAAAAAGAGAAAGACAAGTACTTCTGCTAGAAAATTAAATTTTTTTTTTTTTTTTTTTTTTTTTTGTAAATTCCAATCCCAATTCCTCCTCCATCCTGTCCTACCAATCCCTCCATTTCTTGCACTATGTGCCCCTCACCAATCTTGTCCACTAAGAGGGTAAGGCCTCCCATAGGAAGTGGACTAAGTCTGTCCCATTATCTCTTGGGGCAGGACCAAGGCTTCTCTCCACTCCCACACCCCTGTGTCTAGGCTCCAATAAGTCAGTTTGTGCATTAATGTTAGATCTTGGACCCACTGCCAGTGGCCTCATATATAGCTCCAGCCACACCATTGTCACCTATATCAAGGGAGTCTAGTTTGGTCTTATGCAGGTTCCCCATTTGTCAGACCTAAGTCAGTGATCTCTCACTAGCTTGGGTTATCTGATTCTGTAGGTTTCCCCAATCATGGTCTTGACTCCTTTCTTCATATTATCTCTCCTCCATAACTTCCATTAGTTGTGGATTTCTGCAACTGTTTCCATGTATTTCTGTAAGAGGGTTCTTTACAGCTCAGGTGGACACTCCTCCAACTGGAGGTGTAGCTTAGGCTGAGGCAATGTAGTAGCAGGGTATCTCCCACCAAGAAATGGCAGTGGATGCTAGCTGGGACACAGGTGCTCTTTTCCAGTGGAACTTTTTACAATAGCTTCTGGAAGCAACTGTTGGAAAGTGGTGCTCTTGATTCATCTGGTGGCCATGTCTCACTCCTGGGGCTGAGGCTGGAGCCTCACTATGACACTGTTCCAGATTCTGAGGCTCGTGGCTCTCTTGATACTGTTCCAGGCCTGAAGCTTGGGGCTTCCTCTGATGCTGCTTCCAGGCTCTGACATTCCTCCCAGTTCTGAGACTCGTGGCTCCCTTGACAATGTTCTGGGCCTGAAGCTTAGGACTTTCTCTGAAGCTGCTTCCAGGCTGGCTAGAAAATTAAATCTTAAGAAGAAAGGTAGCTGTGTGTAGGTATAGGTGTGTGTGTGTGTGTGTGTGTGTGTGTGTGTGTGTCTGTCTGTCTGTAGGTGAATGTGTTCAGGTCATTGCAGATATTTCAGCTACTTCAGCTCAGTAATTTGTGCATTTCTTAATTTCTGCACCTGAAGAAGGAAGGCATCATTACTTATCTCTAGATGATAATTTCCCCAAAAGACTCAAAATGAAAGATGACTGTGTATGTGATAGCCACCATTTTAATTATGAAAAGAATGAATGACAAAACACTTACATATTGGGACACAGAAGTGGGAGAGGAGGCAGAAAACACTAGAATTGGGCTCTTCTGAATCCCAAATTTTTAAACATGTGGCCTCTGATATATCAAACACACCCTCAAAATATTTTATATGACTTTCTAATCTCTTCAGTTTCAGCCAATACACCTCCAGCTATGAATAAATTCATCATCTAGAGCCAGAGCAGAAGGGAGTAGCTACCTAAGTGAGGAGAAAATCAACATCAGAAGGTATGCTCTTGAAAGGGTTCTGCAAAATTTACATTATTTTAGCCCCAAAGGGAAGAAAGGACTCAGGGGCAGAAGTGGAATAGAGAAAGGGGGGACAGGAAGCAGAGTTACTAGCATCTTAACTACATTTTGATGCTCAGAAGTCCTTTGGAAATTTCTCAGTGTGGTGGATTAAATATCCCTCAATGACTGAGAAAAACGAGTAATCAAAGCCTGGAACTGAATCCAGTTCTTTAGCCACAGCCTTCACTCTAAACCTTCTTCTATATTTGTGAAGCCTTCTCATGTCTTGAGACTTCTCTTTGGCACTATGTCTGGCAGGAGGATAGGATGGTTTTCCTGTTTGCCCCTCTGCATTCACTCACTACCCAACCTCAACTTATTCTGTGCCCTCAGGACCTGACCTTCCTAGAGCAAATGAACCCAGTGTCTTTTATTTTTGCTTCTGGTTAAGTGTGTGAAATAGGAGGCACCAGCATCCCCACTTTAGCTTTGGGTCTGATCCCTTCCTTCATGTTCTGGCACTACTGCACCCAATTCTTGGGGCTTTAACTTGCTCTGCATAACTTCTCTAACTCTAACTGCTGCTTTGGTTTTACTTAAGCTATAGACCCTCTTTCATTAACCATCTAGTATACCTATCAGCACCTAGCATCATAGGTGACTCTTCCTGAGCACTGCATTAGTACTAGGACTGAAAAGTATGGCATATTTTTTGGTTCATATAAATATTAGTTTATCTCCAAGGATAGGACTGATGGGAGATGTCATTCTGTAAATATGTTTCTCGAATTGGTTAATGAATAAAGCACTGCTGGCCAATAGGAGAACATGATAGGCAGGACTAGGAGAGAAGGAGGAGAGAGGAAGTAGTAGGAAGGAAGTAGTAGGAAGGAGTTCCAAGATAGAAGATGGAGAGAGCAGGGATGAGTTCCAAGACGGAAGATGGAGAGAGCAGAACGCCAGCCCCTCTCTCCGGTAAGGTAAGACCACGTGGAAATACTTAGATTAATAAAAATGGGTTAATATTTAAGAAAGAGCTAACCAATAAGAAAAAACTAACTGGCCAACAGAATTATATCTAATACAGAGTCTCTATGTAATATCTGTGGCTGGCATTGTGGTGGGACCAGAACTGCTGACAGGAAAAAATACATACTCGTAACATATGGTGCTGCAACATGGATAATAAGAACTTCACTTAAAACTTAAAAGCTTAAAATATGGTTTTAGAAACAAAAGAACAGAGACAAGCAAGGTTTCATGGTAGCAACATTTTTCTCAGTTGGGCTCTGCTTTGCTAGAGACAAGCAGAGATTTGTGTGGCTCATTTAAGGGAGGTTTCCTGACTCAGCATAAGCGGCAAAAAACTGCATGGCTTTTCAAGAGCTCTGCTAGAAACTGAATGGTGTGTACCAGAGCTGTCAATGGCAGTGACCACATCTCCAAGCCAGCAACATGCTGCTGGGTGGAAGTGTAAGGATGGAAAAATACAGCTTAACTCTCCAATGACCACAGAAAACTAGAAGTCTAAAAAAGACCTAAATATCTTAAAATCCAGACCCTTTCCCCTGGCAGTAAGTAGGCAAAAGGTCAAATTCTTTGCTGTTTACCACAAGACCTGTGAGTACATGAGTACAGGAAATGAGTTTTGTCATCCCACCCAGTAGCCCTCACAAATGCAGACCTTTGGGGCTATAGGAAACTGATTGGTCTAATAAAGTGCGGGCTTGGAGGGTTTAAATTAATTGGTCCACACCACGTGGGCTCTGGATGCTATGAGATGACTGGTTTAAGATGTGCAGGCTTTGTTGTAACCCTGTAAAAGCTGTCTCAATTCTGTACTTAGGGTCCTCAGTCCTCTACGTGGCACATGACTGTGGACCCCAGTGCACTTGGAATATAAAAGACCTCATTCTTTTACATCAAGACTGCTTCTCTTGAGTGATTTGGGGCCTGAGTAGGAGTGTGAAGGTCCATGTTCTGCAGGTCTTTCAGCAGCATAGACCAAGGCTTTGGAGAGAAAAAGAATAAAAATGGTTTTAAAATGACAGAGTAGCAAGGTGTGGTGGCACACCTTTAATTCCAGCACTCAGGAGACAGAGGTGAGCAAATCTCAGTGATTTCAAAGTAAACCTGTTAAACAGGACAGATAAAAGTTACACAGAGAAACCCTGTCTCAAAAAAATGAAAAAACAAAAGTAGAAGAAAGAGAGTAATAAAACAGCCACGTAAAGATGGAAAGCACAGAGAAACTTTAAACTGTTATCTTTAAATTGTTGATTGCTGAGGAAATAATAACAACTGTTAAAAGAAATGCTGCTAGAGTAATTCAATTTATGTATCAATGAATCTAAAGTAGAGCCTCCTTTGTTTGTTTCAATGGTGATTCTACAGCTCATCAAATTGATATTCAATATTAACAAATGGGAGTGGTATCCCTAAGGTGTTTCCTCTAGGAAACACAGGGATCCTTGAAAATCATGTTACACTCCAACCACAGAATTCCCTGATTCTAAAGCATGGCATTTAGAGGACATTTTAGTAGATTAACACTCTTAAAGAAGCACTAAAGAAGACATATGGAGCTAATGAATTACAAGTCCAAATGCCATTATGGTATCTTTTAACAGCAATCTGGGAAACAGTTGAACAGCTGACAAGCCTTTACCATGCAAAATCCTTAAAGAGTGAGTTTAAAATTTTAAAGAAGAAAATACTATGGAGTTAGCTAGGGGCCCAGAATATGTGAGTGAGAGGTGTCAAGTTTAACAAACACAATGTCTCCAGCAAAATGTCAAACTCTCTGGCAAGAGAGGAAAATAAACCAACTCCTTTTTAGAGAATGCATCATTGTTTCTCCCCAACAAGGATTCACTGTTCTCCTGAGGCTGAAAGAATGTTCACACAGAAAGGTGTCTATGGGTCATGATAGATGGGTCACTTTTCAGCCTTTTGAGCTGAGATACCTACAAGACATACAACATGACTGAACATCAGGTTCTAAGAGAGTAGATTTCAGAAGCCACAAGTCATAGAATGATCCACAATGGGTCATGGACCAGTTTCTAGAAGCAAATCTCCCACCGAGGTTCATATCTAGGCTCCATCTTCTTTCTAATCATGTGATTTAAAAATAATTATGAAGTCTTGACCTACCATAAGCTACTGGTTTATAAAAGGAGGAAAATATATTACATGGGAAGAGTTACACTGTAAAATACTTAGCATGGCATCTGCATCTACTATTGCTTATAAAATTCTAATCCTTATTGAAGTCGTATGACTAATGATAAAGGAAGCTCAAAGCAAAGAGCAGAAGAAAACTAGAGATGCATCTTTAAGGTGTGGTATTCTATCAAATGACACCATCAACATTTCTTCCTGTGGTGGTTTTTACAGTATACCCATAAATCCTTTGACATTCTTCTCACTGGGAGAAAGGTTGTATCACTTCTCCCTTGCAAATAGGTATACCTCTGTGATCATTTCAACTCACAGTCTGTCATCAGTAGAAGTTATTAGTTCTATGTGTCTTACCTACTGGGACTTTCTGACCTGTCATCCTACCTCAAACAGAAGGCTTCAGGTTCCAATGAAAGATGTTGTCACAAGGAGATGAAGAGTAATAGAGGAAGTTATTAAAGGTCTTCCTCTGACCTGGATACATGCATGCATGAGTATGTACATAAGCACACAGATGAATAATAAATTCCCTATATGACTGCTCTAGCCTTAAGTCATCATACACAGTTGATTGACTAATTAACAACAAGAGGGCATGCGTAGCAAGTACTTGGGTACTCATTTCCTACCCACAAACTCATTTCATTCTCAAGTTCACTAGAGGAAAGGATGTTGTTATTCTCATTTTAGTTCATGAGAAAAAATAGATTGTCCTGGCTTATGGGTTCAATAAGGAGCATTCTTGCCTCTACTTCTTTTTTCATTTTTTATGCTATATCACAGTCAACACCAGGAGTGGTAAACATGAGAATAGCAAGAAAAACACACAGGCTTTTACACACATGGAAGAATGAAAATGAAAATAGATCAATCAACTCTGAGGTACACAGGATCCAGCCTCTACTGAAACAGTATTGCTTGAGAAACAGAAATATCTAGGAATAAACCCAGTGGCTGGTTGAAGGCACATAATTAGAAGACGAAAGGCATATGAACTGAAAGAGCTGATAGCTCTGTCATCAGCTAGCTCTGTTGACAACATGTAAGTCATTATGGTAGTTTTCAGAAATACTTGTCAGACTTAGTAGAAGTTTAAGGATGAACACAGATTACAGAACTGTCCTTGGAAACATGGCACTGTCCACTGACAATATGTCAGCATTCAACATGAAAAAGTGCTAGGATGAAGGTGAACTTCTATTTTGACCACAGTGACTGACATTTCTAGTTTATTTCTTTGGCTTTTTTGGAAAATCCTTTCCCTTCACCAAGGAGACATGCATCGTTAATGAGCATGTAGCTACAGCAGAACCTCTGGCTCCCTGTGCAGGGAGGAACGTCACTTAAAGTGCATGGCAGCTTTCACATATAGGTGCAAAAGGTCTAAGAAGGACCAAGTGCATCCAGAAGAACCAAGAAGAACATTTTGAAGGTCTAAAAAGTAATGTGACCAACAGGTACAGAAAAAGAGAAGAAAGCAAATGAAGCAAAGCTAATTCACATGTGCAAATTTAAAATACTAGAAAGTAAGGGTCAACATATTAAAGATCTGAATCAGTACAGTGATTTGTGTTTCAAACAATGGTTTTATACCTTCAGAAATGATTTCCAAATAATCCCTCATATCTCACAATCACCTGGTCACATTTTGTTAAATACCTGCAGACATGAGTTTATACTCCCACAAATTCCACACACATTGGATAAGGTATAATAGGTAGGCATTTGGTATATAGTAATCTTAATGACCAATCAAGTTTGTGAATGATGCACAGGGCAGGGAGAATGTCCTTTAGTAACAACAGTAACACAGCTCCAAAGCACTAGTTTATTTTCCTTGAACAGATTCTGTGTTTTTCTGGCTCCCTTGCAGGTACATAGCTAAGGAAGTCTAGAACCTACTAAGTTTTGTAAATAAGACCTCAAAAGAAGTGCAGTATCTCAATGAAGACTTGTCTGGATTGTGTTAGCATGTATGAATTCCTGAGGGGTTTTCTTAAAGGAAATGAAAAGACCCATCCTAGAATTGGGTGGGTACCATTTTCATGAACTAGGTGAAAGGAACCATCCAGCCTAACACAAAAAGCATTTTCTCTGCTCTTGACAATGAATGTGTTTAACTGCATCAAGTTCCTAACACCTTGATTTCTCCACAGTTACAGACAATTACATGAGAGTGTATGACAAAGAAATTTTCTCTCTTACAGTTGCTTTTGTTTGGGTAATTTTTTTTATATTAATCACAACAACAGAAGCAAAATATAACAGCCAACATAACACCCTCCCATTAGGCCAAATAGGTTTGTATTAGACTGGAAATCCTAGGATACTCTCCTTATAATTGCTTTTTTAAGATCTTCTTTCTTGACACTATATTTTTATATAAGTACATCTCCATCACTTAATAAGCCTCCACTCCATGTGGCATACAGATGGCACTATCAGCATCATTAATAAATCCATTCATGGGGCAGATGTTAGGACTTAAAATGTGTTGTGACTTCAGGGTGAATAAAGTCTAATATTCTTTGTTCTAAGAGGCAGCATAAGAAAACTCAGACAGCATTATCTGTATTTATCTAAAACAAATACAAGTTACTGTAACTGAAAGCACACTAAGTGTGCTTAGGCATTAGTCATAGCTTTAATGACATTCATAATGCAAGAATCAGCCTTGGATATTGTCTGCTGAGGCACCTATGAGTTCCAAGAGTGCTCAAGTATCAAAACAGAACCTACCAAGTCTGAATTCTTATTTAACCTTCTTGTTAGCAAGCACTTGTCTAACTCATTTACACAATAAGACTCAGAAAAAACAGGAAATGAGCATGGGTGTGTGTGTATGTGTGTGTGTGTGTGTGTGTGTGTGTGTGTGTGTGTGTGTATTTGTGTGTGTACACATGCACTCATATACATGCTCATGAATATTTTCAGAGTAGATATACACATGAAAAAAAAAGGAAGTTGAGTCTGGCAGGTACATTACAGGAAGATGGGTAAGAATGGCAAGATTCCAAAGATTCATTAAGAAAGGAAGTACATTCTAGGAAGAAAATGGACTAAGATATGAAATCCCAAAGGATGGCTTTTGATAGAAACAAAATTCTAGTTCTGTATTGCTGAGAGGTAAAAAGAATGAATAGTGGAGCTCTATTTCTGAGTGAGCCATTTATACAACAGTTTAAAGAACTGAGTTCCCAGGATGAAAACAAGATATGGAAACCTGAGCATTTCTTAATGGAAGACACAAAAAAAAAAAAAAAAAAAAACAGGTTACATCAGTTATGAGTTATGTTTCTGTTGAGTATGTCTTCTTATCCCTGTTTATCAGTAGAGAAAATGAGATACAATGAGATTAAAAGTCTTAGCCTTTTTGCTTTCAGGAAGCATCTGTAGAGATTCTGAGTAGCCTCTTCTTCCAAATCCCACCCCTTACCTCACACTTCTCCACAGCTGGCTGCTGCCCACACTCAGAGCTGTTGCCAGCCACAATGCCAGCCCGTAGGTTCTCACTGTCCCCTGTTCCCTCTTCCATGGAGTAGGTCTTGGAGTGGTTCCCACGGTGGTGAACAGGGACCTGACCTTGGGCCAGGCTGAGCTGCCTGCGCAGAGATTGATTTTCCTCCTCCACCTCTCGAACTCGAATCTCTAGGCTCTCCCGCTCCCTCTGGCTGGAGGCAGGGTACCTGGGACTGTGGGCTTGGGACTCCAGAGGAGATAGAGACACCGGCTTACCATCTAGGGAAGGAGAGACCAAGAAGGTGTTAGTGTAACAAACTTCTCTGGGAAACCCAGCATTACCTCCCCCTAGACCCTTGCCACAATTCCACTGTGTAGCAGGGAAAGCATGTTGACAGTTAATGACAAGTGAAAGCACCCATGTTGAAATGGGAAAAAAGTAAGATCAGAATGGCATATTATTGTAATAAAAATCAAGATACTGTTTTAGAGAAATACAGTCCTAATACTGTTCCTAGTTAAACACAATGCCAACTTCTCCATAGGATATATTTTCAAGTAGACATTCTTAACTCAAATAACACATATGGATAAGGATGAATGGAAAGTATGAGATGGAGAGCTTGAGAATGTAGAAGAGCTCAAAAAGAAAAGAGAAGAATAAAGTGAAGTTCTTCCTAAGTAAACTCCTAAGCCACCTTCCAAACCCTGGGTTGAAAGCATTACCTCCCAAGGGAAGCGTTCCTCTGACTGTATTTTGTCATTAATATGATTTCAAGGCTGACCACTGGGTAATTTTTATAATCTGAAAAAATCACTTTCCCAAGGCAACTAGTATTTCTCTTTGCATAAGGTCAATATCCAATACATGCTGAATATTAGGAGTGTCAGAGAAACAAGACTCACTCAAAGCTGCTACTCCTCTTTCTTTGTTTCCACTCTGCTGATATCCCAGGATCAGGATCCAGCTAGAGAGCAGCTATCTCAGAGGTTTCCAATCCATACTGTCATGACTAGAGAATGAAAATCTCCCTAGCTTGCTAAAATGCACTTCTCTTTGTCTATAAACCCAAGATGTCCTACTTGGAACTGAAACTAGGCTGAGGTTCCATGCTGTGTGCCTCACAGTTTGAGGATCAAAGTTGGGGATATGTGTTTCACCTGTGCTGTCCATGCTGAGTCGCCTCTGCTAAGGGCATTTGATGTTGTTTACAGATAATCCTATTTATTTAGCCCCAAATCACTTTAGGGTTAGCTGCTTACACTCCTGATCATATCGTGCAATAACCAAGGGTTACTGAATTACTCTGCTCTGAACTACAAATCAAAGATTTAGGCAGAAACAGCAAGGGACATGAAATCACAGGTGGATGTGGGGTGCACTGTAACTGGGCAGGTTAATTATAAGCTCACTCCCCAGCTTTTGAAATCATGCTCTGTGTCTGGTTCCACAAAGAGAATTAAACAGTACAGGACTAGGGCTGTAGCTTGGTGGAGAGAGAGCTTATTGACAAGTATGAGGCCTTTGATGCACCTATTGATGACAAGTGCATCCTCCTTTGATGTACCTATCCTTGTTGAATAAACAAAACTTAGGAGAATCAAGAGTTCAAGGTCATTCTCAAACACAGAGAGTTTGAGCTCCAGTCTTAAAATATATGGTAGAATGCAGAAAAATAGCTTAGTGAACATGGAGCTTAGAGTAGGGTAGACAAAGATGAACATCTCCTTAACATGAAAAATCAGACTTCTAAGGCATGCAGTAAGTGTCGGGTGTTTCTTGCAGATTACATTCTATGAATACTTGGTGCCTTAATTATCAGAGCACATGCCTATACAGACAAGGAGAGTGACACCATTAAAGTTCACAGTAGAACAAATAGAAAAGCTCTCCTTGATGCCATAAGGGATATGATTTTCAGAACTCATGAAGCTCTGAAGACCCAAGCTCCTGAGGGATTCTGGAAACTTAACAAAAGAACCTAACAGTTTACTTCAATGCTCTGAACTTCTAATCCCTTCTGTGAAACCAGAACATAAATGATAGCATAGCAATAAGGTTGAAGGCTTGAAAAAGAGATCAAAGGAAAAAAAAAAATAAAAGGCAGTTCCTCTAACTAGAAAGCACCTGGCACCTGCCAGGTGGCACATAGGTGTTCCTATAACCCTCATCCCAAAAAGGGTTAGATAGGGTTGCACATAGAATTTAACATGTTAAAAACAGCAAATGTGCTAAGCATAGGACTACAGTGTAAAAGCAGGTTTGGCTTCCTCTGACATAATTTTGAAACAGGGCATCATCCATCATTACACCCCTTGCCTTCACTGTGTCAAGTTGCACACATACAAAAATACAGAAGGCATGCACAGTAGCAGTGACCTTCCCTATCCTCTTGCTCCTTTTCTCACAGCCCACAAGCCTGTTTATAAAAATCACAATCTTTAATCATGTGCTTATGGAAAATGGCATTACTGTTGAATTCATTTTGAGCCTGATCTGGGCCCCATTTGGTTTAAACTAAACTTAGTTCACAAACATTTGCATATGTTTTCTGGCTTTATAGGAACCTACCAATTTGTTCACTATAAGTACATAGAAAAGAAACATGCAATCCTTTGTGACACCTAAAAGGGTGAAAATAATATTGTTCCTGGAGTCTGGAAAGTAAGATGTGCCAATAGTAGACATAAGTGCCATTTCTAGTCTGTTTTGAAGCCCAAGTCCCTGACCTGTCCAACTACTTTCTTCTTTTGACAAGGAGGGAAGCTGAGGGTGGTGGCTCACACCTTTAATTCCAGCACAGATATGGAAGATCTCCTGGAGTTTGAGGAACAGCCTGGTCTATGCAGTGATATGTAGGATTGCCACAGATACATAGTAAGGCTCTGCCTTGAAAAAACCAAAAACAAAGCAACAAAAAATAAAAGAGGGAGGGAAGGAGGGGGAATAGAAAAAAGAAAGGAAGGGAGAGAGGAAGGGAGGAAGGGGAGGGAGGGAAGAAATGCAGACCTCTCCCTGTACTCTGGCTTCCTGTAAAGAGGAGCCCTGCAGTAATCTGCCTGTCTAATTCCATCACTGAGCAACTAGATATGAGGATATGAGTGCTAGGAAGCCTCATTGCTCTGCCATGCTCTTTTTGTTTGTTTGTTTTTCAAAAAGGGGTTTCTCTGTATCGCTTTGGAGGCTGTCCTGTAACTAGCTCTGTAGACTAGGCTGGCCTCAAACTCACAGAGATCTACCTGCCTCTGTCTCCCAAGTGCTAGGATTAAAGGCATGCACCACCAATGTCTGTCCAACCTGCTCCCTTTTATTTGGACTATTTTATTTGTTCCTGATGTGTTGGTTCCTAATTTTCTTCATAGAGCTTCACCAGACCCTTCGTAACAACAGTAAAGGACAAGTCGCAGCCTTGTAGTCATAGACTTCTCTTCCAGTATGTCTTCTGGGTTAGAGTCTATCATCGATTCTTCCATAGTCTAACTAAACAATTGTGATGTCAGATTTTCTTAAGCTATCAGTTATAATGACCTACCTATTCCACCTGCTATCCAACAAGTACAGTCTTATCCCTAATACCTTTTCATGGTATAGAGCTGACGCGCATACAAATGCTTACTCCACCTAAATAAGTCCATGTATACCATGTTCAACAGGATAAGTCTATGGATCACATGCTTGAAGTGTCCCTGAAGTCTATTTTGCAATATTTTAATTGCCTAGTCTAGAGTTCACACATATTTGTTGCAAGTACCTGCTTGGTGACAAAGCTTGTCAATTTTATGTGTCAACTTGACTGGGGCATGAAGTTCCCACACATTTGGTGTTTCAATGATTGCAGTTTTAAAAAATGATATAAACATTTGTATCAGTCTAGTGAATAAAGAAAAAAATCCTTCTCCAAGGTGGGTGAACCTCATCTAATTAGTAAAAAAAAAGTAAGGAGACTGGTTAGAACAGGAAGACCTACTATTTCTCTGAGGAAAATAGTTGCCTGGCAACTTCTGTGCCTGAACTTCAGATGTCTTCCGCTTATACATTCAACAGAAGGAACTAAAACACTTTCTCTGCAAGGTTTCTAGGCTGGTGGCATGTGGTCTGGACTGCTCCACTGCCTCTCCTTGACCACAGGCCTCCAGATTGCAATGGCAGCTATGTGCTAGCTCATCTTAAGCTTGAACTTCCAGTTTGCTGACCCACATGCATATCTGCCAGGAGCTTTATCAGTTTAGTCAATCATGTACTCTCTCTCCCTCCCTCCCTCCCTCCCTCCCTCCCTCCCTCTCTCTCCCTCTCTCTCTGCCAGTGTGTGTGTGTGTGTGTGTGTGTGTGTGTGTGTGTGTGTGTGCAGGCACTCTCATGTAAGTGTTCCAGTTTGCTGACCCACATGCATATCTGCCAGGAGCTTTATCAGTTTAGTCAATCATGTACTCTCTCTTCCTCCCTCCCTCCCTCCCTCCCTCCCTCCCTCCCTCCCTTCCTCCCTCTCTCTCTCTCTCCCATCTCTCTCCCTCTCTCTCTGCCCGTGTGTGTGTGTGTGTGTGTGTGTGTGTGTGTGTGTGTGTGTGTGTAGGCACTCTCATGTAAGTGTGTCCATGAACATACCCGTACACAGTTCTGCTTCTCTGGAGTCCCCTGACTAATACAAGGATCCTAATGATCTACAAGTACCACCCTGGATGATACTGCCTGACACTAGTCTCTAGCTGCAAGCCCTGACACCTTTGCTGCACTTAACAGGGGTGTGAAGAAGAGACAGAGGGAAGGGCATGTAAATATTTAGAAAGCTATGATAAACACAAGCCCAATCTATCTCAAACTACATGTTATTTAATGAGAAATTATAATAGTTTATAGTGAAGGAAGAGGGACAGAAAACTGAGACCATCAGAAACATTAAAGGAAGTTGAGAACATGGCATTAAGAATAATTGAGCTTAAACTATGGCCTTCTGTTTAGTAGTTAACAGACTTATCCAAACTAACTATATATATATATATATATATATATATATATATATATATGAGAAACAGCTGAGAACATGAAATGTCTTTCTTTCCTCTTTGTTTCCCTTTGTTCCATGTAGCCCTTCACCCACATTCTGTTGTTTCATTATGCAATCTTTTATACACACAGAACATCTTTGTATAACATACTATGCACATGTGTTCATCTAGATCAGCCCACTTTAAGTTAGAAGTGTCAAACAAGACATTTTTCAAAACCCCAGTTGACAACCACTTTCTCTACCCTCCAGAAGTTGTGAATAATCAAGAACTTGAATCCAATTTCTGGATTCAATCCACAGGAATGGTCTGAATTAAGAATCAAAACATCTAATATTCAGAACAAAGAAGAGAGATTGAAAAGTGATCTCTGTGTGGTACAATGACAGAGATTAGAGACTTGCTGTCTGAAATGTCCTAAATAGTAATCAACATCAATTTGTCTGTGTTGACTATCCTGCAAAATCTATGGAGGGCTAGCATGTCAAATGTTATAGGATCACTCAAATGCTTATAAATAGGCACAATTGTAGGACTCATTTTCAGATTGGGACAGCTTTGGAAGCTCTTCTGGCTCTTCTAGTCAGACCTTGAATATAGGTACCAAAATCCTGCCCTCACAGCTGGCCTTTAAGAAAGCTCTCCTCCTTTCTACATGCTTCTGTAAGCAACAAGAACATTATATCCTAACCTTTATAGCAGAAGACTTCTAGTGAATGTGGTTATGTCCAAGAAGAATATGATTTATGAAAAACAAGGAAAAACTCTAGGACGTTAACAACACCCACAAAAACATAGGCAATAGATAATCCCACTTTACTAAAAGCCAAAAGGAAAAAAAAAAGGGGGGGGGGAATCCACACACAATACCAAAACCTCAACCAAGTCCAAAACAAACAAGAATTAACAATCAATGGTCATTAATATTTCTCAATGTAAATAGTCTTAACTCAGATAACAGAATGAATATGAAGACAGAATCCATCCTTCTCCTGTATACAAGAAACACACCTCAACTTCAAAGACACATGTTACCACCAAGTTAAGGGCTGGGAAAAGATCTACCAATGAAATGGACCCAAGAAATAAGTAGGTGTAGCAATCCTAATAGATGAAGATGATCATTTCACATTCATCACAGAAGAAATCCATCAAGATGAAGTCTCAATGCCCCAAATAAAAAGAAATATCACAAAAACTCAAATCACACATAAAACCTCACACACTTTTAGTGGGAGACGTCAACACACCACACTAATCACTAGACAGGCCAACAGAAAGAAACAAAAAAAAAAAAAAAAAAAAAAAAAAAAAAAAAAAAAGAAAAGAAAAAAGAAAAAGAAAGAAAGTAACTAATAGAAGTTATGATCCAATTGGGTTTAATAGACACTTATAGAACATTCCACCCAAACTCAAAAGAATATACCTTGTTCTCAGTGCCACATAAAATCGACCACATACTCTGCAATATAGCACACCTCAATAAGTTCAAAAAAACTGGGATAACCCCTGTATCCTATCAGGCCACCATGCTTTAAAGTTGGAATTCAACAACACAATTGTAGAAACCCTGCAAACTAATGAAAATTAAACAGTGCAGAACTGCACTATCCTGCCTCAGGAAAACAAAACAAAACAAACAAACAAACAAATTTAAATTAAAGAGTTGCTGGAATTAAATGAGAATGATGACACAACATACTCAAACTTCCAAACTTATGGGGCACTCTGAAAGCAGTGCTAAGAGGTAAGTTCCCAGCACTAAGTGGCCACAAGAAGAAACTGCACAACTAAGAGCTCTAGAATGAAAAGAAGCAAAATCACCCCCAGAGAGGTAGACACCAGGAAATAATCAGTAGAACTTAGGAAGGCAATACAAAGAATCAATGTAATAGAGAGGTGCTTCTTCCAGAAAAATCAACAAGATAGATAAACCTTTATCCAAATTAACCAAAAGGCAAAGAGAAAACATGAAAATTACCAAAATTAGAAATGAATAGGGGGACATAACAATGGACACTGAAGAAATCCAGAGAATCTTCAGGTTATACATTGAAAACCTATATTCCACAAAATTAAAAAAAAAAATTAACAGAAATGGAGAATTTTCTGGATAGATACCATTATCAGAATTAAATCAAGAACAGAAAAGCAATTTACAGACACCTATAAACCCTAGTGAAATAGAAGCAGTCATCAAAAGTCTCCCAACCAAAAAGGAAAAACAAAAACAAAAACAAACAAACAAACAAACAAAAAAAAAAAAAACAGAAATTCAATACCAACACTCCTCAAAGTATCCCACACAATAGAAGCAGCAGGGTCATTGCCAAACACTTTTTACAAGTTTACACAAAGACACACTAGTAAACATCACTACAGACAGCTATCCCTCAATAAATAAAATACTGGTAAATCAAATCCAAGAACATATCAGAGAAATCATCCACCATGCAGGGATGCAGGGATGGTTCAACATATGAAAATCCATCAATGTAACCCCCCATATAAGCAAACTGAATATGAAAAACCACATGATCATTTTACCAAATGCTGAAAAAGGCTTTGACAAAATCCAACACCCCTTCATGATAAAGATCTTGAAGAGATCAGGGAAAATAGCAACATACATAAACATAATAAAAGCCAACATCAAACTAAATGGAGAGAAAGTGGAACACTCCTCCATTGCTGGTGGAGGTACAAACTTGTACTACTACTTTGAAAATCAGTATGGGAGTTCCTGGAGAAAATGGGAATCAGTCTACCTCAATATCCAGCAATTCCACTCTTAGGCATGTACACAAAAGATGCACATTCATACAACAAGGACACCTGTTCAACTATGTTCCAAGCAGCATTATAGGCAGAACATGGAAACAACCTAAATGATGTTCAACTGAAGAATGGATGGATAAAATGTGGAAAATCTTCATAATGGAGTACTACTATTCTGTGGGAAAAAAAAAAACGAAATAATGGAATCTTGAAATTTGCAGGCAAATGAATGGAACTAGAAGAAACCATCCTGAATGAGGTAACCCAGGCAAAAAAGGAAAAACATGGTATGTACCCACTCATATGGATTTTAGACATAAAGCAAAGTATTACAATCCTATAATCCACACCATCAAAACAGCTAGGAAACAAGGAGGACCTTAAGAGAGACATAAAATGTTTCCCCCAATGAAGGGAAAGGGACAAGATCTCCTGAGCAAACTGGAAGCATGTGGGGAGGGGAGAGAGAGTTAGGAGAAAGAGAAGGGGAAAAGAAGAGGGGAGAGAAGGACATGAGGGAGAAGGAAGATTGAGTCAGGGAACAAATAGAGGAAGAAAAGAGATACCATAATAGAGGGAGCCATTATAGGTTTAAAGAGAAATCTGGTACTAGGGATCTACAATGATGACCCCAACTAACAATTTAAGCAATAGTGGAGACGCTACCTTAAATATCCTTCATCAATTATGAGATTGTTTGCTACCTTATATGCCATCCATATAATGCCTTCACCCAGTAGCTGATGGAAACAGAAACAGAAATTCATAGCTAAGCACTGAGTTGAACTCTTGGAAATCAGTTGCAGAAAGGAAGAAGTGATGAGCAAATAGGTCAAGACCAGGCTGGAGTATTGCGGTAAATAAGGATCAGGATAAACAAATAGGCCGAATAGATGTTTATTCAGGGAGAAATAACTTACAACCTAGACAGATGAACACCAGGAAATTCAACCCGATCCTCTCCTGTCCGAGTCACGCCAGAAAGAGAGAGCGCCTTCCTGGCCCCCTCCGACCTCCTTCCTCAGGTCACCTCCACCCATCGCTCCACCCCCCAATGGGCGTGGTCAGTGCTACAGAAGGACTACCTCACTACAATTCCCCTTTTAGTCTAAAGAAAAGATTTAGGCTTAATACAAAACTATATACAAAACAGTGAATAACAAGTGTGCTCTAAGAAAAGGAAAATCGAGAACAAAATGACCTACATATCTAGTCCTAGGGTGAGGGCATAATGGAGTTTACAATAGAGTTGTCCTAAGCTGGAAAATGTAAGTCTAGTACCTAATATATCTAACTAGGAAGAGAGAATAATAGTTGTGATAGTTTAATCTTCAACCTCATCAAGACCTGAGAAGGAAAATAACAATACTAGAGTAGACAGGAAATGCGGATGGACAACTTCCAAACGGTGCAGCAAGGACAGAAACAGCAAGCCACCTGAACAGTCACCCTAGGTCTCACAGCGACGTTGGTACACCCAGATTTGGCTAAGGCCAAGAGAACTTGACAGACCACAACAACAGCAGGGAAATAGAATGGCTATCTTACCCTGACTTGGCAAGGTCAAGCAGTCTTTTATATTTGTCTCCTGTAAGCACATAGGACTGCATGTCCAAATCAGTGGTCAAGGTGGGGGCAATTCTATGCCCAACAGGCCATTAGCTGAGGCGAGATTGAACTCCAGCAGGAGCAACAACAGTGTCCAACATATTTTCGGGAAAGTGCACGGTGCTGTCAGGAGCAACAGTGTCTCATGTCAATGGAGTACTAATATTAAAACATTTAAATGTCATGTTCTGCATGTCTATGAAGTGATTGAAGATTAAGCATCTATATCTGACTGATCTCATAGGTACAGGAAATGTGAGTGAAGATAATCTGTAATACTCGGGAACTTAGCTAAAAGACTGATTAAAACTTTCCTGAGTAAAGCAGGAACAAATACTTAAACAATATAACTATTTACATATACCTACATGTAAATCCCTAAAATAGAGGTAGAGTATAAGTGTCAAGACAAGAGGTAGAACTATAAAGGGCAGCAAGATAAATATCCCAAATTGTATCAATATACAAAATGTCTTGAATACAGGAAAAGTATACATACATAGAATATGGTAAAAAATAATGTGCATAAATATTATAAGTGGAAACATTTAACACAATATAACAAAATATAAACTTAATTTTACATAGCTTACCACATAGGAATACATAACAATGTAAGCTGTAAAATACTATCTCATTCATACTCAAATTCTCAAGGAAATAGGCTAATCTACTTATATCCCATCTAAACCATACCTTTACCCACCATTCCCTATTCCTGTCTAAAAGATAAACCCGAGTGTAAGCATCACCCAATCCCAAATAACTAAAACCAACCCAAAGACGATGACTATTATCCCAAAATTCCAAGGGTAGGGAAAGGGGGCGTAGTCATATCAATTATGAGATTGTTTGCTACCTTATATGCCATCCATATAATGCCTTCACCCAGTAGCTGATGGAAACAGAAACAGAAATTCATAGCTAAGCACTGAGTTGAACTCTTGGAAATCAGTTGCAGAAAGGAAGAAGTGATGAGCAAATAGGTCAAGACCAGGCTGGAGAATCCCACACAAACAGCTGACCAGAACAAGGGGGAGCTCATGGATCCCAGTCTGATAGCTGGAAAACCAGCATAGGACTGACCCAGACTCCCTGAACATGGGTGTTAGTTAGGAGGACTGGGAAGTCTATAGGGCCTCTGGTAGTGGATCAGTATTTATCCCAAGGATATGAATGGACTTTGGGAGCTCATTCCACATAGAGGGATACTTTCTCAGCCTAAAGACATGGGGAGGATAGGAGACATGATCTTTGAAGCCCTCCATGGGGAGCAGAAAGAGGATGAATGGTGGATGAGGAGCAAGGGAGGATGGAAGAAAGAGGGGGATGGAATTGACATGTAAAACAAGATTGTAAGAAAATAAATAATAAAAAAAAAAAACAAGCTTCTTTCAAATTTAAATAAAAAAAAAAAAAAAAAGGAGGAACACAAATTTGGATATCTTTTGTGTCCAAGGTCTATAGGCCTTTGTCTAAAGCCATCATATTGGTCTCCTTGGTTGATCCCCTGCCTCAAATATCTCCTTTTTCTCAGAGCTTCCCATATAGATCTAATGAATTAATGTCCATCAATCTTATATCAATCACATTCGCAATCCGAGTATTTGCAGAAGCACATCAATCACTTTCATGCTCAAGAACGATTCTTGTGTTCATGAGGCTCCTCAACATAAAAGCCATGTATGGCCATAGAGGCCTGCATTTCCAGCACTGAAAGGCAGGGCTGTGGGTGAAACAAAGACAGGAGGATGACAGGGGCTTGCTGACCATTCAGTCTAACAGAAAAATTGTGAGCTCTACATTCAGTGAAGAGAGATTCTGTCTGCAAGGTATAAGTAAAGAATGATAAAGCAGGATACCTAATGTCCTCCTCTGGCCTCCTCACATGCACACACCTATGCACATATGTACATATTCTTCATATGCATATATGACAAACATTCTCCTCTACAATTTTACAGTAACATACTGGTTTGTGAGCAGGGTTTACCCAAATGAGTCAGCACAAAATTCTTGAGTTGGGAGGCCTCCAGTTCTCAGCCCTGTATGCATTTCTAACATGTAACCAAGGTAGAGAAATAATATCTAGTACACCATGCCAGACCCTTTGGCTGAGGTGCAAAGAAAGCTTTCACATGGTCCCCTTCAGTGCAGTATGGTTCTCACCGGGTTCCTATCCCCTTGCCTCACCTTCTACTACCATCTTAAAGCAGATCCTGTCTATGTCCTGGTTGTGGTAATTGTATGAGAATATCCTTCAAAGGTTTTGATGTTTGAATGTTTGGGCCTCAGTTGATGGCACACTTCAGGTAATATTGCCTTGTATGTCACTGGGGGCCAGTCTTTGAGGTAATCAAGCCATGGTATTCTCAGTTCTTGGCTTGAAATGAGTTCCAGCTTCCTGTACCTGCTACCAAGCCTTCTCTATACCATCATGGACTCTGGAATCATAAACTCAAACTCTTTCTTATTCAAAATGCTTTAGCCATGGTGTTTCAACACTGCAACAACAACAACAAAAAAGTAGCTAAAACAATGGTAATATAGCTCCTCAAATTCATAGGCCATTTGTTTCCCCCTAGTCTTCCTTCCATCTGGAATAGAGTGTTGTCTATGAAGGGTGTCCAGTTGCCAGGCTGCTCTTCTTTCTTCTGGGATGAGCATACCATTGAGTTATACCAATTTTCCAATGTCTCTCCTTGCACAGTATCCCATGGTCATGAAGCACTTTGTCTTTAATAAAACACAAATGCCCCCCCTCCTGAAATACAGGACCACTTCAAAATGCTAAACATACAAAATATTAAAGCTAAAAGCATTTTAGGAAAGTTCCAAAAGTTCAACTTGATCTTAAAAGTTTCATTCAAAATGAAGCATACTCTCCAAATACTCTTGTGAGAGCTGAGTATGCTAATACTATGCCAGCTTTTGAACTTGTAGGCAGTGTGTGTACCAGGATGAGTCACAGGTACACTTTTAGCTACACCATGGTCTGAACTCCTAAAAACTTCCAGATGCATAGCACCACATTTGTAGTGGCAAGGCAAATGGCAATGTGATCCACAAGGACTGATTGATTGTTACAGAAAAACAGGGAATATTTCCCCTGAAGATTTTCACAGAGTGATTTCTTAGAAGATATCTTTAGGGAAAAAAAAAAAAAAAAGGAAGGGTGGGAGGGAAGAATGAAAGGAGGGAGGGAGGGAGGGAAAGAGGGAGGGAAGAAGGGAAGAAAAGAAGCCAGAAAAAAGAAAAGGAAAGAAAAGAAAAGAAAAGCAGGCTTGAGTTCCAAGAAAGAACTCAGGGATCTTCTGGTAAAGGGAGAATAACAGTAAGAAAAGACTTACATATTGATCACAGTTCCCTCTCTCTCTCATGCCCTTGAAACCCCCCTCCTGCCCCATCCCCTACCACACTCCATAGGGAGGATGATGCCTTCCAAGAGGGATCATCAAAATCTGTCAAGTCATTTGGAGTAGGGTTTAGGCCCTCCGTCCTGCCAAAAGACTTCTTAAGCCTCAAAAATGAATCTCCCTAACTCCCTCTGTACTAACTACCCCTCCCCACTCCGTATATGCTCAGGAGATCTTGTTACTTTTGCCCTCTGTGAGGAGCCTTGTATGAATCTCTTCGGTTCCTTCTTATCCTAGTTTCTCTGGTGGTGTGAATTAATATTTGTTCTATGTCTAAAATCCATATATGAGTGAGTACATACCATGTTCCTCTTTTTGTGACTGGGTTACCTCATTCAGGAAGCTTTCTTCAAGTTCCATCCATTTTCCTGTGAATTTCAAGATTCCATTGTTTGTTTGTTTGTTTTTTTTCCTACTGAGTAGCATTCCATTGTGTAAATTACCACATCTTCTTTATCCATTCATCGGTTGAGGGACATCTAGGTAGGTTGCTTCCAGGTGTTGCTATTACAAATAATGCTGCTATGAGGGTGGGTTGATGGAGGCATGGAAGGGAGGTAAGTAGGGAACTGGGATCAATATGTAAAATAAGAATATATAACTGGGATCAACATGTAAGCATAAGTATATATGCCAGGAAGGAGGTCTGGATTCCATTCCCACTAATCTACAGAATCTCTCCGTCATAAAACTATTTTCAAGGATTTTTCTCTTAAAGGACTTTATTAAGCAGAGATAACAGACATTTATTCATTTATTTTTCTTATTTTTCATAGTTCTCTCAGATTTTGATAACATTCTTTCAGTTGAAGGTCACAAATGCTTAGAACTGTAAGAGTCAATCTGAAGAGGAAAAGGAGCAAGAGGCATGAGAGTCCTTTCCCATCAATGTCACAGTCAGTTTCCATAACCTATCATTGAAAATATGCACAAGAAGTTTCCTTCCCATCTCCTTTGTGTGTGCATCTATAAATGGTATGTGAATGTATGAGCAAATGTATACATTTAAGTGTGGAGAAATGAGTTTACTCTACATCAATTGTGTTCTATCATATATATGGATACAGAATCTCTTGCTAAACTGAAAGTTCACTGATGAGCTAATGAAGCTAGTTAGCTTGTTCTAGGATCTCATACCTCCGGCCAATCCATGCCACACCTCCAGAAAGCTGGGATTTCAAGCAGGCTGCCACATTTACCCTGGATTTATGTATGTGGATTCTGGGGATCTAACCTCCATTGACTTCCTCTAACTGAGAACTCACATGGGTGATGCTGATACCATCAGCAGGCCTTACAGTATTGGTGAGGGCTTACTTGAAATGAACCATCTTCACAAGGCCCTCTGATAGTTCTTATCTCTTCTCTAGTCAACTGGCTTTGACATTGATCATAAGCCCCCACCATCCTTTCTTGCCTTGTGAATGTTGAGCTGCATGCAGGCTACCTTTGCCATTTACTGTTCATCAGGGAGCTAAACCAAGTAACTGTAAAGAATGGCTTTAGCTCATGAGTAAGATCTTGATATCTAAGATAGATAGGGCTCCATTTGTGTTGATTAAAGTTTGTGATGACTGCAAAGCTACCCCATGGCACTGTGGGAGGCTGCCACACACAATAATTTGCTATATTTCAAACACAAACAGAAGCAAGCCTTTTTGTGTATGTAGAGGATATTTTTCATGCCACTTCACATATTACACAAGGAAAGATACATTGTTCCACTAATATATTCTGCTAATAACCACTAATCTCCAAACCTGTCATCTTTACATATAGATGTACCGATGGTAATTTTTCCTCTTTTTGGGATTTTATAATAAAATAGTTACAAACATCATGAAAGGAAGAAAAACACTATGGGCTCATTTAAAAATATTTACTTTTATTATTTTTAATTGTGTATATCTCTGTGTGGTGGTATGTATACATGAATGCAGTCCAAAAGTATGTTGGAGTTGGAGCTCGCTGTGAACCACGCAAGAGCAGTGGATGCTTTTAACCACTGAAGCACTACCCCAGACCTAAAACTCTGCCACACTGGCTTTCTGGATGTTTCCTAGAAATGCTTACCTGGGGGCTGATGGCTCTGACCCTTTCAGTAGGAATCTGCTTCAATGCCACTCCTTAGAGAAGCAGCTGACAACCCACCTCGGGAGCACTGCTCATGGGAGCACTACACATACCATACCCACTCTGAAGCTGTGGGGCTCTCCCTCTACCTTGGGCACAATTTCTACTGCAGAATACCCCACCAGTCTCTCCAATATGAATGTTTACGTTCTCTTTCTCTTGATCTGTCTCTACCTCTGAAGCACAAATTCAACCTGTTGAATCCAAGATGCTATTGTCTGGGTCTAGAAACAACCATACACTAGGTAATAGGCAGACTAGAATGTCAAAATCAGGAATGTATGGACGTAATTACTGGACCTGTCCACTTACTAGAACCAGACTAAAATAAGAATTGGCATTATTACACGATTCTTACTGACCATCCCCTTTGCCTGGACAAATCTAACATATAACCCGATTTAACACTCTCAATTCTGAGGTAGGTTTGGTGTTTACATAGTAAGATAAAGAAACAGAAGACTGCTAAGCTTGAGTAATTTAGCATGTGTAAAATATTTCTAGAGTTCATTCCACATTCTGCCTCTAGATAGTAATTAGCAGAAAATAAAGGTTGCACTTTCCAGTAACAAGGTTGGACCATTTCACTACGCATACAAGAGATCCAAATAAACATAGTTTCACTAAGAATCAGAAGAGTGAAGAAATTCCTATAACATGATGAACACTAGTGGCTTTCAATAACAGTTTTTATAACAGCTCACTGAACTCCATTCAGGTTCAGAAACAGCAAGAAAGTGTGACAGAGACATGACACTATGCTATGAGATGTCCCAGTTGGTGAGCAAAGTTGCAGAAGATTGGAAAGTTAAAGGCAAAAGGATGCTGAGGCCTGACATCCTAACCACTCTCTCTAAGGCACCCTGTGAACTTCTAATAAGCTGTGGGAAGCTGGGCAATTGCTTCTAGAGCTGTAAGCAATGATGTTCCTACAAATAGATCTGGATCTCCTCTGCCACTTGAGCCTCTAACACTGAAGAAGGCTGGGCAGGGGCAGGGTACCAGACTCAGGCCTGGCAGGAGGAGTGAATGGGGAAAATCAGAGCCCAGGGTCTGCTATCACTGGCGTATTCAGAGGTTGATCTGAGGCACCAGGATCCAGGGAAACCCACAAATGGTTAACATATAGTCTTCCCAGATGAGTAGCTCCAGCTGCTCATCAATAGAATCTCCAGCTGATAATTAAGTGCAACTTGAGGCTTGCATTTGCATATGTAAAGCATACTTCCCTCAGAAGCCACAATGGGAGGGAGAATGTGCTTCCTGATTGTACAGCACAGGGAGGCTGAAGATGGGTGGGGATCCAACCTGTGCTGCATGTGTTGCTCCATGCTAATCAAGCCAGATATTCAGCATATCACACATCCCCAAATATTCCATTTGTCAAAATCCAGAGTTCCCATAACAGACCTCTCTCTAGAGTTTCAAGGAGGATGCACTTCACAATAAGCCGTACTGAGGGTGGTGATTACCAGGATGGTTGCATGCTAGTGCATACCCTGCCCACTCACACACCTGGGCTCATTCACTGCATTGTGAAACAGGGCCAACTTCCTCCAGAAAGCTTACATCCCTGCCACTGACTCCCAACACTCACAATCTCTGCTGTGTGCTTGCCTATGGAAATGCTTCAGCACTGGAGAACAAGTTAGATGCAAATTCCAGCAGCACTGATTTCACCTCATTTGATGGATTACCTCTGTTAAATTTATCTTGGCCTATGAGGAGCATGTCTCCAAAGAGCATGGCTCACCTTTTATAGGGAAGGATGCTGTTAGAGAGGATGTCAACATGCTCATAAGGATATAGAGAACAGTGTCCTCAACATGCATCCAAAAATCAGGAATTTCAAAATACAATATCACTTGAAGGTTCTAGTGTCTGGGAGTAACAAAAAAGCCACAGGAACAGGAGACTAAGATTATAATATTCTAAAGAAGCAGACAATGAGGACAGAATAACAATAATAGTATTAACTACAGTTTTCTTTGTCCTTGATGAGTTTATGACCTTCCTAGTGCCCTGTCTCCCTTCTCTGTAAAATTAAGGAAAGAATGCTTTAGAAGCCCTCCTATAAGTGTCATGAATTCAGTTTGTAACATGTAAAACTAAAACCATGCATCAATCTTTCAATTTTCTGCTTTGGGACAGATGCCTTTCCTGTCAGAATATGCTAAATTTCTGCCCATTTTATAAAAAGCACGGAGACACTGACAAATACATCCAGTTTAGGTTTCTTGAAAGTACAGTTTAAATGTAAAAGACATTTTTCTTTTTTAACAAAACCAGTCAGGTACAGAATCTCTTTTATATTTTTTAACTTTTCTCTCATATTCTTGTGTACATCTAACTTGGTATCTGCTTTTAGAACAATTTGCCTTTTGGTCATGCTTTTAAGGTATACAACTTTTTATAAAGGTATACATCTTTTTATAGACACTTCCTATACTCACATTTCAAGGCAAGAAGTAATAATTAAATCCTATTATTTAATGATAAGGATCTACCATACCAGGCATGATAATGTAGTAAAATGACTTTTGCTCATTACACAGTTTAGCTGGTAGCATGAGCTATGCTAGAGAGTAGGCTCCCCTGGCAGGGCCACTTCATTCACAGTGGACACTAAAGGGAATTCTGACAAAAAAACTGCTATTGCATGTGTTCTTACATGAAGATGACTTGAGACTCTCCTGCTGAGAATTCTGCATAGGTTTTGCATGGAAGGGTGAATAAGAGCACACACAGCTTGATGTTTTTTGCTTCCCAGGCTGGATACTCAGGAAGAGCAAAAGGCCTCACAGTTTTCTGCTGCAATGGTCAAGGAATTATTTTCTGTAAATCACAGATGTTGGCTCTGAGATAGCTACCTATGTACTTCTGATAAAATAACTGTCTCCATGTGGTGTCTCATGTTATCAGCTTGACAGAACTTATCATTGCATGAGATGGAATGATCATTCTTCAGGCAGAAGATCCTGGACTGTAGAAAACAAAAAAAGGTGAGCTGAGCACTAGAATGCAGCCATCATTTCTCTCTATTCCTGATCATGGATAAAATGTGACCAAGTCCTTCAAGCTCCAGATGCTGAGACTTCCACGATATGATGTGCTGGACCCTAAACTTATGAACCTAAATAAATCGTGCTGCTTTTGTCAATGTATTTTATCACAGCAATAGGAAAAGACATTAAGGTACTCTGCATGGCAGAAAACTATGAGACCAGGCTCACAGAATCTTATGTTCATGTGTCTGTCTCTTACATAAGCTAATGCAAACATGGGGAATTGCCACTATGTCCATTCTTCATGACATCATAGAGGCCCAGAGGACAATAGGCTCTTGTAGAATGTACCTAGGAATATATGGAACAACTAAAAACAGTCAAATTCTAAACTGTGCGATTTTCTATCCCCTGAAATTGTTCCTGGTATATATAGTTTATTATATTGAAAACAGAGTAGCCCAATGTTTAATGTCAGAGGCTCAGAATTCCCTGTGTGGATTTAAGCCTTGGTAAAAATCTTCCTAAAGACCTCTATCTTGCCTCATGAGATTTTTAGCTGACCTTGAGTACTGCTGAGTGCTGGTTAGCCATAACATTTCTGATGGCAAAAAGACTACATAGGTCTAATGCTGGAGAAAATAGGACTCTTCAGAAGCTAGCACCCAAAACAGAAGAGGACATAGAAACATGACCAGCTGTTCTGACATTGGGCAAGTTATTCAATACTTTTTAGCCTCACTTAACCTATAACCAAATGTCTACCTTAGAAAGATTTTAGAAGGTTTTTTCGTTTTGTTTTGTTTTGGTTTGGTTTTTTGAAATGCTCTTTAAAGACTCTGGCCAAGGTAAAAAGGAAATCTTAATGGAATAGCTACAATTTTCTTAAATTAAGATACATGATTTTGTTGGGATTCTACTGTTATTACTATTATTGGTAGTCAAATTAATGTATCCAGTTATTTAATATAGTAATAAACAGATATCTGAGGTAAATTACAGCATTATCATTTTCAGGTTATAAAGACAAAGTAATCCCAAAGCACAGCAATGTTCATGGAACTCAGAAAAGCCAATTGAGCCATTGTATTCTGGCGGAGCAAATGGTCTCCCCTTATATTCATTATACCCAGAAGGCTTGAGATGCTGTACCAAACAAACAATACGGGGATACCTGGACAACCACCATCTGCTCACAAAGGTCTAGAGAAAACCTTTCCACTTTCTGTATGTAAAATCCAAGATAGAACCTCTGATAAAAACCATACCACAGTCTGCAGGCCTCCATTCCTTCTAGATTAAATGACTATAGCATAACAGTATTTCCTAGAATGCTTCAGTATACCAGAAGAATGAGACAAAAAAAAAAAAAAAAAAAAAAAAAAAAAAAAAAAACTGAATATATTTTCCTCTAAAGGAAAGAACAAAGTCAATTGAAATAAGTGACTCCTATGGTTTCTGACTTAAAAAGGTATGTACATGGGTCAATGTCATATAAAATGAATAAGTTTAAGGGGCAAAAATGAACTCACCTGTATTAATAGTTTTATTATTTGTGAAGCTGTGTAAATATAACCAGGGAGGTTTGCTGCTAATTGTTACTTGTATGTCAGATATTATTATTTGGATTTTGTGTAGTTGAACTCAATCTAAATGTCCAGGGCCAAGTAATATCCATTCAGTCTATGTATTTCTTAGACATCTACAATGTAACAGTCAGTATTCTGTGCCTTACCCTCAAAGAACTGAAAAGTCAGTGGAAGAAAAAGAGTCAGAATTTGCAACAAGATAAAGCAATAGGAAATAAAACAGTGTGCTAATGAAGAATTCCAAAGCATCCAGTCAGCTTGGTCATACAGGTGAAGGATCAAACATCAGAGATCAGAAACTAGGCAGGGCCAAGTTGCCCCTGGACAACAAACAGAACCTACAGAGGTTCCATAGAATAGTCTTCAATTTCCAGAGCTAAAGAATTTCCAACAGATTCAGAAACCCTCGGTATCTTTTGAACAGTGCCCCCAAAATAGCTTAAGGCTAATAGTTCTTTAAGTATGTTATTCACTGACTGCTTCCAAGGCCATGAAGCTGGATTTTCAAGGCTTGCTAGCAGAAAACTCATGGAAATCACTGTGTAGTATGACCCAGCTTCAAGAAAATGTGCAGTTCCCAACAGCCATTATCTATCCACCCTCCCATCAAATAACCTGTAAGATGAAGTAAGAGCATCTCCCTTCAGTTGTTTCATATTCTTTTCTTGTAGCTACTAAGCTGTTATGACATAAATATTTGATGTTAGGAGAAGTTGGGCATTTGTTTGGACTAACAGAGCCATGAAAAACCAATTACTGAGGTATGAAATGTGTTGAGAAAATAACAACAAAATACGTGGTTGAATGGCTGGATACCAGGGGAAGTGGATCTTACAGTGAACACACAGACATGACACAAGTGTGAACACAAAAGTGAGGCAGATCATAGAGAGTCTGCAAAGGCCTAAAAGTGCACAAACTTTATCTTGTAGTCAGAGGGACCTCCTGCAAAGAAATAGAAACTAAAAAATTAAAATGCCACAAAAGGAAACTCTTGGCATACAGAATTTAAGCTCATAATTCCACCTTCTCTTGCTTAGAATTCGGCTGTTAGCAAAATGTTCCTAGGGTAGAAGAGTTGTCTTTCCCCATGGTATAGTTTTGAAAAGTGGTAGAACCTTTAAGAAGTGAATTTAGGTTGGGGGGTCATTAGAGAATAGCTCCAAAAACAGAATTAATACCTATCACATGATAGTTGGTAAGGTCATGTGGAACTGGATACTGTGAAAGAGAGGAGTCACAAAGTGAATTTAGTGCTCCCTATCTCCTTAACCCTCCTTAACCATATACTCTAATATACACAAAAGCCCCCTCTTTCTGCTACCCCACCAGGACTTGGCCCTCCACATGGCAATCACCTCATGAAGAAAGCAAGCAAAAGACAAGGCCACAGTCTGAAAGTCCATATTTCCAAAACTATGAATAAAGGTAAACCTAATTCCTTTATAAAGCACCTAGGACCAGGGTTGGTTTGCTGTTGCTGTTGTTGTTTGATAACCAATGAAAAATAAAGGTATCACCCAATTTACCCAGCAGCTCCAGAATTTTGAAAACAGCTAGGTAGTGAGCCAATACCCAGGCCAACTTTGGTCTTACAGAAAAACTAAGAAGAGAAACATAATAAAAGTGTAATGAGTTCATGGAAGAAAAATTAACATTTAGCTTACAACTTAGGAAAGTAAATGATAAGATAGCCAGCCTCAAACAGCACCAAGTTCCGCACCTGATGCAAAACTATAGCTTTAAAATTTTCAGCAAGGAAATTTCAACTTTATGTAAACCACCTATTTCATTCCTTGTTTCTACCAGAAGAAAGCTCTCCTGGGGCATCATGGTACATAACCTCTCTGGATCCATCTCATCCCCACTTTCATAAAAGAATGAGTGACAAACCCAATTAGTAACCCATTTAAAGCACCTGGGCAGGCACTGATTGTTCTGGCTCCCAGACATCTCAAAGTTTTGTCTGTCTGGGAACAAGTGCCTCATGGCACTGGGAGAACATCTTAAAATTGCTTAGTCTAATTGGGTGAGGAAATGAGTCTTCCTCATGGCTTAAGACAGAAAGTATCTTTCTGCATGTGTCGCCCAGTCTTTTCTGGTCCTGGACATAGAACACAAAGATATTAGTAACTAGCACTAGTATCCTCATCAAATAAGCATAGAGAGAGAAATGCTGGTAAACCACAATCAGCATTTTGTGCATATCTATGAAGAAGCTATCATATACAGGGAATTATCAATGATGCTGGACATGTGATAAAAGAAGCAGATATGGATGCTACTTTATGTTCTATTTTATAGTTCACCACGAATACCAGTTGTCTAACTTATTATTTGGTGATAATTATGAAGTACCCACCAGCAGTTAAGTCCACTTCCCATACACTGCTATGACAGCAACAACCCCCCTCCCCAGTTCTCTCAATGTGCCACACCTAATGTTTCACCAACTCCTAGTTGTCTATATATACAATCACCTCTCACACCACTTGGAACTTTTATATCCCCATTATAATGTCCATGTTTCACTATTGAAGCCATGTTCTGGCTTCCAATTTCCAAGTGATCTCTTGGCATTCATTTATTATAAATTATAATTGTTACAAAATGCATATAAGTTTATTAATTTAACCATTTAAATTATAGTCCCAGGTCACATTGTCATATAACAAGTCTATCTTCAGAAATTTTTTTGGTTCTGCAAAACTGTTCTTTCCTTTCCTTCCCCTAGCCTTAGTCAATCACCACTCTACTTTCTGTCTCTCTGATATTAATTATTCTAGGAACTTTATGTGAGTTAAATCTTGCTTTAGTCCTTTTTTTCCTAATTAACCTCATTAAAGTCAAGAGTCATCTGTCACTATCTCAATTCTTCCTCCATTTGGTACATTCTCTTTAAAATGCCAACTCACTATTGCACTCTGTCCACTGAAAGTCCTCCATAAGTTTGAGCTAATTGAAAACAATTGCTTGCACATGGGTCAAGGCTATGTACAGTACCACTGTTACTTGTCCACATGAATCAAACAGTCCTAACCACACTTCCATTGCCTACTCCTTGCCTGTGTTATCTCCAGGGTAAGGGTCATACTTTCAAGATCAGTGCTTGATCCACTTCTATTCAGCCTTCAGAGGTGGATTCTAATGAACTCCTTATGAGGCCTCAAAATAGGGCACACATGGCACATGCAGTAAACTAATGGTTACATACCAGCTCATATGACAGTATGTGCTACTCTTCTGGGGTATTCAATTAGGGTAAAATAATAATGTAATTTTGTGTTCACAATGTCTCTCTATTTCTTTGATTATTATAATTTCCAGTAAGAATCAAACTTTTATATTTATGAGTTCTCATCTCTCTGAAGCACTCAACAGACTTGGGAGTACAGGAAGAGCTCAGAAAGAATTTTTGTTCCTTTGTTTAGAGCTGAACACAAGAGTGGAAAAAAGATCTAGAATAGCTCCAGAAAAGCATGCTGAGTAAGCAAGGTGGCACACATCTTTAATCCCAGCACTTGGGACACAGAGGCAGGCAGATCTCTGTGAGTTTGAGGTCAGCTTGTTCTATAGAGCTAGTTCCAGGAGAGGCTCCAAAGCAATACAGAGAAACTCTGTCTGGAAAAACAAAACAAAACAAAACAAAAATGAGTAAGTGAGGTTTGATCTCAGAATAAGAATGAAGGAAGGAGTAAAACTGGAAGGAAGAGAATATCCGAGACAGATGTCCAGAGCAGAAAAGTTCTAAAGGCACACAGATGGTGGAATATTTGGAAGACTGAAAAATACTTGTAGAAACAAAACAAAACAAACAAACAAACAAACAAAAAAAACAACAAAAAGATGATGAGCCACTTGACAGAGCAAGAAGTGAAAGCTCAACAAATGCTCCAGCTCACAGAAATTATACTATAAATATGAGTTCCAATGGTGAGATAATCTATAACTTCTCTATATCGCCATGCTGGAAATATACATAGTACAGTCATAATAATTGCAGTGAAAGGACTATATCCATCTTATCCAAGGCTTTCTGTAGTAGAAGATCCCTTCAATTCTGAGAACAAGAGTAAAGGTAAACTAATGTAATTGGCCCTGAGACATTTGTACTGCTGAGAGGGTCTGAAGTTTTCACAAAGATATGCCTTTGGCAATCTGATTTTCACCAAACCATGATTCTTGTCAAGCATTAAACAGATTTAAGGATTGCATATCCATTAAATCAGTGTTCTAAAAGAAAAATGTTGTGTTCCTCTGCACTACTATTATAAGCACAAGTTGTAAGGCAATATTTTGATAACAAAGGATGGTTTTGCACAAAACACCAAAAAGTGGCAATTCAGACTGACAGCTCACTGTTGTCTATGATGCCAAAATTTGGGTCCCTGTTCCACAATGTTCCTGAAAGGACCTGATTCAACAGATGAACTTAAAAGGTGAGGTGCCTGTTATTACCTGTGATGTCACTCACTATAGCAGGATCTTCAGATCAAACACCATACCCAGGAATTAAAAAAAAAAAAAAAAAAGGAAGGCTAGCTATGGGAGATTTCTGATGACAGTGAAACAAAACTCAGAATTCATAAAACATACCAAAAATATTGTGAGAAGCTAGAATACATAATAAAGAATGAGAAAGTGGTCAACACAATAAGATACAGTCTTTTATAACAGATCATATACGTATTATTATATTATATTCTGAAGAATGGATAAAGAAGATGTGGCACATCTACACAATGGATTACTACTCTGCAGAAAAAAAATAATGGAATCTTGAAATTCACAGGCAAATAGATGGAAATTGAAGAAAGCATCCTTAATGAGATAACCCAGTCACAAAAAGAGGAACATGGTATGTACTTGCTCATATATGGATTTTAGACCTAGAACAAAGGATCACCAGCCTATAATTCACAACACCAAAGGAATTAGGATACAGTTCTAACAGATATTCTAACAGATCCACATAATATTCCCTTACAAGAGGGGGAAGGGACAAATCCCCTAGAGCACATGTAGAGAGAAGTAGGAGAAAGAGAAGGGAAGGAGAGGAAAGCATGTGCGACTAGGAAAATTGAGTCAGGGTAGGAATAGAAGACAGGGGAGAGTGAGAGAGACAGAGACAGATACAGATTGTAATACACACACACACACACACACACACACACACACACACATATATATGTATTTAAGAATGATATTTTTTTACTCATTCTGAGTAAAATCTTCAAAACATTTACCATGAAGTACTGTGGGACAATCCATCTGTACACTGTGTAAATATGTATTCCTCTAATTGGTTAATAATAAAGATGAATTGGCCTATAGCCAGGCAGAATAAGGCTAGAAAGGAAAGCCAAAATGAGATAAAAGAAGAAAGTCGTGGAGTCAGGAAGAGATATGATTCAGCTGCCAGAGGAGCAAGATGTGTTAGAGAATAGGTTAAGCCATGAAGCCACATGGCAAAAATGTAGATTAATAGAAATAGATTAATTTAATTTTTAAGAGCTAGTTAGTAATAAGCCTGAGCTATAGACCAAATGATATGTAATTCATATAAGTTTTTGTGTGATTATTTGAGACCAGTGTTTGGGGAAAAGAAAAAGTTTTGCCTCTGTTTACAATAAAGGATCAAATATTAAATAGTCTGGACTCTTATAGGCTATACAATCTCTGTTAGCTCATCACCTGATAGCATATATGTGATAGAAATCTGTTTATAAAGTATATGGATGAGACTTTGGTCTAAAAGCTTTATCTGGCTTATATCTGCCAAGCAATAATCTACAACTTGGTTGTCACACTGGAAAAATGCTTTGCAAAGTTTCCTAGAGTTTAATTTTTATAAACTGTTATGCAGTCAAACAAATCTCACTTATTTTCTTTTAACAAAAGAAACTACAATACTAAGACTTTAAACATTCACACAGAGCTGCTCAACTGTGTGAGAAACAGATTCTGAATAACCAGAACACAGGATCTTCCCATTTAGGGGATTTTGCCAATATCTGTGATTCCGGTATTGAAGGGTGGAGAAACAGCTACTTTGCTAACAGAAAAGGAAAGAACATAAATGATCTTTAAGTGTAAAATATTGAAATGTGAGTTGGTCTGTATCTATGGGTATAAGAACAGAAACTGGATCAAAATGGTCCAAAGAAAGAGGAAGGTTGGCGATGAACACAACCAAACTATGTAATAACAGAAGTAAGGGAAAGGAAAATATAGGTGCTATTAGTCAAAGGCAATTCTGTCCCCATGTTATCCTGTGTCCATCCATCCACCCTTCCACTCCACCTCGGAAGTCTACACTTCTCTCCCATCAACTCCCCTTGGATTCCTGTAGTGTCCTTCTTACTCACAGATCCCTCCAGCATCACATCTCCAGATGACTTCTTAACAGCAGCACCACTGTCAGCTTAGCTCTCAGTTGTCTCTCCAAATTTGTGAGATGAGGAGACCACTAGGACATCAGCCACATTGCATAACTTTGCCAAGCACAGGTTATAGGAACACTGTCCATCTAATCATGAACAAGAATAGAGCAAGCCATATAGTACATTGTACATGTAGTACATAAAGTACATGTAGTACACTGCAGAACTATGAGTGCTACTGCTATGAGTGATGGGCCACAATTTAGAATGTTAGGAAAGGCAAACACATTCTGGCATCTGAAACTCTGGTGTAAAGGATGAGCAGATCCAAAGTGAAGAAGCCCAAATTGAATACTGACTGTGTTGGCCAAAAAGGCACTTAAGATGGATATATTTGTGCAATTCAAAAAGAATCAGAAGGACCTGAGAAAGTTCAAAGGATCATAATAAAAATAATTACACAGACTAGGATTCCAATGTGCAAACCTATAAATATACAGTGGGATGCTCTTACTTGATGTGAGCAGATATTACTGTGACAACTGTAGAAAGCTGCTTTTTATTTCTGCTAAAGGCAGCATGGCAAAGAACAAGGACAAGGAACCTTTGATCTGAAGTGGACCATAGATTCTGATAACAGGTGTTCCTGTATACACTGAAATACCTCAGTCAACACAGAAACATCATGCCCCTAATGTGTACATGAAAGCCATGTTGCAAGTGGAAATGCCAGCAAAGGAAGCCTCTGCTTCCTATGTCCAAATTATTCATAAGAGATAAGAAGAAAAATCAGAGCTTCACTTTTATTTTTAGCACTGGCAGTAGAGCCAGCTAATTCTCCCTGTGTTATTGCCTCTGCCTGACCCAGACCTTCCCCACTTTCTTAATGACATGACACGAGCTAAGGACACTGTGGTTGGTTATCAATGACAGGCTTACAAATCTGAACAAAATCTTTCCAAACTGCCCTGGGGAAGAGGAACAACATCATCACATGGTCAAGGCATCATTGTGGAGGCACAGGTGACATCACTTACCCAGCTCCTTTCCTTGCTCATACTATCATGGCAGAACTGAATCTGAGAACCCTGAGTGCAAAGTAGCACCATGCTAATAGTACTGTATAAATATGCAGCAGTCCATTATCCTCCAAATTCTGATTCAGTGGATTCAGATTGTGACACCCATATCAGGCATCTGCAGAATTTTCCAGATGAATTTTTGCATAATCACCTTTCAGAGACAGATATTTACGATGAAGATCCTAACACAGATATGTAGCACCTAAGTAAGGATAGCAGTACTCTCCATGGTCCAGGAGCATGGCTTAAAACCACATAACAGTAATGATTTGGACTTATAACCCAAGAGAGCTCAGGAGCTGAAGAGCAATACAACTAGAATATTGGAAGAAAGGCATTGTTACTTCAACACTCTAAAACTGAAACAGGGATAGAAAATCTTTAGGTTCTAAATGCTGAACTCCTTGAGCTCTGTCTCAGAAGGGACTTTTAGGCCAATGTGAATGTGACAGAACCTTCCAAATAGTTCTGTTATGCATCTGAACAAAAAGAATAGGTCTGGGCCACATGCAAATTCCTTAGTTATCAGTATTCACTACCCAGATATCCCCATGGTATTTAAAAACTGACCCTGTACAAACTTCGTATTTCTTCTAAAACTTAACATGCATTCATATTTAATATTTAACTAGTATGAAACTGTCTATGTGTCTGAGACACTCACATCCTCCGTGGCTTATTACCTCCCACTTCTGAGAAAGGGACTCCTCCTGGACCACTTGGCACCAATCAACAACCCCCACGACTACCTATTTTTCTCCAGAGCATAAGCCATGCTTTTTCCTGTAACTATGAAAGCTACCTGAGAGCTCAATGTCAGCATCACTGCTTCATCTCTGTTGTCTACAAAGTGCCAGGTACAAAGAAATCAAGCATTCACATTTTCCCATCTTACATGCCAGCACCTTTGCAGGACACAAATGAAAGAGTCAAACTATGACACCTCTAAATTTCTACACAAGCATTATAAACCCTGGCCCAAAAGAGTCCAACATATAGGGTTCCTGAGGGTGTACTTAACTAATAGGACGCCAATCTTAAGTTGGAAGGGCCCTAATCTAATAAATCTGATCTTCTCATAAAAAGAAGTCTACACCCTTCCCTCCCCCATGATCAGCCATATATTTGTGCACAAATGAGTTGCACTGATTGGAATCAAGAGTTATTAATAGCAGCAGTGGCATCAAAAGGAGAAATGACATTGGCAAGGAACTTGTTGGAGGCATTAGAAGTTGAAGGAACATACGATCAATATACATTCTATAAATGTATGAGACATTCAAACAATACAAAATAGTATTTTTAAAAGGAAGGCATTTGAAATATAGGGAAAACCTGGAGGGCATTTGAAAGCAGCCATAACAGAAGGAACTAGGAGAAGACAGGAGAGGTGTCTAGAGTCTAAGTAGGCACCACAGCTTGTTCAAAACCTAGACTTCTGATTTCTGGTCAGCAGCAAGAAACAGTAAGATACTATCAATTACACTACACAATCTTCGATCCTTGGTTGTGGCAACTCTAGCAAACCAATATACAGGGGTTTCAATTTGAGGCAATCACACAGAAGAAGCACAAAACTGTAATCCCTTTACATATAATTAACCCCTCCTCCAAAAGCTTGGGATCATGACAAACATGGGCTAGAAAGAGTGTAGGAGCCAAATGCAGTAAGTGACAAGGAAAGTACCCTAGGCACAGCAGGGCATTTGCACATATAAACTCTGGACAGTTATGAAAACACACACATAATCTGTGTAAGCCTAAGACACACCAATCCTAGCTTGAAGAGGGGAAAGCTAGGCACAAAATCCCACTGTAGCTGCAGAGATATAGGTTACTGATAGCAGCTGAGAGAGGGCATTCAGTTTTCCCTAGGAAAACTAGCCCTTTACTGATAGCCCAGGCATAGCAGCCATGCTTCAATGGTGAGACACACACTCAGAATATTTGGGCAACACAGACTGGTCTTCACAGGTATTCTTTTACAAAGTTGAGTGAATAGGGAAGGTGGGTATGGGCATGACAAGAGTTGGTGAAGAGGGATAATATGATTAGAAAATGAAATTTCTCAAAAGAACTAATATATATATATATATATATATATATATATATTAGGTTCCTAGTAAGTGCACAATCCATGAGGATGGGAAATGGTCACTTTAAATGGACAGCTACAGGGTTATCACTTGGATAAAAATAGAAAACTGGGTGTGCTTGTAACACACTAATCAGCAATGTTTTGCCTGGCCTTGGCACACACTCACATACTTTTAAGATTTTAAAAATTATATATTTAATGATGTATATGTATTTGTGTGCAGGTGGGTGGTTGTGTACACATGAGTGTATGTGTCCACAGAGGTCAAAAAAAAAAAAAAAAAAAAAAAAAAAAAAAAAGCTGGATATGCTGGAGTTAGAGTTACAGACAGCTGTGAGCTGCTTTACATGGGTACTAGGGACCAAACTTGGGTCAACACTCTCAACCATCAAGTAGTCTATACAGCCATACAAGGAGACCAGTGCTGTAAAGATATGATGAGAGATGTCATTCTGTAAATATGTTTCTCTTATTGGTTAATGAATAAAGCACTGTTGGCCAATAGGAAAGGAATATAGGAGGGACTAGGAGATAAGGAAGAAAGAGGAAGTAGTAAGGAGGAGTCAGCATGTAGAGACTGGAGAGAGCAAATGCCGGCTCCACTCTCCGGTAAGATGAGACCACGTGGAAATACTTAGATTAATAGAAATGGGTTAATACGACAGAGCTAGCTGATAAGAAACAAGAAACTGGTCCACAGCATGATATCAAATACAGAGTCTGTGTTTGTTATTTGGGGTGGCACAGCTGTGGGACCTACCGTAGGGGAAAACTACTACTAACAAAAATATGTATGACTTAATCCTTATCTTCACTTCCAGGGACTGGATATAAATAGATGTCACTCCATCCATAAGAAACTTTCAGAAAAGTCATGAGAAACAATTTTAACCATATTATTATAGTCTAGGCTTCCCACCAACAATCTGCTGAGGCTTTGGAAAGAGTAAATTGTATCTTTGAGTGTGAAAGAAGAGAGTTTGTCCCTGGCTTAGCAGGATTCCTAGATTTCACTACATTCTTGAGACATTACTCAGAAGGTGAGCTATTTTTTCAACTCAGACAGCTTCTCAAAATACCCTCTGTGATCTAGAGAGAGAGAAAGAGAAAGAGAAAGAGACAGGGGGGGGGGCAGAGGCCTGTCATTAAAAATTTCATCTCCCTTTTCTGCAGAAATGAAATCAAACCATTCTTGGTATGAAGCGTTGACACTTGAAACCCACAGTATAAATGTTACCAATACCCTCAGCAACAAGCCACAGAGTTGCCACCCCTTTTCTTGTTAATCTTAAAAATATCACAGGGTTTTAATTACACTCAATTTAATGTACTATACCTGCTAGCTCCAACACATTTCATTATTTATATTGCTGAAAAAACACTTAAAAATCAAATGGCATAATTTGTTCTCATACATCTCTAAGGTAGATATGTATCTAAAACTGTCAAAAACCTAGGGGAAGTTAGTTATATTTAACAAGCTGTCAAAACCTCAACCCTGACCACCCCCCAAAAAAGCAAATGAATGTAAGGAATAAAGTGAATGGGTGAATAGATTTTTGCAGGGGAAGCAATGATATCATGAGTTGAAATCTTAATACACACCCTCAGTTCTCAGGAGTCAAGTGGTCCAAAGCCAAATTATATGAGTCTGAATGCTACATCTGCTGCTGTCAGAATTATGTTTTCAGTCTTAACAAAAATTTTGGGTCTTAAACCCTCCTTTTTAAATAACAGTGTGGGTGATAACTAATCTAGACACCATAAATAAAGCTTCTAAAACACTGCCTGGAATACTTTTTTAAATTATTATTATTATTATTATTATTATTATTATTATTATTATTATTATTATTTATTTTACATGTTGACCCCAGTTCCCTCGCCCTCCCTTCACCCTTCCCTCCATCTTACCCTCCTCTCCAATCCCTCCACACCAATTCCACATGTAAGGCAATGCCATTCCGGTGGGGTCTTGTAAATCTGTCAAGTCATTTGAAGTAGGGATTAGGACTATTCTCCTGTCTCTAGATTAAGGGAGTATCCTTCCATGAGGGATGTGTCTGAAAGGTCCTTTTGTGCACCAGGAATACAGCTGGTTCCACTGTCTGAGGTCCCTTAGACTGCTCAGTCCTTCAAGCTGAGACTCATATTTAGGGGGTCTGAGTCAGTCCCATGCTGGATTCCCACCTATTAGTCTTGGAACCCATTAGCTCCTCCTCTTTCAGGTCAGCTGTCTCTATGTGTTTCTGCAACCTGGTCTTTTTCTCTCCCTCTGCATCTGGATTCTAGTTCGACTCAGTGTTTAGTTATGGGTGTTTGCTTCAGTTTCCAACAGGTACTAGATGACAGCTCCACGATGGTAGATAAATTAGTTGTTGATCTCCCTATCAGGGAAGGGCATTTTTGGTAGCCTTTCCACTGTTGTTCAAATTGTTAGTTGACGGGAGTCTTGTAGGTCTATAGACCTTTCTTTAGGTTCAGTTTTCTCTTCAAACCAATAATGGCTCCCTCTTTTATGTTCTCTATCTGTCTCTGTCTCTCTCTCTCTCTCTCCTGTCTTCTATTCCTACCCTGACTCAATCTCCCTAGATGCACATGCTTTCCTCTCCTCCCCTTCTCTTTCTCCTGTTTCTCACTCCATTCACTACCAACCCACTTTCCATGTGCTCTGGGGGACATGTCTCTTCCCCATTTTGTGAGAGACTTTATATGAATCTCTTAGAATACACCTTGTATCCTACTTCCTCTGGAGGTATGAATTGTGGGCTGGTGATCAGATGCTCTAGGTCTAAAATTCGTATGAGTACATACATACCATGTTCCTCTTTTTGTGACTGGGTAACCTCATTCAGGATGGTTTCTTCTAGTACCATCCACCTGCCTGCGAATTTTAAGATTCCATTATTTTTTTTCTGCATAGTAGTATACAGTTGTGTAGATGTGCCACACCTTCTTTATCGATTCTTTTGTTGAGCGTCATATAGGTTGCTTCCAGGTTCTTGATATTATACCTAATGCTGCTTTGAACATAGTTGAGCACATGTCTTTGTTGCATGGATGTGGATCATTTGAATATATGCCTAAATGGGGAATAGCCAGGTCCTATGGTAAACTAATTCCCTTACCACCAGCAGTGGAGGAGTGTTCCCCTTTCTCCACATCCTCTCCAGCATAAGTCGTCATTGGTATTTCTAAGTTTAGGCTCTGGCAGGAGTAAGATGGTATCTCAAAGTTGTTTTGATTTGCATTTTCCTGTTGGGTAAGTATGTTGAGCACTTTAAGTCTCATTCAGCCTTTTTGGTTTCCTCTATTGAGAAACCTTTCTTCAGTTCTGTACCCCATTTTTACTTGGTTTATTTGGTGTTTTGGTGACTAGTTTCTTGAGTTCTTTGTATATTTTGGAGATCAGCTCTCTGTCCAATGTAGGATCGGTGAAAATCTTTTCCCAGTCTCTGGGCTGCCATTTGGTATTGTCCACTGTATCCTTTGCCTTACATAAGCATCTAAGTTTGAAGAGGTGCCATTTATTAACTGTTTCTCTCAGTGTCTATGCTCCTGGAGTTATGTTCAGGAAGCAGTCTCCTATACCAATTTGTGCAAGGGTACTTCCTACTTTCCCTTCTAAGAGGTTCAGTGTTGCTGGATTTATGTTGAGGTCTTTGATCCATTTGGACTTAAGTTTTGTGCATGGCAACAGACATGGGTGTATCTGCAGTCTTCTACACACCATCATCCAATTGTGCCAACACCATTGTTGAAGATGCTTTCCTCCCGCCATTGTATAATTTTAGCTGTTTTGTCGAAAATCAGGTGTTCCTAGCTGTGTGGGTTTATATCAGGATTTTTGGTTTGATTCCATTGGTCTACCTGTCTATTTTTGTGCCAATACCAGGCTGTTTTCAGAACTATAGCTCTGTATTACAGCTTAAAGTCGGGGATGGTGATGCCTCCTAAAGTTCTTTTATTGTATGGGGTTGTATTTGCTATCCTGGGTCTTTTGTTTTTCCATATAAGGTTGATTATTATCCTTTCAAGGTAAGTGAAGAATTATGGTGGGATTTTAATGGGGATTGCATTGAATCTGTACATTGCCTTTGGCTAGATTGCCGTTTTTACTATATTTATCCTACCTATCCAAGTTAGGTAGGTTTTTCAAGATACACACAGATGTATTTGAGATAGATAGGCATTCCTCAAGCCTTTCAAAAACCTACAGAATATGGCATTTAAAATGGTTTAGGGTTTTTCTTGACAGTGAGAGACAACTTCTTCTGGCAATACCACCTGCGTCAGAAAGGAAGATGGACGTCGAAGAAATTCGTTATGAAGTTTACTTCCAATATGGCAAAAGTAGCCACTTGGACAAGATACTGCTCTTGTCTGGACTGTTTGACTTTATACTGTATAAACGGGACATGCAGGACCCACAGGAAAGTGACTGCTGATACAAGATGGGCATTGCTACAGGGTTCCTGCTTCAGGAAAGAGTCTGCAAGACAGTCTGCAGGACACAAAGAAAAGTGACTGACAAACTGCCAACACAAGAAGACAGTTCAAAGTTTCCTGCTTTGCTGAAGAGTCTGCCAGACACACTATGGCCTATGGGCTGAAGATAAAAGATTACAAAAAAACTTCGGGTGACTGATCAGGTAGCAAGTTGTCTCTGTCATTTCTATAGTTTATATAGTGTCCTTCTGTGATCTTTGATGGAGTTGAAGACAGATAGTTGTGGTTATAGTTTTCCTTAGTTAGGATTAAAGATAAGTTACATATAAGACTTTAGACTCACAAAGATAGGATAGATGATAGAATGTTTTCTTTAAATCTTACTAACTGTTAATGAACTAAATTTTGTTAAATGTGATTCTTATTTGATAACTGTTGAGTGATATATTTTACTATATTAAAGTTAAAACCCTTCTTTTTATTTAGACAGAAAAAAGCAGATGATGGGATATGTCATTCTGTAAACATGTTTCTCATACTGGTTAATGAATAAAGCAATGTTGGCCAATAAGAAAACAAGATAGGCTGGACTAGGAGACAAGGAGGGTTGGAGGAAGTAGTAGGGAGGAATTCCAAGATTGTGGGCTGAGAGAGCAGAAGGCCAGCCACTCTCTCTAGTAAGATAACACCATGTGGAAGTACTTAGATTAATAGAAGTGCGTTAATACTTAACAGAGCTAGCCAATAAAAAAAAAAAAAGTACGTGGTAACAGCATTATATCAAATACAGAGTCTCTATCTGTTAATTGGGGCTGCTACCACAGTGGGTCCAGGCCAGCAGGAGAAAACTGCTACTTACACATGGTGGTCTGATAAGATACAGGGGGCTATTCCAATAATTCTCTTGTTTCTGTTGAGGTTTGTTATGCCACCTAGTATGTGGTCAATTTTAGAGAAGGTTCCATGTTGATGGAATGTTTTATAGATGTCTATTAAACTTCTGTTAATTCTTTTGTTTCTTTGATGAGTTTATGATTAGTAGTCCTGCCTAGTGGTGAGAGTGGTGTGTTGTCTCACACTATAAGTGTGTGAGGTTTTATATGAACTTTGAGTTTTAATAGTGTTTCTTTTATGAATGTGGGTGGCTTTGTATTTGGGGCATAGATGTTCAAAATTGAAACTTTGTGGTGATGGATTTTTCCTGCGATGAATACAACATGACTATCTTCATCTCTTTTGATTGATTTGGGTTTGAAGTCTAACTTGTTAGATATTACGCTAGCCACACCTGCTTGTTTCCTGGGTCCATTTGATTGGAAGATCTTTTCCCAACCCTTTACAAGCTTAGATGTGTTCCTTGTATGCAGCAGAATGATAGATTCTGTCATCATATCCATTCTGAGAGACTGACTGTATCTTTTTATAGGTGAGTTAAGACCATTAATGTTGAAGGTGAGTAAGGACCATTGATTTGTAATGCCCATTTGTTTTAGATTTGTTGTTGGCAGTGGTACTGTGAATACATTTATCCTGCTTTACTCTTGGTTTCTGGTGTAGTGGCATTATCTGTTGCCTATGTCTTTGTGAGCGTAGTTGACTTTCTTGGTTGGGTTGGAGTTTTCCTTCCAAAACATTATGTAGGGCTGGATTTGTAGACATGTATTGTGAAAATCTGGCTTTGTCATTAAATATCTTGTTTTCTCCATCTATAGTGATTGAGAGTTTTGCTGGGTATAGTAGCCTGGGCTAGCATCTGTGGACTCTTAGTACTTGTAGAATATCTATCCAGGACCTTCTGGCCTTGAGGGTTTCCATGGAGAAGTCAGGTGTAATTTTGATAGATTTGCCTTTATATGTTACCTGTCCTTTTTCCTTCACTGCTCTTAATAATCTTTCTTTTTTCTGTATGTTATGTGTTTTGATTATTAAATTCCCAGGGGTCCTTTTTCTTTGGTCCAGTCTATTTGGTATTAGGTATACTTCTTGTACTTTCAGATTGGGAAAGTTTTCCTCGATGATTTTGTTGAATATGTTTTCTGCTCCTTTGAGCTGGACTTCTTCACCTTCCTCTACGCCTATTATTCTTAGGTTTGTCCTTTTCATGGTGCCCCACATTTCTCTTCCATCTCTTGAACTCTGTTGGTTATGCTTGCGTCTGTAGTTCCTGATCCTTTACCTAGTTTTTATATTTCCAGCATTCATTCGTTCTCTGTTTTCTTTATTTTCTCTATTTCAGTTTTCAAGTCTTGAACTGTTTCCTTTACCTGCTTAATTGTTTTTTCTTGGCTTTCTGTATTTTCTTTAAGAAATTTGTTCATTTCTTCCAATTTTTTGTTTGATTTTTCTTCCATTTCTTTAAGGGATTTTCTCACATCTTCTTTGAGGGTCTCCAGCATTTTTATGATGATATTTTATAAGTCCTTCTCTTCTGCTTCATCTGCTTTATTGTGTTCCGGTCTAGCTGGTGTAGATTCCCTAGATTCTGGTGGTGTCGTGCTAGTCTTTCCATTGTTAGGTGTTTTCTTGTATTGCTGACTTCCCATAGCTTCTTCCAGTAGGTGTTGGTGGGGTCTCTCCCTCTCTCTATGGTACTTCCCCGGTGGGCTTAGGTGGGTCAGAGGTTTGATGTCTGTAGCTCTGGGTGGTCCAAGCGCTCTAGGGGCCCAGTGATGGGGTCAGCGATCAAGCTCCATGTTCCTGGTGCCTATAGGCTGATGTAGCCTGGGCCTGGCATTCTCCAGCTGAGGCCTCTTTATCAGAGGTCATGTGATAGGGGTCAAGGATCCTGCCAGCAGGAACTCAGAGTAGTCCTGCACAGATAGGCAGATATCCGGGAGGGCCTGATGCTCCAGGGGGTTTGAACACCAGGCAGGTAGAAATTACAGGTGGTCCAGAGTGGTTAGGTAGGTCTAGTGTGCTGAGAGCTGCTCCCGGAAGATACCCCCCTGCCTGGATTACTTAAACACTTGTTAGAATAAGCATTTCTAACATTGATAATAATTACCACCATTTGTACTATAATAACCAACTGTCAGTACTTATTTCTATATTAGCATAATTTGGCTACCCAGATTGGCCCCAAATTTGTTTGAAGTTGTTACCTCCCAAATGTAAATGCCTGTGGGGTTTCCTCATTTTCTACTGTTTGCTAATTTGAAGTTTCCACATTAGTAGGAATATTTTCAGGTGCACTTCTATTATTGTATATTAATTGTATGATGGTGTTTCACTGTGACATTTCTACACATGTGTGTAAAATTTTATGAGCATTTTCTTCCTTTCTCTCAAACATATTCAGGTCCTTTGCACTATCGTCTTTAAGTGGAGCCCAATGCCACACATTCTATTTTGAACCTGTTTTCGTAGGAATGCTGCCCATGACATTAAGCATTTCAGACGAATAAAAAGAGATAAGAACAAGTATAAACAAACACATAACTCAGTTGAACCAAGCCAAGGCTAAGCATCTGGAAGTAAATGCAGAGAAACTGGGTACCACCTCCTTGGATGTCAGAAAAGTAGATAAGATAAACAAAGCTACAGGAGGTGAGCATTCAAGACCCAAGGGCACATTGATGCACCCTTTGCCAATGCTGGGAAGCTAACATACCATTGCCAGACATTATAAAACATTCATGATTTCAAATCTACAGATTCTTTGCTCTAAGTCATATATCAAACCATATATGCTTTAAATTTAATTTTTAATGATTTTAACATTACATATAATCAGACCAAGGATGTTCAATGTCAGCAGTCTACATGTGTACAATATGTATTAATGAGGACATCTTACCCTATACTACCTTCCATTTGTTTCCCACCCAATCACTAACAATACTTCTCTACTTCCTGAATGCCTTATTTATTTGCTAATGTAATTATTTATTTTCTACATATGAAAGCAACCATACTCATTTGTCTATTGTCTGCTTCATTTCACTAAACATGTTGTCTCTTGGTTTCATTCATTTTCTTGCACCTAACAGCTCAATAATGCCACACAACACAATTTTGTATTTTTGTTTTCCATTCTTCTTCTAATAGCTACCTTAGCTGAGTCCATATTCTAGTCACATTAAGCAGTGCCATAATAACAGGACATGGACATCTCCTTTATTGGCTGATTTCATTTATTCTTATAACCTATTCAAGAGGCTGCATCAAATTGCATGTTTAAAAAATACTACAATGCAACTACATCAGTCAACAAAGGACATTATGACAACTGTTTAGGGCAGTGACCTAAACAAGGCATGTCCTCATCTTCCCTCTAATGGCATGTGCTCCTGCCTACCACCCAGTCATTGCTTCCTCAACTCTTGAGTTCCCACAATAATCTTTTTGCTTTGCTGCCAAGTCTCCCTGACTCCCATAAGCAAAGAGTATCTACTCCTGACTGGCTCTGCTGCTGTTCCATTTTGAATAAGATCTCTTAATATGAAATTGTGTCTGTTTATTTTTGAAGGATGAGTATGCCATAACAAGAACACATGTATCTTTAAATGATTAGGCTTCCACCCACTAACACACTATGACAGAGCATACACTTGAATTCAGTTTAAAAATATGCTGTAAAAAGCATCTGCATTAGCAGCAAGGCAGAGGTGCTTATAGTAAACCTTAAGAACAGTGCTACGGAAGCTTAGGAACACCCATGTTCACCTTCAACTCAGCAGCACACAGAGAAGAAATGATGCCTGTGTAGGTGTCCTTTGGGAATCTATTCCTTCCCCTGATCAGGTTCCTGTTGCCAAAATGTTGACAACAACTTTGCAGGGAACACAAGAGAATAAGGATGCAATTATCAAGGCCAATGAACACACAAGCATCAGGGATACAGGCAGCTTTATGGGAGATACTCTCATCTAATGTTCCTGTTGGGGGTTGAAACCAAATGCTCACATATTTTTTTTATTTAATTTATTATTTTACATGTCGATCCCAGTCTCCTTCCCTCCCTCCTTCCCTCCCTCCCTCCCTTTTACCCTCTCTGCCCCCTCACATGCCCCTTTACCACCCTCCCCTCCCATCCCCCACCCCAATTTCACATGTAGGGCAATGCCATCCAGGTGGGGTCATGTAGATATGTCAGGTCATTTGAAGACTAGGACTTTTCTCCTGTCTCTAGGTTAAATGCTCACATATTTTTAAAAGATTTTTTTAATTTTATGTGTATACATGTGTACCTGCATGCATATACATGCATTGCGTGCATCCCTAGGGCCTATGGAGTCCAGTCTATATCCTTCATATCCTGACACCTACAGGCCACCAAATACCCTTTAGAAAACAAGTTTAGAGAGAAGAAAATTCTCTTGTGGGAGATTTGTAAACGGTGTGTAAATGTATTTGCTCTGAATCGTATAATAAAAATCTGAAAGCCAGTAACTAGGCAAGAGGTATAGGCAGGGAAGAAAAAGGAAGAGGAGAAAAATCTAGGCATGGGGAAGACACCAAAGGACGTAGAGGGGAAACAGAAGTTTCAAGAGAGAAAAGAGGAAACACCAAGTGATTTTAGAATGTACACTAATATAAATGGTTAGTTTGTGTTATAAGAGCTAGTTAGGATCAAGCCTAAGCTACAGGCCAAGATTTCATAATTAATAAGTAGTCTCCTGGTCATTATTTGGGAGCTTGTTGGTAGCACAGAAAGATTCATTATAAAACCCTACGAAGACATCCTAAGCACATTTTCTATAAGAATGAAAATAGACTTTCATTAATTTTCTGAGTAATGGTGTTGATTTAAAAGAGAATAACCCACTCAAGGGGTGCCTACAACTCCATGAGAAACTTTTGAGGTTCAGGTAATATTCACCAGTGGCCTCTGTGTAAATAATGTTGGTTCCTCAGTAATGAATCTGAGGAGGAAAAAAAAGCATTGAGCATTGCAGACAAAGATAAATGTCAGAGGCCAGGAACCACAAACACTGCAGTATGTAACCATCCTAAATTTTGCACCCTAACCCTAACCCTAACCCTAACCCTAACCCTAACCCTAACCCTAACCCTAACCCTAACCCTAACCCTAACCCTAACCCTAACCTGAATTTTAACCAGATAGAGTCTGGTTAAAGCAACAGCAGTGGTAACTAGAACAGCTTCCAGTAATGAGAACCCTAACAGGGACACGAAAGCCTTGGTAATATATGACATGTTAAGCAATATCAAAGGGCATTAGTATGCAAAAGCCAGAACAGCTGACAGGAGCTTCTTCTACAGGCAGCTAGTAAACCTGTAGAAATTCCAAGAAACCCATATCTGAAGAGCACCTGTTATTAGACTGTATTTAAACTCCCTTCTCTGGGCACCTTAGTTAAGGAATCCAGGCATACACAACAGGGATGTGTGGAAGTCTAGGCATTTCTATATTTAGCGTAATGTAAACAAGTCAGGAAGCAATTCTCAAAGTACAAAGGACTAACAATATGTAAATTAACTATAGTTTGCTTAAAATGAGATATTCTGATTGCTTTGGTCTGTTTTGCCATTGCTATACCCAAATATCTTGAGTGACCAGGCAGGGAAACAAAAAAAAAAAAAAATTTCATGCAACAAAATGGCACCACCAACATGGGTTGCAAGAATTTCCATGTTAAACCTGAGAAAAGCTTAAAAAAAAAAAAAAAAAAAAAAGGGGGGGGGAGTCTAAAAACAAAAGAACAACACCAAGCACAGCTTCTTGGTATCAGCATTTTCTCAGGTGGGCTCTGTTTGCTAGAGACAAGCGGAGGCTTGAGGCCCCTTTAAGAGAGGTTTCCTGACACAGCACTTATGGCAAAAAACTACACTGGCCTTTTAAGAGGCCCTGTGCTACCAAATAATTAAATGGTGTGCACAAGCATCTGGTAGCAGCAGAGCCTACATCTCCAAGCCATACAGCATGCTGCATGGCAGATTTAGCTTTTACTCATACAAACAAAAAAGGTTTAAGAGTTGAGATGGTGAACATGGCTCCCAGTACTGGCAGTAAATATACCCCTGCATGTTAGAAAACCAGCAGCTGAAATAGCAACCACTTCAATTTTAGCCATGCTGTTTAGCAGATAAAAGACTCAAGGCTAGTAAAGGCAGATTCAGATGAAGAAAAGCCTCAAAAGGGTTATCAGTGTGTTTAAAAATATATGTAGGCTTGGGGGAGAAAAGAAAAAGGATAAAGTGGTTAAAAAAGAAAAGAGTACCTGGGCATGGTGGCATTTTAATCCTAGCACTTGGGAGGCAGAGGCAGTCAGATCTCCATGATCTCAAGGCCAGCCTGGTCTACAGAGTGAATTCCAGGATAGGCAAAAACAAAGAAAGAAATCCTGTCTCAAAACAAAATAAAAAAACAAAACAAAAACAAATAAAAAAGTGAAAATAAAAGAAATAGATTAATAAAAATAAATGAATAAAAAAGCCATGCAAAGAAACAAAATACAGAGAAAGTCTGAATACTATATGCTATTGTGTTTTCTTTGAATTGTTTGATTGCTGAGGAAAGAGCAAAAGCTAATAACAGACATTTGAATATAAATATTTCAGAATTAATCCAACTTACATATTTTAAAAAAACTTTGACTTCAAAATTTAGGTCTAAGGACAGGTTTTATTTCTACAGAAACTGAAAAGCTGTGAATTCCTTCCAGATTAATATGGTTTGATCAAGCAAGATCCCTACACACCCTCCAAGCAGTGTCCCAGGTGATCCAACATCCAAAACAGTTGAGACAATGAAGCCTTTCAAACTACTATAGCAAGGATTTGGACAGGTTTCTAGGTTTTCTCATGATCTCAATGGTACTGACAGCAGGAAACAATTTACAGAGAACAACACCAAAATTCCCAAATATTGTTTACACATGTTTATATTCTTTAAATGGGGTTGATTATAAATGGTTAATGATCATAGACAATCCCTTTCTAAAGAAAAAAAATGGGAATACAATATAGAAATGAATACATTGGTATGGATTTTGATTTACTGACACAAATTTAAGGTCAATTGTTATAAGCATATTTCTCCTCTTGTTTAGGTATTGTGTTTATACAGCTTATTTAAAAGTATAATGTATAATTAAATACAGTTATATATAGTCATCTATAATAGTCAAAACTTGGGTATACAGAGACATACTTGAAATGGACAGATACTCTTCAAATCTTTCAAAGACCTACAGAATATGGCATTTAAAATGGTTTAGGGTTGTCCATGGCAAAGATACACACCTGCTCCTGGCAACATCAATAACATCAGAAAGGAATATGGGCTTCAAGCAAATGGACATGGAGTTGCTTTCAATATGACAAGACTGGTCATTTGGGCAAGAAACTGCTTTTGCCTGAAAGTTTGAATATATGCTGTCCAAATTGGACATACAGGACCCACAGGAAAGTGACTGTTGAATTTGCCAAAACAAAATGGGATAGTTCTGCAGGATTCCTGCTTCAAGGAAGAGTCTGACAGACATTCTGCAGGACACAGAGAAAAATGACCTAAAACTGTCAATACAGGTGGACAGTTTAAAATTTCCTGCTGCACTGAAAAGTCTGCCAGACACCCTAGGCCTGTAGGCTGAAGATAGATGAAATTTGGGTGAATGTCCAGGCAGGAGGACATCTCAGTCGATTCTAGAGTTTATATAAAATTCTCAGGAGGTCTTTGATGGAGTTGAAGACAGACAGTTATTATGGTTTTCTTTAGTTATGATAAAAGACAAGTCACATATAAGAGTTTAGATTCACAAAGACAGGATCGATGAGAGACTATTTTCTGTAATTTTTGCCAAATGTCAATGGAATAAACATTGTTAACTATAGTTCTTTATAACTATTTTGTTATAAATGTTTTTACTACACTAAATCTAAAACCCTCCTTTTTTTCTATTTCTTTATAAATTTTTATTTAAATTAAAAACAATCTTATTTTACATATCAACACCAGGTTTCTCTCACTCCAGTCCTCCCATGCAGCCCACAGACCCCCCATCACACCACCTTATACACTATCCACAAAGGTGAGGCCTACCAAGGAGGATCATCAAAATCTGTCACATCACTTAGGGTAGAGCTTAGGCCTTCCCAATGTATCTAGGCTGAGAATATCCCTCCATAGGGAAAGGGCTCCCAAAGTCCATTTGTGCACTAGGGATAAATACTAGTTCCACTGCCAGAGGCCCCACAGACTGCACAAGTCTCCCAACTAATAGCCATTTTCAGGGGGCCTAGTCTAGTCTTATGCTGGTTCCCCAGGTGCCTGTCTGTAGTTTGTGATTTCCTACTTGCTCAGTTGATCCTGTTGGGTTACCAAACATGGTCTTGACCCCTTTGTTCATCAAACCTTCCTCTCTACAACTGGCTCCTAGGAGTTCGGCTCAGTGCTTAATTGTGAATCTATGATTCTGCTTGCTTCAGCTACTGGGTGAATGCTCAATGATGACACTCAAGGTAGTCATCAATCTCTTTTAAGAGAATTTAAGGTAGTCTCTCCTCTATTGCTTAGATTCTTAGAGGGAATCATACTTGTGGATCCCTGGACATTTTCCTAGTGCCACATTTCTCAGTAAACCCATAATGGCTCCCTCTATTAATGCATTTCTTTTTTATATTTATTATTGTTTTCTTATTTTACATATTGATCCCAGTTCCCCCTAAGTCCCACTCTCCCATGCACCCTGACTCCCCCTCCAATCCCATCCCCCACACTCCACAGGGAGGGTGATGCCTTCCAGGAGGGATCATCAAAATCTGTCAAGTCATTTGGAGTAGGGACTAGGCCCTCCCTCTTGGCTCTAGGCTAAGGGAGTCTCTCTCCATGGGGAATGTGCTCCCCAAGTCCTTTCTTGCACCAGGGATACATCCTGGTTCCACTGTTGGAGGTCTCTTAGACTGCCCAGGCCTTCTAACTGAGACCCATGATCAGGGGATCTGAGTCAGTATAAAGCTGGTTTCCCAGCTATAAGTCTGGGGTTCCATTAGCTCCCCCCTTGTTCAGGTCAGCTGTTTCTGTGGGTTTCTGTAGCCTGAAAACAATGTTTTTATTTAGACAGAAAAGAGCAGATGATGCGGAAAGTCCTTTTGTATATAAGTTTTTTCTTACTGGTTGATGAATAAATCATTGTTTGGCCAATAGAGGCAGGAAGATAGGCAGGACTAGGAGAATGTCTCTCGGCAGTCTTCAGTAAGCCAAGACCATGCGGAAATACATAGATTTATAGAAATGGGTTAATGAGCCAGTCAATAAGATACCCTAGCCATGATGGTGGATAAGTTAGTTGTTGACCTCACTATCCGGGAAGGGCATTTATGGTAGCCTTTCCACGATTGCTCAAATGGTTAGTTGGAGTCAGTCTTGTAGGTCTATAGACCTTTCTTTAGGTTCAGTTTCCTCTTCAAACCAATAATGGCTGCCTCTCTTATGATCTCTGTATGTCTGTCTCTGTCTCTCTGTCTCTGTCTCTGTCTCTCTCTCTCTCCTCTCTCTCTCTCTCTCTCTCTCTCTCTCTCTCTCTCTCTCTCTCTCTCTCTCTCTCTCTCTCTCTCTCTCTCTCTCTCTCTCCCTGGAGCCCTCATCTAGTACCTGTTGGAAACAGAAGCAAACACCCATATCTAAACACTGAGTCGAACTAGAATCCAGATGCAGAGGGAGAGAAAAAGACCAGGTTGCAGAAACACATAAAGACAGCTAACTGGAACAAGGAAGAGCTAATGGGCTCCCAGACTGATAGCTGGGAATCTAGCATGGGACTGACTCAGGCACCCCTGAATATGGGTCTCAGCCAGAAGGACTGAGCAGTCTAAGGGACCTCAGACAGTGGAACCAGGATATATTCCTGGTGCACAAAAGGACCTTGTGGACACATCCCCCATGGAGGGATACTGCCTTAACCTAGAGACAGGAGAGAAGTTCTTGCCCCTACTTCAAATGACTTGACAGCGCTACATGACCCCACCTGGATGGCATTGCCCTACATGTGGAATTGGGGTGGGGCGATGGGAGGGGAGGGTGGTCAGGGTGCATGTGAGGGGGCAGAAAGAGTAAGAGGAAGAGGAGGAGAGAGGGAGGGAGGGGGAGAGGGAACTGGGATCGACATGTAAAATAATAAAATAAAAGAAAAGAAACCCTAGCCATTGGCTAACAGTTTATTAATATAAAATTTTTGTGTTTATTTTGGATTAAAGGACCTAGCAGGAAAAGAAACTTCCAGCAATAAGTGGAAGTTTTTTTTTTTTTTCCCTAGAAGGGAGGTCTATTTAGTTCTTAGTTTATAGGGAGGCTAAAAGGTCAAGATCAAAGAATTCCACCTGCTAAACCTCTTCTATGGGTCTCCTGGTAATACTATTGCATGCTATGAAAACACAGAGGATATATAAGAGAGTTGAGCCAAGACAAATGGGTAGGAATCAGGTTCCTCTTTTATACCTATGTTCTTCTGAGAGCTACTCAACTGAAAGCAAGATCAGTATGAATCCTTTTGTAAAAGCAGTCATGATACAGCTACCTCTTAACTATCTGGTCCCCTTTCACTACACTGAACCGCAGATCAAGTTTCCAGTTCTTCAACCTGTTTTGACAAAGCTGAATAAGACTGTAACACTGTGCTTCACACACATCTGAACAAAGCAGCATTCTAGTCAGGAGGCCAAGAATTATTCACTGTTTGTTTATTTTTGCAGGTATTACTACAGAAAATTGAAGTTAAAACTTCATACATCCAGATCAATTACTTTGTTACTGAGCTAAACCTTACAAGGTCAGGATTATTCATTGTGGAGAAACTCCTATGGTTGACTTCCCACTAACATCTGAGAATACTGCTGTATATAAAGCTTGGAAATCAGACAGAACTGACTGGAGGTTATGTGGCATTTGTGCGTCAAGCAGCATTATAGGTAATAATCCCATCTAAACAGTATCCCTGTTGAGGGCTGAGTATGGGTCCAACAGACTTAAGTGCCCACATATTTTTTACATGTATGTGTACATACCTGCACATATGTATGTGCACCATCGATATGACTAGTGTCCATGTAAGCCAGAAAGTGGTGCTGGATCCCCTGTAACTGGAGTTATAGGTGGTCATAAGCCACTATATGGATGGACCTTGGTTTTCTATAAGAGCACTAAGTGTTCTTTACCACTGAGTATTTTTTCCATGAACTTTTACAGAACAACAAAAAAAGCAACTTCAAAAAAAGACATGAGTATGTATGCTGCCTTCTCTCTGAGTCTTGATTTTCTCAGCTCTAACAAAAGGCTCATCAGTGGGATTCCATCAGCTTAGGTGACGTACAGACATGAAGTGGAATCAGCAGAGGACCTGGCTCATATTAAGTGTTCAAAAGTTGTTAGATATGCCAATGATACCTATTGACTCATCTAGTGACATGGGGAGTGCATAAATTCACTGAAAACAAAAAAATGTGACAAAACATGTTAATTAAATCATATCATTTTGTCTGTCTATGGGTATCCAAATCTTTATCAGAGGCACTCACATACTCAGTTGATAATATGCTGAATAGCCTCTAGACTCTAGACATATAGCTTCTTCCCAGTAAACTGGAGATTTTGCTCAGCCCTAACTTTCCTCTTTCTCTGTCATAGCGAAGCCAGTAGCACCTCCAAAAGGCATCACAATCTATCCCAAATCCAAACACTTGCCCCACTCTGCTGGAACTATCATGGTATGTATCAACTCTGGCCCTCTGCTAGGAATCAAAGAATTATCCTGCCTGAACACTTAGAATTCTTTTTTACTATTTTTCTTTCACCTTTTCCCCCCACAAGATACTTCTGAGCCTATGAACATAAATATTGCCAGAATTAATAAGAAAAGTAAGATAAGATACCAAGTTGCATAGAACCTAAACAATTATTCATTGTTATATACAATTCAAATTCAACTTGCCATCTTTGACTTTGTCTGATATCCCATTTTGATGGCTTGCTATTGTCAGCTGAAACAAAATTGTATACTTATGAGGATCTGTGAACACCTAAATCACTTGCATCAGCCTAACACTGTTTCTCTGCCTTTTAGTTCTCCCTTGAGCAAGGCCTTGTCTGGCCTTAGGATTGATGCATCTGCCATTGCCTACTCTGGAATATCTTCATGTGGATCTTTGCTTGGTCTCTCTCTCAGCTTCATGCATACCCATTTTCCAAGATGGTCTCTTCAAGAAAGTCTTCCCTCCCTTGCAAAAGCTCCAATTTCCAGCTATCCAATATCTCTTTATCTTGCTTCCAGTAAAGAGTGTGTGCGTGTGTGTGTGTATGTGTGTGTGTGTGTGTGTGTGTGTGTGTGTGTGCATGTGTACTTAGGCTAGAAGACAACTATTACTGTCATTCCTCAGATATCGCCTCCCTTTTTCCCCTTAAGGCAGGGTGTCTCACCAACCTTGAACATTTACCACATGCAAATTTTTAATATGTAGGTTCTGGAAATTTAACTCATGTCCTCAGCACTTTGTCAACCAAGCCTCCTCCTCACTCCTGTTTATTTATTATTTGTTTGTTTTGTTTTAGTTGTGGTTTTACTGTCTATCTCTAGATGAACTCAGACTCACTAAGTAGACTAGGCTAGCCTCATATTCAGAGAAATTTGCTTGCTTTGGCCACATGAATCCTGGGAATAAAGATATGTATGACCATATGCAGCTAGCTTTAGCCCTTATTATTTTTAGGAGACAAATTCTGTCCATTGAAGCCATCAATGAGTCCCCTGAGCTGAGAACACTGGATAGCACATAGGGTGCAAGACAAAAAAAATTCCCTAAAGAATAGGTAGATGCTCATGGAGGGACAAAGAATCTCTACTCTCAGCAAAGTCATGACAGAAGCTGTGCCAGCACAACATATCCAGCAAGTGCTTTTAACTTCACAGTTACATCTTGTGCTGGGCAAAGTGTGGGGCACTAGGAGGAGGAGAGAACACTGGAAAACCAATGTTCCCTCACATGTGGAGGATGGAGGAGGTGGGAGGGAGGAAGACAATCTGTCATTTGTCAGGGAGGACTAATGCCAACATGAATTCCACCCACTGAAAAAGTAAAAGTATTATAATACTAATTTTTTCCTTCTTTTAAAAGAGTCCTTCTATTCATGGTAAATATCACATAGCACACCTACTGACAAATATCATATGCTTATTCTCACCCAAGATCGCTCACTACTTTCTCATTTTTCTGAGGAGGAAGTTGAGACTAAGAAGGGTTAAAAAAAAAAAAAAACTTAATCTAACACAACACTGCTGCATTTCTGGCAACTACAAAGTCAGTAACTAAGGACTGGGAATGTAGCCCAGTGGTGAATCACCTGCCTAGCATCTGCAAAGCCTCAGATTCTATTCCTAACACAGCAAGTAAGCATGTACCACATACATGTATACACACACACAGCACACACACACACACACACACACACAGAGCGAGAGAGAGAGAGAGAGAGAGAGAGAGAGAGAGAGAGAGAGAGAGAGAGGGAGGGAGGGAGAGGGAGAGGGAGAGAGAGAGAAGCAATGCAACACAGAGTCAGCTTATTAGGAATAAATTTAGGTCTTAAGACATGGTGTATCTCTTAATGTCCATCTATAAGAGCATCTGCCTCTTGAAGTTGCAATAAGAAGGCATGGGAGAACACTTACTTTGGGAAGTAGTGCTCAGCACCTGGGCAGATCAGCTATAATTACTCTCACCTCAGTTCTACTAAGACCAAAGGGTTTCCAATGCACTGTTTTAAACCCAGGTTTTGGGCTACACGGTTCCTTTTACTTCCCTAACATTCTCCATCATCCTGGCCAGCACCTGTCCAATTCTTCCAATTCTGGTACAGAAGGTGGACTGACTGCGGCCCCTAGATCTCTCATCCATGTCTCTATTAACCATCTACTGTTTCCCCTTTGTTGACTTCCCCACAATAGCCACCCCCAACTTATAAAAAGTTATATCTTCCCTAAATATTCACCCAAATGTAAAAAGCACTAAATTAACCACAAAGCTTAGAGTTTTAGTAAGTAATTAAAAATTATACTTTTCACAGGGCAGAGAAGATCTGTCTTCTAAACAAGCCTATATTCAGAACTGGGTATCATAGTATAAGCTAGAAGGTTCACTGCCTTAATGTGTGTGCATGCTTATGTGTAATTGAGCATATGTGACTGCATGTCCAGTGCTGAAATGTAACTTTGCAACTTTGCAGAATTTGGAATGGTTAAGTACTCAGCACTAGACATGTGCCACTTGTTTGTTGCATTGGTGGCACATGTACAGCAGGAGGCAGAACATCAGATTACGCCCTAAAGATTACAGAGGGATTGCAGCTTACTGACTCTGTTCAAACTAGGCAATGGAGGCCCTCTGACAATGTATCAGAGAGTTGTGTTCATTCATGAGGGAGACATAGGAATGTTATAAAATTCCAAGTCAAATAAAATCAAAGAGAAATGGCACAAAAAAGTAGCAAAGGGAGGAGGAAGTAGAAGAGGACAAGGAAGAAGTATAAGAATGGAGAAAGTGGAAGAGGAGGGCTAGAGGAGGAGAAAGAGAAAGGGAGGAACCAAGTATGGAACACAGTGAAGAGAGGTGTATTGGTGTATTGGGTATGAAAAAGATAAAAAAGGAACTGGATCACAAGGAGAGAGGCTATATTAATATCCTGTGGACAACAAAAGTATGAGTAAAGGCAAAAAAGGAAAAGAATGGGAACTGTGAAATCTTCCAAGGAGGAATAAATAGAAGTTGTCTTAGGGTTATTATTGTTGTGATAGGAAACCATGATCAAGGAAACTTAGAAGAGTTTAGGCAGGCTTATGGTTCCAAAGGGTTAGTCTATGATGGAAAGCAAAATCATGGTGAAAAGTAGCTGAGATGAAAGATGAGCAAGTAATGAGAGTTTCAGAGAGAGCACTGAGAATAGGACCAGACTTTTGAAACCCCAATCCCGACCCACCTCCAGTGCCACACTAATCATTCCCAAATAGTACCACTAACTGGGAACTGAGGATTCAAACAAATGATCATTCTCATTCAAAACACCACAGAACAATGGTTAGGCAGAAAAATGAGAGAATGGTTGTGGTTTTAAGCCCTTATAATGAACATTCATTGTACTGCACATTCCAGAACTCAGACAAGATGATGCTCAGTAAACAGTGTTGAATATGTCAAGGAAACAGCAAATGCACTGGAGCCCAACCACAAAGACTGACTGAGCATTTGCTCAGACAGAGATGGTGAAGGCAAAGAAGATTTTAGTCACCGTTACTAGTCTCCCAAGCTTTGGCAGTATCCATATCCCCAGGTAACCCTTGGAGAAGGTGGCCTAGAACCCTAACATGCTCTATGTATCTTCTGTCAGAGATCCAACCAATGATATACTAGCCTCTCAGGCACTGAATCTTTGCTGACATTTGGCAAATTCTGATTTTATTTCTTTGATTTTTTTTCCTTAATGTAGGTACTTTGGAGGATTGGTAGTGTCACCTCATACTTTCCTGCCTTCTGCTGATGCACCTGGACATGACTTTTAGAATTCCACTTCCACTAATCCTGTTTTTGATGTTGTTTACTGTATTTCACTGTATACCTTTCTGAGTCATTGCTCTTAGCCTTTCATCATAAATAGAATCTTCTACAACATGAAGATTCTACAACATTTATATAGTACTACAATCTCAAACAATTCTGCAGCATATTTGAGAGAGCCATGACATTCCAAACTCCTTTATGTCTTGGGCCACTATGGGGCATTTGAGTTGCCACCAGCCTGATTCACCTGTATAAACTCTGAGAGGCAAATGAGGACGTCATATACAAGAGGCCCTTCCACACTGACCATGCCATCAAAGCACAGGAGGCTCAGGCTATCCTTTCTGAAGAAGGTGGAGTTTTGTTTAGCATGTTATTAAACTTCTCAAGTTTCAAATGCTATGGCGCCACTCTGCTGACATAAATATCAACAGACAAAGTATATGGTTCCAAGCTCAGGCTTGGTAATGGCTCCTTTACCAAGTCTCGCAGTTTGCCTGATTTTGTGTGGTTTTCAGATGTGTGCACTGCATCTTAGCTCAAAGCCTTCCCATGAATTATGTACAGATTGGATTTGTGGATAATAATATATCCCATTTTTGCTCAAACTCCTACATTTTCTTGTTGGAATGAACTCTGATGGGCACAGTATGTTGACTAATTAATGGCAGAATAGGGATCAAAACCCAGGTCTCTGTGATTCTATTCCAGTGAGATTGAGTCTCTCCCTCTGCTGTGTTCTTCAAAGAAAGATGAGTTGAAAGCCTCATGAACTATTTTGAGGTCACACTCATGTAAGGAAATATTTACCTCCCATGCCCATCTACTAGTACGTTTCTTTCACCCAGGACTGAACTACTGCTTGGGGACAGTATGCCATAGTTCCCTCTGTGATAGAAGAATATTGTGGGCCCTTCTGGGATGACATGACAGACAGGAGTGGGCAAGTCTGCCTGCTGTGGACTATTTCCCACACAGTTGTAGCATAGAAGTGTGTTTAAAGATTAAACTCACTCCACTAAATGGGAGTAGGGGATGACATCTGCAGTACATGCTCATGGTCACCTGCATATAGACAAACCCTCAAATTGGAATTATATATAGAAACACTAGCTGGACACAAGCCAGTCTATGTCACTGATCAAATCTTTACTGAACTTCCATCCAATTAAACCAAAAGCTTCCTTGCTGTTCCTCAAACAACATGAATATCCTTTTGTCAAAGAGGACTTCTGCATCATTAATACACTATTAATAGAGTATTATGATCATCATAGTTCATGTAGCCCAGACTGGCCACAAATGAATTATGTAGCAAATGATGGCCTTGAACTTCTGATTGCCCTGCATCAAGTTGCTGAGTGCTAGGATTACAAGCATGCGTGTACATGCATGCATATATTATACCATGTTGGGTATATGTAGAATTGGGGATCAAACTTATGTGTGTGCTAAGCAAGCACACTACCAACTGAACTACATCCTGATCCAAAATATTTGTACTGTAAGTACCCTAACTTCACCCAGGATTACTAAAATAGCTCTTGCTACAATCTTCAAAAAGAAACTACATTTTTCCCACAATACTGAAGTGATTCAATATTTTATACACACTTGTATAAATGCCTATCTGCTTGTTTCGCACAGGTCTAAGGCTCCAATCAAAAGCCAATCTTCCTATTTAGATGAACACCTGTGGCAAATATTTATCTGAGACCCTGTATATCAAGGCAAACATGACTTTCGTATGTTGACATTAAAAAAAAAAAAAAAAAAAAAAAAAACAACTTTTCTTGCTGACTAAAACATCTCATTCTAGAAGAACTGGAATGAGCAATCTACTGATGGTCAGAAGCCACATGACCATGAGGATGCAGCTAGCACCACTATCACATGCATTGATTTCCATAGTAGGCACTGGAGTCTGCACAAGTTACTTGCCTTGCCTTGGTGATTGAATAAATACTAGGCAGAAGCAATATTAGAAAAGATTACCTGTTCTTTCCCTCATAGTTAGGGAGTATAGTCCATTGTGGCACTGAAGCCATGATGATTGACACTGAAAGTAGTTGGTCTTCCCACCTCTTTCCCAAGTGATTCTCAATCATGTCAAGTTGATGGTCAATATAAACCACCACAGTTGCCTACACAGCAATTCTGTTGGTCAATGCTCTAACTGATATGATCTAGACGCTACTGTTAAGGGTACAGAATCAGATATGGCCAGCAGTATCCCTGAAAGAGAAGCCAGGAATAAAGATGCCTGAGTCACGGCACTCACAGACAGCAATTCCAAGACAGGTGGAGGGAAAGAAGCACAGAAAAGTTGACACTCATCAAATGTATGCCAAAGAGTGAGAGTGAGTGAAACATTTGCACATTTGCCTTTATTTTCCCTTTCATGCGAACATGATTTTATTAAAAAAAAAAAAAAAAAAAAAAAAAAGCATTAAGGTAACTTTAAAGGGGCTCTTTCATAAGCAAAGCAGAAAGATTTCATTGGATAAAATAACATTTTTATACAGTTTATTGAAAAGTCTTTTTTCTTCTCTTAGCATTAAACAAATGACAGTGAATCAAGCAGTCAGCTGCATCGAAAATGAGGAGAAACTAGGGATTAGTTTGTAAAAAGACTCAAAACAAAAATCCAATCAGTTTGATCACAAATAGTTCACTGTTGTTCACCTTTTAATTTATCCCACTGTGTTTACTTCCCAGGTCTATTTTCATCACAGCACATGCTCTCCTGAAGGATAGATGTTCACTAAAGGTTGTCTTAGGGAATTAGCAAAAACTATAGCTTATGAGACATACACAGTCTTGGGCTCATGCAAGACCAGATAATTCAAGAGCTGTAGGCATAGAAGCTGTGATCACAGAAGAGCTGGTGAACAGAAGCTGAGGAGCATTGCTCTAGTATGCACCCTTAGAGCATGTTCTATCCTGCCCCCAAGCTTCATGTTATATGCACTGAGGTTCAAGATGTATAGCATGTGTGGGGAATACATCTAATACCAGCATTTCAGGGATGAAACAAATGAAGAAGAGGTGTAATGAGTTTGAAAAAAAAAAAAAAACTTCAAAATGCAACATGAGATGTCAATACCCCATTCTGTCCAGGGATTAGAAGATTTTTGGTGGAAAGGACACTGGAGCTGAATCTTGCAGAGGAGAATAAATTACATATGCATGCACATTAATGATCTGGCAAATGCACAGAACAGAATAGTGATGGGAGATGTCATTCTGTATGTATGTTTCTCATACTGGTTAATGAATAAAGCACTGTTGGCCAATAGGAAAGCAAGATAGGCGGGACTAGGAGACAAGGAGGAAATAGGAAGTAGTAAGGAGGAGCGAAGATGGAGAGACTGGGGAGATGAGACGCTGGCCCCTTTCCCCGGTAAGAAGACCACGTGCATATACATAGAAATGGGTTAATAATTAAGATAGAGCTAGCCGATAAGAAACTAGTAACTGGCCAACAGGATTATATCAAATCCAGAGTCTCTGTGCAGTATTTGGGGCTGGCGTGACAGCAAGACAAGACCAGGCGGCAGGCGGAAAAAAAACATACTCCTTACAGAATAGAGCAGATTTCAAGATCCATGAGCACAGTAGCCCAGAATCACATCTCTCCGCTAGACCTGATTGGCTCTACAGGCCCTCCTTTTGCTAAGGTTTCACCATGAGAAATAAGAACTGCCACATTGTCATCCTATGAGCATCTCTCCCCTCTGCTTAAGGCCAGTCCTTGCTTATATTTAGAAAAGCAAAAAATAGAATTGCTCAGGCTCAGAAAGGCCACTAAAACCTATTTGGCCACTGAACCCATGTTATTCACCTCCCTGCTTCTTATTGTTTCATGGTGTACCACAGGGACAAGGATACTTAGAGCCTTCACCTAAAGCAAAGATCATGAAACAAAGACAAAAAGTTGGAAACCTCTGACATCACTAAACCAGCACACCACCTACATGGCTACCTGTAAGGAGTATGGGTTTTTCCACCCGCCTCCTCTGGTCTTGTCCTGCCGCCGCACCACCAGCCCCAAATAACACACAGAGACTCTGTATATGGTATTATGCTGTTGGCCAGGTGCTAGTTTCTTATCGGCTAGCTCTGTCTTAATTATTAACCCATTTCTATGTATTTCCACGTGGTCTTAACGAGAGCGGAGGAATGGTGGTTCTGTTCTCTCCAGGCTCTCCATCTTGACTCCCCCTTATCCTGACTCCTCCTTAATACTTCCTCTTCCTCCATGTCTCCTAGTCCCTCCTATCTTCATTTCATTTGGCCAACAGTGCTTTATTCATTAACCAGTATGAGAAACATATATATATATATATATATATATAGGCATCTCCCATCAGCTACCCTCCTGATCAAGAGGAGACAAATGCCCCAATGGCTCAAGCCACTTAACCACAGTGAACATAACCTGTATTCCTTCTATTCCTTCATGATACCATCTATGACTCATTCATCAAGAGCATTAGCATCCCTAGAACTAGTCAGCAAAAACAGATCACTTAGTAATCGTCTGCATTTTGATAGGCCCCAAGTCTATATCAATGTGCTTCCCAGCTTAGGGAACATTAATGGCCATTCAAGTCTTTTTCCCAGTCCCACATATTTGCCTCTAGACTAAGACAGAAATGCATTCTCAAGCTACCCTTCCCTGCATCTTGCTCCTTGTCAGCTTTTCCTACAATGGTAAGAGGGATTTATACCAGTTTATAATTTTACAGCATCTGCTCTGAACAAAGTAATTACCTTCACAGTTCCCTGCTTTTGTTTTCATTACCCTTTCTTCCCTGGATCCCTTACTGTCCTCAGTTCATATGAAGAGCTTTGAAACACATATATGCCACTTCCTAGAAAGCATGTTACATCAACTCTTTTTGCCTCCTTTTTGAATAGCTGGCCAACACAGACTAAGTAAAATAAAAACCAAAAACACGTTTTTCTTTATTTTTTGTGGGTAGGCATATGTGTGGGGGGGTGGTGTGTGGGCAAGCATGTGTACACATGCACATGCACCATTTTTTACTTTGGGCTTTTAAAGGAGAGAAAGACTAAGAAGTGGGGTCTATAGGGACAGAGATCTGGGGAGACCTACGGATGGAGAACTAATATGACAAAATATATAAAAATTTTAAATATAAACTTTAAAAAATATAAATAAACCAATATGCATAAATGACTTATTTTATGAAATGAAAGAAATATAGGCTAAGAAAGTAATTCAAATGATGCAGTGCTTGTCTAGCATGCACAAGGCCCTGAGTTTCATCCCCAAATACTGTATAAACCAGGCATAATTAGTGCAAGCCTCTAATCCTAGAACTCAAGAAATATAGTCAGCAGGTAAGTACAATGTAAGCCTGAACTACATAAGACCTTATCTCAAGAACAAAGAGGAAAGACAGAGAAGAGATAGAGGGAAAAAAAATGTAGCCAGTGGAAAAAATGATGCACTTCATACCCATTCACTAAGTACTGCATGTTAATTCTCTACACCACAGTCTGGCATGGGGACAGACAATTCAGTGTACACTCTGCTACAGTGTAATGTATCTAACATGGAGTTTCTGGTCTTACCTTTTTCATGCTACTTTTCAATCCTGGGTCTGGAAGTCCCCTATACATCTCTCTCTCTTTTTTTTTTTTCCCTATAGCCCAGCAAAAAGCCAGAATCCAGCCACCAACAGGGACATTATTTAGATTACAGGACTTTTTCTGCAGCCATCCTATCTGCAGAACCTCACCAAGTATAGCAAAGAAAAGCAATATAAATGTTAATAGAAACTTGTCTTTTCACTTCTGCTTAGTCTAATCTACTGCAGCCCAACAAAGAGAGAATTGGAGGGTCAGGAAACTAGGGACCCTGAAATGCACAAGTTCAGGCAACTGGAGATCCCAGGATGATATCCAATTTCAGGCCAACAAGGCTCCATGGAAGACAGGACACAGGGTTTCTTGGGGTGTCTCCATGAAGGGACGCAACACAGTGTTCTCATGCTGGGACCTATGTTCCTCAGAGGCCATGAAATACTACCTGCCATGTTTGGTTATGGTGTGTGAAAGAGATATAAGTAGTTATCAGTACCTCTGTCCAAACAGGCAGACAAAGAAACCAAGTAAGTGGCAAGGCAGTGGATGGTACATATTCCTGAAGGGTAGGCTCCAGTTGTTACATGAATAAGAAAGAGATCACAGCCCAGTGATGGTGGCACATGCCTTTAAGTCCAGTAATTGGGAGGCAGTGACAGGTGGATCTCCAAGTTAAGGGCTAGAGAGTTCTACAGAGAGTATTCCAGGTCATTCAAGGCTACTCAGAGAAACTATGTATGTAATGTATGTATGTATGTATGTATGTATGTATGTATGGTTTGTACGTATGTATAAGTATTTAAGTTTTTTTCAAAAGGGTCAATGGGGCAAAGGAGAGTTAGATCAGGGAAATGCAGCCTCACTGAAAAGATGCTGAAGGGTCAACAAACAGTGAAAATGGTGTTACCAAGAGTAAGGTATTCATTACATGCTAATAATACACCACACACACAAAGAGAGACCTGGATGGCAATTTCTACAATATGAATGTTGAATTACTTGATAAAAGGAACTCTGAAAGTGGGATGAGTACCCAAGATGGGGATTTATCCCAAAATAGACTTCATGCCACCACAAATATCCATGTAAGAGAGGTATATAGGGAAGGTTCAAATGAGAGTACATACCATTGTAGCAGAAGGTAGAGCGAGTGGAGAGACAGGCACTGTAGAAAGAAGAAAAGAAAAAAGGACAACCACAAAGCGAGGGATGCTGGTCATAGAAGCTGAGAATAAGGAAAAGGACTCTCCCTATATCTTGGACCTCACACACTGCCTGTAAAAATGATTTTTGAACTTCAAACCTCCAAGAGAGTTATCGAATGTGGATTATTTTCAGCCAGGAAGCATTTGGTAATGTGTGATAGCAGCAACTGGGGAGGGATGAATCCAAGTTCATCAGAGTGTATTTTCAGAAATGTTGAAAGACAATGAAAATTACCATGCAAGCAAAATCTATAATGGAAGGGTCTGTACATTCATTGGCTGTATTTATGGATCCTGATAAAAGACATGAAAGAAATCGACCGGGAGACAATATAACAAGATTGCCCATGGAAAGCACTGTATCTGCTCAATGAACTTCTTAAATCTTAGGAATTATCAGGTGTCAAATTCTGCAATTTATTGACACTTTGTTTCTTTTATTCTAGAGTATATTGATTTTACAGAAAGAGAGAAACCCTGGTGGAATGGGTGATGATCTCATCCCTCCAGATTCCACTTTAATGATTCCAAAGGTACAGCATGTATGGCAGAGCTGCGACCTGGGTGAGCATGTGTACAGACTCAGGAACTGTAGTAGAATTTAAGAATTCTTCCCCAAACACTAACCAGAGAGAACACTGCTGGATGAGAAACAGAACCCAGTATTTCATCTGACTTCAACTCCAGGAAGGGTAAGGTTAACTAATACTTACTGAGGACTCATCTTACAGCTAGACTTCCATGTTTATCCTTCTACAGACTTTGACCATAGCTCTTTCTCAAAGTTCTCTCAGTATTCAGAAATCTGAGCTTTGTAAGACTGAGCCTGACTCCCTGAGCATATAGAGTACGAAACACAATACCCATCAGAGAAACCAGAGATAATCCACTAGCCCACATACCTTCCCACCCAGTGCTAATCTATATTCACAAAGGCTTTTCCAGCACTCCTGACTTGCCCTGTATATTATGACCCATGTTCATACCTCTGAAGTCCACTACTACTTGCTACTCTATGGTCTGAATGTCGCTTGTGGCTAAAGGAATCACTAAGGTAGCACCAAGCAGCCCCGGATGTGAACAAGCTACATCTCCTCTTGCACTGTCTCTAGACCCTGAGGCCACAGGTCAGACACACAGAGGTTATAAGACAGTGCCTTTCTGTCACCAAGGCAAAGGGCCTGAAGAGAGGAGTGGATTTCCAGTACAGAGGGAGGGTGAGGTTGAGCTCAGAGCCAATGTCTTGACACTGGGCAATCACTTGATCTAAAGCAAAAGACAGATCACTGCCTTCAGGATTCCTCAATAACAATATATAGCAAATTGAAAAGCAAAGGCACTTTATGAGCATCTGACACGATACCCTTCAAGCTACAGAGGACTGTGTTCAGTAAAACAGCAAGTACACATAACAGTGCAGTGAAAGGCTCAGTGCTCAGTTTGGCCTATATATCTGACTATGCCCACAGGTCTATTCTAACTCTTCATTTCTTGTTTTAGAAACTGTACTGGGAACTTAATTTTTAAGATAAAAACCACCAATTCTGTAGATATATAAAAAATTATCCAGCTAGTAGAGACTGAAACAGGTGACAAAGGAGGTACCACTAAAAAATCCTGGTAGCCACTTTCTATATCACTGCTCTGTGTCTTTGTTAAATACCCTGTTACTGCCTTCTGAAACCTTTCTTCACTATGCTGCAATATCTCCTTAGCACTCTGTGACTCAGTCGCCACAGAATATAGTGACTTGCCCAGGATAACACATTTTTCTGCTCAATTCTTCAGATTTTCCTGTCATCCTATTATAATTGCAGTGGCTTTCAGTTAATGCAGACAATCACAGGCCAAGTCCAACAACTTACACTTCATTATACAAACTACCATATCCTTCCAAGTCAAAGAGACAAAAATCACCATTGCACCATGGCTAGACAGGGAGAGTGCCTGTGCAATCATGGAGGCATGGTGAATGCGTGATTCTGTAAGATATATTTTACATTCCTTTATTGTTACTTTAAAATCTATATGTACATATCAACAGGCTCTGTTCATAGATAAAATAACTGCAGTACAGAAAAGAGGCAAGCTTCCAGAGTACAACAGATTATAAATGAAAATTGCTTCCATCAATAAACAGAATGGAGCACAAGGCTGCCCCTCACATTTAACACCATCTGGTGACTAGAAGCAAGAACACAGGTTTCTAAAGAAGATAGTGAGAAAGGTCAGCATTCTGCTCTGCTCTCTCTTCCAAGAGATATGTTAATTGTATGTAGTTTAATCGAGATTGTGTTTATTTCATTGCATCATGAATAATATAAACTCAGGTAATCTCAAGCTGAAGATCAGAAAAGCACAGCAGCAAAGTCACCAGAGAACTCTCACCTCTACTACTGCTCAGACCAAAGGAGTAATCCAGCAAACCTCAGACTGGATCTCCAGACAGCACCGCTCCTCACCAAATCAGAGACTACTGCCTGAGACTGTACTGAGCTCTTTATATTCTCTCTAGTGCTGTGATTAAAGGCATGAGTTCTGTTTTTCTTTTAGACTGATTCACTGATTCACTTTCATGTAGCACAGGGTGGCCTTGAACTCACAGATATCCATCTGCCTCTGTCTCCTGAGTACTGGGATTAAAGGTATGGACCACCACTACCCAACTTCTATATCTATAGCTAGCTTTGCATTCTAATCTCCAGGAAAGATTCATTAGATGATGATATCACAAAATTTCACCCCATCAGACTGGCTACATACAAATGCCTGCAGTTGTCCTCTCAAGAGTTTTTTCCTGTTATAACGAGCATGGTTCACATGGATCAGCATCCCCTCTTGCACAAGGTACAAAAATACTGCATTCTTTGCCCTATGGGGCCTTCTCTACAGCCAGAGGAGGAGTAAGGCTCCATGAAAGAGCACCATCTGAGATGTGTGTGTGTGTGTGTTTGGGGGGGGGGGTTAAGCCTCAAGGTGAGAACTGGCAGAAGAAGTGCCCCTTGCAAAGGAAGCACCTTGTGCAAGGATAAGAGGCCACAGTTCAAAGTGTCCTCTCATCCCCACTACCATGTGACTTGAAGCAAGTTAGTCAGTCTTCGCCTTATGTAAACTAAGAACATCCCTATGTAAGTGACTTCTCATCTGTGCAAAATCCCTTTGGAAGCATTAAATGGATATTAGCAAGGATAGACTACAGCTCTGGGAGAATGACCTAGCTTTTCAATGGTGGGGATAAACAAGTGGTCTTCAGAAGAGTTATAATTCTCAAAACTATAGGCAAGGCCCTAGAAATGTACCTTTTCCTGCTCTGGTTCTTCCAGAGCATAGTGGACCCATTGTAAAATGAAAGCACCACAAAACACCATGGCTACCCCCATTATCCAGTATGAAGTCTATCATCTACAATTGATCAAGGAGAAGCACACAAGAGGAATGTCAGCTGAATGATTCTATGGACAGCAAAGAACAAGAGAGAGAAGAGGCAAAAGCACCTGGGGAATCTGCCCTCCACTGCTTTGACATCAGGTCACACTTGCCCTGCTCAATGGTTATCATATGGTGTCACACAATGGAAAAACCCAAAGAAAACCGAGGTGGCTAGGAGAAGCATTCAGGTGACATATAATCAAACTTGTAAAAATCAACTTTGGCTTGCCGCAGATGGTCTTTCTTTGTGATTGATGAAAGCTCCTAGTGTTTACAGCTGGAGGGTCCAAAATTACATTTGCAGTACACAGCTAAGTCTTTCCAGGCACACAGAAATCAGACACATGCTCCCTGCCTCCAATTGCCCTGGCTTGCAAGCCAATTTCACACCCAGTTCCCAACTCTTTGAAATCATAAGAATTTTTTTAAAATATCAAGTTACTTTAGAAAAGTGTCAGTTTTAAGTAGTCCGATTGGCACTCTACCTATATGAATACAGACAGGTTTGGGGGAAGGAAAAGAACATGATTATGTTGCTCTATTTAGCTTCCAGATGGACCTACCTCCCACAGGCAACCCACATAACCAAGGGCTGATGTCTCTACTGGGATTTTAGTACTACTGTGCAGATGTGTGGGTGAGAACCCCCATAAAAATCAACAACAGTGAACACAGCTGAGAAAGCTGGGGAGACAGAAAGAAGAGTCAGCACACAGGGGCCCTTCGTATTGTATTTGTATCACTTTGATAGAGCTAGGCTTATAGTGAGACAGTGACACATGATCAGGCTGCTGAAGTCCTGCGTGCAAGGAATGATACAGCTCCAAACAGCATCTGGTAGGACCTATAGGAAAAATTCCCCTCACCATCTTGTGCAATGGGGGAATGAAGCACAATCCTGGAGAAGTATGTTTTCCACTGTAATGATCTTGTCTCCAAGGACAGAACAGATCCAGAAAATCAGGAAGTATGTAAAAAAAAAAAAAAAAAATAGCAGGAAGAGAAGTGGGGAAGAGAAGAAAGGGAAACGGGGCAGAAAGATAAGAAGGGATAGACTGGTTGCAGGTAGAACAAAGCAGAGATGAGAGTGTAATTATAATGGCTCATCAGGCCTGGAGGCTTTTGGTGGTTATTCAAAAATATCTCAATCTGGGCTGGCTAGAAAGATAGCTAAGAGTTTTGTAGCACTGTGTACAAACTGTTTTTGAGGCCAGAACCCATGTCCAGAAGCAGATGGTCAACACACACACAACATACTTATGGAGGTTTGTTGTCTCATAGTGCTTTGTTAGGGTCTTTTTCTTTTCTTTTCTTTTTTCTTACAGATTCACTGAATATATATTAGGGTTCCTGATTATGTCTTTTTGTGGGTTATTTGTATGTGCAAATACGTATGTCTCTGCCTATATGTGCTTCTTGGGCATTTTTATTATGTTTCTTTGCTTTGTCCTATTCTGGTTTATTTTATTTTATTGTAACCATTTTCTTTAGATGTCTGTTTGTAACCTAAATGAAGCAGAAGTGTTGATTTTGGTGGGAGGAAACGTGGGGAGGATCTGGGAAAAGTTGGAGGAAAGGAGACTACTATCAGAATGTACTCTATGATTCTATTTTTAAATAAGCACTTGAGGCTCTGGCAGTTCCCAATACCTACCTGGCAAATCACAACCTGAAACTCCGGTTCAGGGAGATTCAAAACTCTTCTTGACTCCCCAGTGTCTATATACCATGGTGCATATACATCCATGCAGCCAAAATACTTAACATACATACATTTTGTTTTCAAATGAATACCTCGTCTAAAAGATATAAAACAAGAAGAAGGTTAATTATGATTGTCAACTTGAGATTTAGAATCACTATGAGACTTTATCTACATTATGTTACCAGAGTAGGAAGCCCCACTAATTTTGAACTATATCATTTTCTGGGCTAGGGTCCTGGAATGAGTAAAAAGGAGAAACTAAGCTTAGTACTAGCAGCCATCTGTGCTTCTTCATTGTGGATGCCTCCTTAACTTTGCTAACACAATAGACCAAACCCTCCAACTGAGACACAAAATAAAATTTCCTTCCTGAAGATACCCTTCAAGGTATTTTGACACAGCAATAACAGAAGTAACTAATTCACACACAACAATATTGACTCAGTTCCAGAGGCTGAGAGTCCTTAAAAGGTTTTAAAAGGGTTGTGAAAAGATTTTCCAATCAAATGGACCCAAGAAGCAAGCAGGTGTGACTATCCTAATATCTAACAAGTTAGACTTGAAACCAAAATCAATCAAACAGATGAAGATATTCATGTCATATTCACCACAGAAGAAATCCATCAACTCAATCTCTCAATTCTGAACATCTATGCCCCAAATATAAAGGCACCCACATTCGTAAATGAAATGCTACTAAGATTCAAAGCTCACATAAAACATCGCACACTTATAATGGGAGACTTCAACACCCCACTCTCACCACTAGACAGGACCACCAATCAGAAACCTAACTAACAAACAAAAGAACTAACAGGAGTTATGTCTCAATTGGGTTTTACAGACATTTATAGAACATTCTATCCAAACACAAAAGAATATACCTTTTTCTCTGCTCCACATGGAACCTTTTCCAAAATCACTACATACTAGGTGACATAATAAACCACAACAGAAACAAAAAAACTAGATTAGTCCCCTGTATCTTATCAGACCACCATGCTTTAAAGTTGGAATTAAAAAGCAACACAAATCTCAAAAAACCTATAAACTCATGGAAACTGAACAATGCACAATTGCATCATACATGGGTCAAAGGTGAAATAAAGAAAGAAATTAAGGACTTCCAAAAATTCAACAAGAATGAGGACACAACAAACCCTAACTTATAGGACACCTTGAAAGCAGTGCTACAAAGGAAGTACATTGCACTAAGTGCCCATATGAAGAAAACGAATGATAGTCACATTATAGAATTAACAGCACAACTGAAAAACTTAGAACAAAAAGAAGCAAACTCACACAGGAGGAATAGATGCCAGAAAATAATCAATTTGATGGCTGAACTCAATAAAGTAGAAACCAGGGAAATAATACAAAAAAAAAAAAAAAAAAAAAAAAAAAAATGCAACAAATAGTTCAAATAGTTGGGGTTTTTTTTTTTTTTTGAGAAAATAAACAAAATAGACAAACCTATATCCAACCTTTATCCAAACTAACCAAAAAGCAGAGACAGAACATGCAAATTAACAAATTCAGAAATGAAAAAGGGGACATAACAACGAACAATGAGGAAATCCAGACAATTTTCAGGTCATACTTTGAAAACCTGTAGTCCACAAAATTTGAAAATTCAAAGGAAATGGACAAACTTTTGGATAACTATCACTTACCAAAATTAAATCAAGAACAGATAAACAACGTAAGTAGATCTATAACCCCTAATGAAATAGAAGCTTCCCAACCAAAAAAAAAAAGTCCAGGGCCAGATGGCTTCAGTGCAGAATTCTACCAGAAACTCAAGGAAGAGCTAATACCAATACTCCTCAAATTGTTCCACACAATAGAAACACAAGGTTCACTACCAAACTCTTTTTACAAGGCCACAATTACCTTGGTACCAGGAAGCATCACCATCCCCGATTTTAAGCTCTAGTCTGAAAACAGCCTGGTATTGGCACAGTAATAGACAAGTAGAACAATGGAATCGGATCGAAAATCCTGGTATTAACCCACACACCTATGAACACCTGATTTTTGACAAAACAGCTATAAGTATACAATGGGGGGAGGAAAGCATCTCCAACAAATGGATCTACACACAACTGGATGATGGTATGTACAGGACTGCAGATAGACCCACGTCTATCGCCATGCACAAAAAACAAGTACAAATGGATCAAAGACCTGAATATAAATACATCCACACTGAACCTCTTAGAAGAGAAAGTGGGAAGTACCCTTGAACAAATTGGTACATAGATCTCTTACAGAACATAACTCCAGAAGCACAGACGTGAGATGGACAATTATAAAGGGGACCTCCTCAAACTGAGAAGCAGCTTTCAGGCAAAGGACACAGTTGACAAGACCAAATGGTAGGCCACAGACTGGGAAAAGATTTTTACCAATCCTGCATCTGACAGAGGGCTGATCTCCAAAATATATAAAGACCTCAAGAAACTAGTCAACAAAACACCAAATAGCCCTATTAAAAAATGGGGTACAAAACTGGAGAGAGAATTCTTGTTAGAGGAAATCAAAAAGGCTGAAAGACACTCAAGAAAGTCCTCAACATCCTTACCTATCAGGAAAATGTAAATTAAACAACTCTGTGATACCATCTTACTCCTGTCAGAATGGCTAAAATTAAAAACACCAATGACAACTTATGCTTGAGAGGGTGTGGAGAAAGGGGAACAGAACACTCCTCCACTGCTAGTGGGAGTGCAAATTAGTACAGCCATTTTGGAGATCAGTATGGTGGTTCCTCAGGAAAATTGGAATCAATGTACCATAGGACCTGGCAAGCCCCCTCTTAGGCATATACCCAAATGATCCACATCCATGCAACAAAGACATGTGTTCACCTATGTTTCATAGCAGCATTATTTGTAATAGCAAGAACCTGGAAACAACCTAGATGCTCCTCAACTGATGAATAGATAAAGAAGATGTGGCACATTGACACAATGGAATACTATTAGCTTGTCCTGCTCTATAACTTCCTTCTCTGGAACATGAGGGCAGGGCCCACAGATCTACATGTTAGGGTCCACAATAGACCTCAGGTCTCCAAAGAGAATGAGTGATAAGGAACAGGAAAACAAATCCTTAATGTGACGATTCCTAGGTTTAAGCTGGACTGTTTCCTAAGCTTTGTCTAAAGCAGTGGTTCTCAATATGTGGGCAGTAACCAATTTTGGGACCACATATCAGATATTTACATTAAGATTCTTACCAGAAGAAAAATTATAGTTATGAAGTAGCAACAAAATAATTTTATAGTTCATGGTCACTACAACACGAGGAACTGTATTAAAACGTGGCAACATTAGGAAGGGTTGAGAACCATTAGTCTAAAGGATACAACCCATGTTTCATGCCTATTCATATTCATAAAAATAGAAGCAACAAGATCCAGTCATAGGAGAAAAACAATTTTTAGAATGAGTCTTTCTTTCAAAAAGGGCACCTATTTAGATAGTATTATCATAAGATGACACACAACAATGGCATATGAGTATAATAGTAATGCCTGCCTTCCCAAAAGTGACACAAATTATAATTAAAAGTATGTGTATGCAGACTAAGCAAGCAGCAATATTCACTGCAGTGGTGACATGGAAAAAAATGATTAACAGAATCTCAGAGAGAATAATGACTACAACCAGAGGACAAGGGAGGATGCTACAACCAGCAGCAAGGGAGGAGAGATGAACCGAATCTTGTCCCTCTCTATGACAGAAGGGACATGGAACAATGCCATGAGCAATTGGGGTAAGCACTAGCTTGCAGGAGATATAAAGTACCACCAACACACTCTACAAGATGAAGAATCAAATATATTTTCCTGTGCATCATCTTATGAGAGGAATGGACTGGTCAGATGATGAAGTGGAGTGGTTCCCTCCAGACTGTCACTACATAATGATGCTCTCCTTCACAGAAGATTCTGCAATGATTATAACTCAAAATAGCTCAATACCCCCAAAGAAAGTACTTCCTGTATCTTTCAAGGCCTATTCCAAATCAACAGAGGATATTTGAACTAGAATAATCCATAGCAGGAACTCAGGGCATGTTGGACACAAGACACAACCCTACTGTGAGCATAGGTTCCTATAAGCTTATAAACACCACTGTCTCTGCCCACTGAACAGTAATGCCACAGGAAGCACATGAACTGTCATAAACAGGTCCCTAAAGGAATGTGGAAGTTTACATATCACTCTGCTGTCCATTTAAAGCACCATAATGGAGAAAACACTCTGATGGTGGGCTACATCATAAGCAAGCTCACTGGCATTAAAACAGTGTGGACATCTATATGTGTGTTTGCATGTAGGAGAGACAGCTACAGATGTGTGTGACAGACACAGATGAATGTATGTGAGATAGACAAAGACAGAAAAACAGACAGACCAACAAGACATCGAGGAGAAAGGGGCATGGGGAATGAAAGATCCAGGCAGACACAGAGAAACCATTACACAACATATTTAAAAGTGGCAAGAGACAGGTATGGTAGTATAAGACTATAATTCTAAACTCAGGAAGGAAGACAGTGAGCTTATGACACCCTTGGCTCATGATAAGGTCCATACTGGCATGAGCTAAGACACTGTATATCAAAAAAAAAAAAAATAAATAAATAAATAAAATAAATAAGTAAATAAATAAGCTATTGCAGTTAAATAAGAATCAGATAAACAAATAGGCTGAATAGATGTTTATTCAGGGAGAAATAACTTACAACCTAGAGAGATGAACAAAAGCAAGTTCCACCAGATGCTCTCCTCTCTGCGACCCACCAGCAAAAGAGCTTTCCCTGGCTCCTCTTCAGACCTCTTTCCACAGGTCACTTCCACCCCTGGCTCCACACCCCCAATGGGTGTGGTCAGTGCCACAGAAGGAGACAAAGTGAGTATCCCACTACAATTCCCCTGTTAGTCTAAAGAAAAGATTTAGGCTTGATACAAAACTATATACAAAACAGTGAATAACAAGTATGCTCTAAGAAAAGGAAAATTGAGAAAAAAACCACCTACATATCTAGTCCTAGGGTAAAGGCATAACGGAGTTATAATAGAATTGTCCTAAGCTGGCAAGCGTAAGTCTAGTACCTAATATATCTAACTAGGAAGAGAGAATAATAGTTGTGATAGTTTAATCTTCACCCTCATCAAGAACTGAGAAAGAAAATAACGATACTAGGTTAGACAGGAAGTGCAGATGGGCAACTTCCAAAAGGTGCAGCGAGGACAGAAACAGCAAGCTACCTGAACAGTACCCAAAGTCTCACAGCAACGTTGGTACACCCAGTTTTGGCTAAGGCTAAGAGAACTTGACAGACCACAACAACAGCAGGGAGGTAGAAAGGCTGTCTTACCCGGACTTGGCAAGGTCCAGCAGTCTTCTATATTTTTCTCCTATAAGCACATAGGACTGCAAGTCCAAATCAGTGGTCAAGGTGGGGGCAGTTCTTTGCCCAAGAGGCCATTAGCTGAGGCAAGAATGAACTCCAGCGGAGCAAGAACAGTGTCCAACATATTTTCAGGAAAGTGTACAGTGCTATCAGGAGCAACAGTGCCTCATGTCAATGGAGTACTAATATTAAAACATTTAAATGCCATGTTCTGCATGTCTATGAAGTGATTAAAGATTAAGCATCTATGTCTGACTAATCTCATAGGTAAAGGAAACATGAGTGAAGATAATCTGTAATACTCAGGAACTTAGCTAAAAAACTGATTGAAACTTCCCTGAGTAAAGCAGGAACATATACTTAAACAATATAACTATGAACATATACACGCATCTAAATCCCTAAAATAGAGGTAGAGTAGAAATGTCAAGACAAGAGGTAGAACTATAAAAGGCAGCATGATAAATATCCCAAATTGTACAAAAAAGTAGAAGGGAGCAAAGACAAAATTAAACCTAGGAGGCTGGGTAGCTCCTAGCACTTAGGAGGTGGAGGCAGGGGACTGGAGTGCTCAAGGTCGCATGCTACTCTTCATGAACAAACTAATAATCACAAAAAAGGAGTGGGTGAAGAGAACTAGTGATAGCAAATACAAGTCCAAATAGATCAAAGACCTCAACATAAATAGAGCTAAACTGAACCTCTTAGAAGAGAAAATGGGAAGTACCTTTGAACAAACTGGTACAGGAGACTGCTTCCTGAAAATAACACCAGTAGCACAGACACTGAAATTGACAATTAATAAATGGGACCTCCTCAAACTGAGAAGCTTCTGTAAGGCAAAGCACACAGTCAATAACTAAACAGCAGCCCACAGACTGGGAAAAGATCTTCACCAACCCCATGTTTGATAGAGGGCTGATCTCCAAAATATACAAAGAACTCAAGAAACTAGTCAACAAAACATCAAATAGCCCTATTTGAAAATGGGGTACAGAACTAAATAGAGAATTCTCAATAGAGGAAATCAAAAAGGCTGAAAGACACTTAGGAAAATGCTCAATTTCCTCAGCCATCACAGAAATGCATATCAAAATAACTCTGAGATACCTATCAGAATGACTAAAATCAGAAAAAAACAATGAGAGCTTATGCTGGAGAGGATGTGGAGAGAGGGAAAGACTCTTCTAATGATGGTGGTAGTGCAAACATTTACAGCCATTTTGGAGATTAGTATGGCAGTTCCTCAGGAAAATGGGAATCAGTTTACCACTAGACCTGGCAAATAATCCACATCCATATGACAAAGACATCTGTTCAACTATGTTCATAGCAGCATTATTTGTAATAGCAAGAACCTGAAAGCAACCTAGATGCCCCTCAACTGAAGAACAAATAAAGAAGATGTAGTACATTTACACAATGGAATACTATTCAGCAGAAAAAACAAAAACAATGGGATCTTGAAATTTGCATGCAAATGGATGGAACTTGAAGAAACCATCCTGAGTGAGGCAACCTATTAACAAAAAGAGGAACATGGTATGTACTCACCCATACATGGATTTTAGATAGTGAGCAAAGGATCATCAGCCTATAATTCACAACACCAGAGAAACTAGGATACAAGGAGGAACCTAAGAGATTCACACAAGGTCCCTCACAGAAGGGGAAAGGAGCAAGATCTCTTGAGCCTATTAGGAGTGGGGGATGGGGCAGTGAGGATAAGGAGTGAGGAGAAAGAGATGGGGAGGAAAGGAGAACATGTGGGACTAGGAAGAGTAAGTCAGGGGATGAATAGATGAGAGAGAAAGAGAGAGAGAGAGAAGTAGAGAGGTAGCGAGCGAGAGAGAAACACCATAATAGAGGGCACTATTTTAGATTTGAAGAGAAAACTGACTCTAGAGAAATGTCCAGAAACCTATAAGGCTACCTTAAATGACCTTCCCTTATAATGAGATTGATAACTAACTTATAAGCCATCATAAAGCCATCATCTAGTAGCTGATGGAAAAAGAAGCAGACACCCACAGTTAAACACTGAGCTGAAAGGACTCCTGGAATCCAGTTGTAGAGAGGGAGGAGTGATAAGAAAAGGGGTCAAGACCAGGCTACAGAAACCCACAGAGACAGTTGACCTGAACAAGGGCTAGGCGTCGTGTTAAAGGCTTTTACCTCAAAATATGAATGACTGTAGTAGACAAGGAAGACAGAAGAAAACTGTTGGAGGTGGTGGATCACAGATTGGAACTATGGTTTTATGCGGGCACACTTATCTCCAAAATGATCTTTTTCTATGCCAATCATGACTCAATAAAGTATTCAAATTAGGTGTAAAGACCCCAAAGCAGGCATATGCTGAAGGAGTAGCAGCTGGCTGGTGGTCAAGATTAAAGTTACTGACTAGCTTGGTCTTCTGGCAAAGAATATGAGGCACAGTCACCTTACCAAAGCCACACGGGATTGTCTGATTCACCCGCTGCAGTTGTCACATGCCTGTGCTCAGCCTGGGGCAGGACACAGGCACATGAACCACAAATGAGTGCATGAGGAGAGATAAGAGACTTGGATAAATCTTTTTACAAAGGAGGGATAGGGGAACTGAAAGAGGGAGGGAGGGAAGGAAAGAGGGAGAGGAAGATGGAGGGGGACAGTGAAAGGGTGAGGGAGCGGGAGACAGCATTTGCAAGAAATATCCTAGAAACTCTATATTAAGATAACTACAGCCACCTTCAAAACTCTCACCATCAGAGGTCACCACCTCCTCTCTCTCTCTCTTAGCTGCCTCTGCTGCCATCAATTTCAACATCTTCCCTCATGGAAATTCTTACACAGTCCTTGGGGCCTGTGCACATACTTTTCTGTGTGTCTGGAATACCATCCACACCTTTCCAGTATGGACCAATACCTTACTGGTGATCAATCAAATTCATTTCTTGTGTTGATAACGCCTCCTGTCTAAGCCATTCATGACAATTGTCTTTGGAGCAAGCATGTCCTTGTCTATGCTTGCATGTCATTCTTTGCCATTCTCCATTGCACTGCTTATAATTCTACAACTCAATTCTGTTTTACTCACAGTTCTCCCACCACTCAAGATTCTGAAGCTCCTTAAGGGCAGAACTGTTTGCTTTTCTTGTGTAACCCTTATTGTCAATGGTCAAAGAACAATGCTGGCACTCAGATCTTAGTTGGCTGCCTGCAGGGATAAATCAATAATGTCACACAGCAGTAGGTGGCACACTACAGTAATTTAATTCCTAGTCACAGCCTCTTTGATATAAAGGAACTCTTCTATTTTTAATATACCCCACATTTCTGAAGATGATACTACTATGGGATTAGAGATGCAATAAGCAGCTTGCAACCCACAACACACTCAGCAGCTCAAAATGACAACTTTAATTCAATGAGTTCAAACAGTGGTGAACCTTTTACCACATTCACAGTTATTTACAAAGGGAAATGCATGCCTGTGGTTGCTTGCCAAAGACAGACTCAAACAAAGATGACAGGTGTCTTTCAAATGTTAGTTTGTTTTTCAAACTTTGAGCTTTGATGAGAATTGCCTTCTCTCTCTTGAAATTGAGAAATTAAGGGAGACTGACTTGTTTTTGATCATCATCCATTTTTCGAAACATCCATCAATCCATTTATCTACTGCTCATCTCATCATCTACTTGTCCATACATCTAGTCATTCATTTACCTACTCATTCATTATATTGTGTATCTATTTATCTAACCATCCATCACATTCATACATCCATTCATTCACACATCTATTTATTCATCTACCTAACTACCAACCTATTGATTCAATCTATCTCTCTTCTTTCATCCTTTCTTACTTTGTTCCCTTCATTGTTTGTCCTTCCTTCTCTCCTAAATGGCAGACCTTAAAACTATGTAATAGTAAGTTTTACCATCCCAGACTATTAACAGAGATAATGGAAATGAACACATTGTAATATATTCAATATGATTTTAAAAATGACAAAGATGTAGGGGACACACATAAAGAAGTGAATGGCTTCTTAGAAAAGATCACAGTGCCATGTCTAAGAAATAATGACCAAACTTTTACTCTCAATGAATTGGACTTGTCTTTTTTTTTAAGTCTTACAGTTTGGGATTTAATATTTAGACTTCTGATCCACTATAAATTATTTTTCATTCAATCCTTTATACTGGATAACAGTATCGAACTGGTTCAAGTGCTCGATTCACCTTAGTTTGCAGATTCTTAAGATGAGGAACACATGATGCATCCTTCGCATGGCTAGACTCAGAAGCAGGCTCTGGGCTGAGATGTTCAAAATTGTATGTCCAAACTCCTCACAATGAATCCAGTTAAATATGTGCAGGTCAGAAATGTGCTTTCTCTTTCCTCCCTCCTCACATAGGGCTATAGTATACCCCAAGTAAATAAACACACTGAAATAGGCAGACATTTGAAATGGCATGTATCAGATTTGTTACTAGTTAACTTCAGGACATTCATTTTACCTCAAAACCACCCACATATTTGGAGGAGTCCAGAGTCTTTTTTTCACATCTCTCTTCCTCAAGTGGGCTTTCATTTTTACCTAGTTTACTCAATCAGCAGTTACCCAGTACTTTGAATCTTACTGTGGTGATAGAAAACTAAATGAAATAACCCATCCCTGCAGGTAGGAACAAAGCTGAAGATGGAAGACACAAACTGAACATTGGTATTACACTACCTTCCCAAGATTTAGCAATAACAAAAGGAACTTCACATATGAATTCCCAAACATCTTACTCAGTGTTCTTAAAGGATATTACCCATCCCCAGCACAGCTGTGCAGGGTAGAGAGAGTACAGTACCATTGTTTAGGATACACTGAACAACAACAGGAACTAAAGGAGGAAGGGTGCATGTTCAAGGAGGGAGTATATATGGCAGAATAATCCCCAGGGATAAAAAGCAAAGTGCTAGGCAGCATTAAGGGCATGAACAACTGTAGAGTTAAACACAAGTACAAACAAGGAATGGGCTGGAATCAGCATCCAGCCTTTGTGAGAATTTACATCTATACCCAACAATCAGAAAAGTCAGCCAATGAAGAGGGGGAAAAAAAAAAAAAACACATACAAATGAGCCTTGCTCTAACACAGAGTATTATAAAACAAGGAGGCCTGCCATAAATGTAAAGTATCCCCCAAAGTAAGAAGAGGCATTAATATGATTGGGTAGGAGGGTAGGATCTTGGGTTGAGAGGGGGCTGTAGAGTTCCTTATAATAAAACTTGTATTTCAGGTAATAGAATTAGGTTCTTAGCACTAATGTCATTTTCTGCTAATTGAATGTGCCAAGGATCCCTCAGAGTCAGGATATTGCAAGTGGAATGCAAATGGAGCCAACTTAAAGAGAAAGAGCCTTTCCTCCAAGACAGGTGTGTTCAAAAGCTGAAAAATGGGGCCTAGGGATTGAACCTCCAGGGGTAATATAGAAATGAGAGGGAGTTTGGACAGATGCTTCTCTGAATAGCTTAGGGATGAAGTGGGAGATAGCAAGTCCTCCAGGGGTGATCTACTTTGGTTGGTTTGGAGATGAGGGCTACTGACTGAGCAGAGGGACAGTGGCTGCTCTGTATTCTCCCTGGTGGAAAAAACTCATGAAGATCACTGTACTATCAGACTATTCAGCCAGCAGAGCACCAAGAGACTCATATGACACCCCCCCACACACAGAGAGAGGGGGAGGGAGGGAGAGAGAAAGAAGAAAGGAGGTACTTACCAACACTACCCTGTCCTTGAGTGCATCAGAGTTTAGGACCAACTGAGTTCCTTGGTTAAACTGAGTCACATCCTGCTTACACCTGCTGCCACATGATGCACACTTATCTAGAGAATCTTACAGTCTGAAACAAGTCCAGTTTTACTAACTAATTATCCAAGCTATCCTAGGGTACCATGAGCAGAATGTGATGAACAGTCAGTAAATTAAGGAAAAGAATCAAGGTTCATACTTAAAAAAAAAAAAAAAAAAAAAAAAAAAAAAGCTATAAAACCTCAGCAAGGGTTCTTGTAATAAGGATTGTCCTGTATATATGATCCTCTTATTAGTTAATTAATAAAAGACTGATTGGCCACTACAGGCAGAAAGATAGATGGGATTAGGAGACAAGAAGAATGCTGGAGAGAGAGGCCGAGAAGAGATGTCATGTAGCTTCAAAGGAGTTAGAGGTCTGGACCCTTCTCTGGTAAAATAAGACCACATGAAAATATTTAAATGAACAGAAATGGGTTAATAATTAGGAGAGAGCTAGCCAATAAGAAGCCATAGCCATCGGACAAAAATGTTATAATATAGTATTCATGTGTTTATTTGGGACAAAGTGGCCATAGGGCCCGGGTAGAAAGAAATTCCAGCAACATTCTTGAGCTCCTAAGACACCATCTTTAGTATCTAACAAATGGGACAGGGATATGTCTCTGGCAGCTTTCTGTGAGAGTTAAATGTGTAATGTGCTGTGTAGGATTGAGCCTAACCTCTGTTAAAACTCCATGGATGATAAACTGTCACTGACAGTTGGTTCAAACAAGCAGGACTATTGTGGAAATAGACCATGCTTTGAAGCCATCTCTTTCCATACTAATTTTCCAGCTAATCTCCAAGCCTTCCTACCTCCTGCAGCCCTGCACATAACATACTCAGTTTGCTGACAGTCAGGGACACAGTGTGTTTACAAGGCCCAAGAGCTGTAAGACTTCTCCAAAGGCTCCATATATCAAGAAGCCTCTGTCTCTACATGTGGTCCTGCCCTGTCTAAAATGAGTAATGACAGAAGACAAAGAAACCAGGAATTTTTGTTGAAGGAACCTGTCCTTTCCCTTTCTTCTCTTGACTCTCTTGTATTGAGTGACAGCAGAAAATGTTCTCAGGAAGGCAGAGAAGTAAACCCTCTGAAAGGTATCCAAAGAAGCACATTCTTAAGCTTCCCATAGACCTGGGTAAAACTGACAGTCCTGGAATCCTCAGAGGCAGCAGAGGGAGGGAGTGAACAGAAACTAATTAAGTTCCTCCCTGGGCTTGATAAAGAGGAATGTGTCTCCCCCAATGAGATGAGATGGCTTAATTACTGCTATTAATACAGAATCACTGAAAGCCAAAGATGCAGACATGCATGAAGGATGAGGATGGGGATGGGATATGAACCCTCCAGGGTCTACGTACAAAAACAGAAAGATATACCCAGAAATACTTAAGACATAGGAGATCTCTAGAAGGCTCCGAAGTCAATGCAGGAACCTGCTTGCTATATCCCTCTATTGAACACAGCAGGATTTCGAAAAACACAATGTTTATCACATGGGAGGGACCATAAACAGACTAGTCAGTTTATGGGAAGGAGCACAAGAGAAGTACACAGGCAGGGCAGGAAGAGGTAGGCCTCATGGTGGCTGTAAACTAGGTCAAGCACAACCAACTTCCAATATGTCATCTACAACAGCACACTAGTGCCTGCTCAAATCAGTCCAAGAACTTAGAAAGGCACATGTGATGGACACTCACCATATATTAATTCATACTATCCTACACAAAGATCAGGAATAAAGCAAAGCCTCAAAACTGACAGACCCCCTAGACATTTTAGGTATAAGGGATTATGCTTTACAAAAAAAAAAAAAAAAAAAAAAAAAAAAAGACAAACTACACAGTACAGTTCAACCATTTCCTTCTGATTATCACCTGCCAAAGAAGTTGTATCTTTGAGGAGAGTACAGGAGTGAAGCACAACATGGAAACAATTTCTGAGATACTTATCCTGCTCTTCATGCCATTTACCACTCAGTGTTTATCCAAAACATGAAATTAAGCTGTGAGTGATATGTTTGTGTCTCTGGAGACCTGTGTCTTTATCAGCTTCCCCTGAACAGGCTCCCTCCCATGCGCATGCTGTCCTGTTGTACACAAGTGCACACAGCCAAATCTGAACTGGAAAAACTAAACAAACCAGGAATCCAAATGCCCCCTCAATGTTTCATGTGGTTCACACATAACATAGTCTTCTAGAAAACATCAATCACAGTCTGGCTCCTAGGAAAGTGGGGGAAATGAAAGGTTATGACCATTACTCAAAGCCCCTGTCTCTCCCAACTGCAGAGCCTACTCATCAATAGACTGACATTCCAAGATGTAAGCATGAAAATCTGTAGTTTGAAAATGCCACAGCAGACTCCCTATTCTACCAGAGACCAGACAAATGGGGAAATGTCCGGATAGGCTGCCTGCCCAGAAAATACCCTCACCCTCTCACTCTCTCCACATTCTCCCACCCGAGCCCCAGTTCCCTGCCCTCCTAGTATCCCTTCTCCAGCCTCCAATTAGCGGCTATTACCCACTGTACCAAAAACAACATAGACTGTAAGAAGTCCAGGCCACTCTAGCAGAAGACTAGAGAAGGAACAGAAACCAAGGAAGAAAACACCCAACAAAGGCATACTCATAAATTGGCACATAGACCTAAAATCAACTCAAACCCAGATTCCTAGATGCCAGCATAAGAACACAATCTACAACAGTCAAGGCAATGTGTCACCACCAGAACCTCTGAATATTCCAACACAACAGATGTACAAGTAAAAGTCCATAAAAACAACTTTATGGAGATGATCAAGGTTCTTAAAGAGAAATGAATAAATCCCTTAAAGAAATTTAGGAAAGCACAAATAAATAACTGGAAGAATGAATAAATTACATTAAATACACACACACACACACACACACACACACACACACACACACACACACACACAGAGAGAGTTGTAAAATCCAGCAATAACATAAACTAAGCAATTTCTGGAAATAGAAAAATCTAGGTAAGTGAAGACAAACCATGAACACAAGTATCACCAACAGAATACTAGATATGGAAAAGAGAATCCCAGCTGTTAATGATACAAAAGAAGAAATAGATATATCTATCAAAAAAAATGTTAAATCTAAAAGGCTCCTAAACATAGCATCCAGCAAATCTATAATACTATGAAAAGACCAAATCTAAGAATAATGGGAATAGGAGACGATTTCCAGATCAAAGGCCCAAAAAATATTTCAACAAAATCATAGTAGAAAAAATTTCCTACTCTAAAAGGAGATGGCTATAAAGATACAAGAAGTTTACAGAAGACCAAGTAGGTTGGATCATAAAAGAAAGTCCAACATATAATAATCAAAGAATACTAAAAGCTGCAATGGAAGAAGAGCAAGTAACTATGGGAATTACACAAAACTTCTTAATGAAGACTTAAAAGCTAGAAGGGCCTAGACGTATATGTTGCAGATTCTAAGATACCAGAGAAGCCAACCCAGACAACAATACCCAGAAAAACGTTCACTATACAAGGAAAAACCAATATATTCCATAATAAAGTCAACTTTAAAAAACAGCTACCACAAATACAGACCTACAGAAAATACACAAGCAAAAACACAGGCCATATTTTCATACCAGCAACACCAAAAGAAGGGAAAAACACACACACACACACACACACACACACACACACACACACACACACACACACACACACCAACAGCAACAACAAAACAGGAATTAATAATAATTGAACACTGATATCTCTCAATATAAAAGGTCTTAATTCCCTGATAAAAGGACACAGGCTTAACAGAATAAATACAAAAACAGGATCCATCCTTCAGTTGCAGACAAGAAACACACTCAACATCAAAGATAGAAATTATCTCAGAGTAAAGGGCTGGGAAAAGATTTTCCAAGCAGATGAACCTAAGAAACCACCTGATGTAGCCATTCTAATACCTAACAAAATAGACCACAAAGCAAAGTTAATCAAAAGATACATCCAAGGAAAAATTCACCAAGATGATTTCTCAATTTTAACATCTATGACCCAAACACAAGGGCACCCATGTTAGCAAAGGAAACACTACTAAATTTTAAATAATACATCAACCCTCATATGTTGGCAATGTGAGATTTCAATACCCTACTTTCAACAAATGGACAGGTCATCCAGACAAAAACTAAACTAAACAGAGAAATATTGAAGCTAACAAGGGTTATGGACCAAATAGACCTAAAAGATATCTATAGACCACTTCACCCAAACACAAAAGAATACACCTTCTTCTCAGCACTGCATAGAAATTTCTCCAAAATGGATAACATACTCAGTCACAGAAAAAGTCTCAACATATATCAGAATATTGAAATAAACCCCTGTATCCTACCAAACCACCATAGATTGAAGCTGGATGTCAACAACAAACAGAAAACTTATAAACTTGTGGAAACTAAACAACTCTCTCCTGCAGAACTACTAAATCTATGCAGAAAGAAATTAAAGACTTCCTAGAATTCAATGAATATGAAGGCACAATGTACCCAAACTTGTAGGAAACAATGAAAACAGTGTTTAGAGAAAAGGTCATAGCACTAAGCGCCTACTTAAGGAAATGAAAATCTTATACTAGCACGGATCTCCCTGGGAAAGGGGAATAAAATAGATTTTGGCAGGTGGACTGGGAGCAAGTAAGGTGGGAACAAGAGAGTTTAGGTAGTATATGGGAAAGGTGGAGGGATCGAGGGCTGGAGAGATGACTGAAATGGGGGAAGGGGCTTTGGGGAGCAATACAGAGACCCAGTACAGCAGAAACTCTCTGAAATCTATAAGAGTGACCCTAGGGAAGTCATTTAGTAATGGGGAATATGGGACCTGAATCAACCATCTTCTATAATCAGGCAAGACTCCCAGTAGTAAGAGTAGGGCATCAATGCAGCCCCCAAATCTTTGACATACAAGATGTCCTGCCTGTAAGACTACTGGGGTAATTCTGATGCAGAACTTGTGGAAGTGGCCAACCACGTCCTTAGGACCTTAGGATAATGCCATGAGCAGGACCCAATACCTAACACTGCTTGGATGGCCAGGAACCAGAGGCTGACCAGAGATTCAGGACAGAACCAAGTAAGACTAAAATAAAGGCAATGAAATGATATTCAGTCATATCCAATTGTCATCAGAGAGACACTGTCCAGCAACTGATAGGCCACAGCCAAACACTAGATGAAAACATGAGAACCCCAAAGAAGAGGGGGAGGTATAATTCTAGGAGCCAGAGGATCAATGACACCATGGAAATATTAACCCCAGAATCAACTAATCAGGGTTCATAAGGGCTCAGGGACCCTGTATGGATCAACGCTAAGTTCTATGCATATATGTTTTGGCTGCACAGCTTGGTGTTCATGTGGGACTCCTAATAGTGGGAATAGGGGATGATTCTTTTGCACTTGGGAACCTTGTCGTTCTACTGGGTCACCTTTCCTACCTTGAAATAAGGGTTTGTGAGCTACTCTTATTTTACTTTATTATGCCATACTTGGTTAACATCCCTTAGAGACCAACTCTTTTTCTTTTTAAGGATATGGAGGAGTAGTTGGTCTGGGGGTATGGAGGTAAAGGAAACTGCAGTTGGGATATAATATATGTAAAGATTTTTTAAATGCCAAAGCATTCAAGCAGAAATTTGGATCAGTAAATTTCTCATCCAAGGGGACATAATGGGAAATCACTGATTGATTGTCCCAATTTCTATGGGCAAGAAAGAACAATCTTTCATCAAAAAGTGGTGAGGTCTACAATCTAGCCCATTTAAGAGGTGTAAAAAAACCAAACCAGGCTATAGCAGACACAACTGCTCTGATTAAATTTCAGCAACTCAATAAATTTCAGCAGCTCCAGCTCACTCCCTAGCTCTCAAATTTCAACCAGAGCCATCTAAATGAGAATGGCTCTGGGGCCATACAGGGTAGTTCTGAGAAACAAGGAAGTTGAGGCAAGCCAAGGACCTGGTGCTTGATGTTCCCTGAATGAGAGATAGAGAGAGGGGGGAAGAGAGAGAGATCACATGATTATGTGTGTGGATCTGTAAATACAGGTAAACATATATATGAAAGGTGGAGCTTATTACCACATATCTTCTAACAGTCACTATCTGTCTTACTTTTTGAGAAAAGATATCTCATTGAATCTATATTTCACCAATTTGGGTAGACTGGCTGTCTGGTCAGTAAGGTCCAGGAATCTACCTTATTCCCCAGAATAAGGGTAACAGATATGTATGCATGTATGTATGTGTGTATGTATGTATGTATGTATGTGTATATATGCATGTATATATATATATATGTGTGTGTGTGTGTGTGTGTGTGTGTGTGTGTGTGTGTGTGTGTGTATAGAGTTTTTTACATGGGTTGGGTGTGGGAATTGAAACATAGGTCCTCATGCTCCCATAGAAAGTGCTGTACCAACAAAGGCCCTTCTAATACCATTTGAATTTCTGGCACTTTTGACATCAATTGTTTCAATTCTGGGCACTGAGCTAGACAAAGGATCCCAAAATGACTGAAGAAAGTAAGCAGATTTGGTCTTGTACAGCAATGGCTTCCTTGTCTACACATTTAGCCAATCAAAGATTTAAAAGAAATACTGAGAAAAATTGCAATGTACCAAACTGCACACATTATTTTCTCATCATTCTTCCCTAAATAAGGCAGTCTAGCAACCATTAATATAGCATTTACCTTATATTGGATACTATTTATTGTAAGTCATTTGGGAATCACTTAAAAACTACATTAGTGTAAGTATAGGTTATAGCAGGGACTATACCATTTATTTCATATAAGGAAAGGAACATCAGCACAGGAGGAGGAATCAATCCTCTGAGAACTGCCCGAGAGGGACAGTGGTGGTCACCTCCTAAATGTGTGGGCTCAAGAGTAACAGTTGTGACTCACATTACATAAAAGATGTCATCTTAGTCTTTCAAGGGCTCTCCCCTTAAGACTTACATGGAAAGACCCATTAACAGAAAATTACAAAGCATATATAGGCTGGAGAGTCTGCATGAAGAACATAGCTCTACAGGTACAAGTGAGGAGAAGAGTGAGGAATCATGGGTGAGGCAGCAGGCACTCTGTCACTGCTGACAATGTGATAATCAGACTGATATGTGAAACCAGGAGGCTGGAATAGGGAGGGAAATCAGAATAAGCCATCCAGAAGCTTCACTTTGGCCAAGTCAAATTTCACCAACTGTCCAGAAAATAAAAATGACGTAAGGTGAGGTACTTGGTCTAGGGCAGGCAGAACCCTATATCACAATTTTCCTCAGTGCCCAGGATAGGTGGGAGTCAATACACTACACAAATTTCCTAGGAGATTGTCATCCAGCAAATTTAGGAGGACAGGAAAGGAAGTGATTGCTCAGGCTCCTCTTGCGCTGGGACAGCAACGCAAGCCAAGAGCAGGCTGCAAAAGAAGAAAAATTGCATGGAAGAGCAAGGACAAGGAAGACAAAGCCAGACACATGGTATCAGACCAGGGTTCCTGTGGCCTGTCCAGATGACTGACAGCTCTCTTTACCTTCTTCTCTTCAGCTAACAGACCTCCTACTGGGGACCAAACACTCTATTCTTCCTTCCACATACATGACTGGCCTTCTATTATATCTGGTTCTTCTGACATACCACCTGTTAGTGAGGCATGCTCAGACCATCCCAGTAAAGCAGTATTTCCCATCCCCTTGCCTGACTGGGCCCTTCACTCTGTCTCCGTGCCACCATTTGTACTTCAGTTACCATTGCTGTCTTGTCACCACTCAGGAAAACACAGATGTGTTCATGACTTTATCTGTGGGGAGTTAAATATCATGAGAAATGGAAACACCCAGTCCTGCTGTGATGTCTGGCTGTGCTTGTTAAATGAATGAAGAACCTTGAAAGATTCACCTTATAGCTCTGAAGTGTAATGGCTGCAACAGAAATGGATATGCCCCATTCCTAATGAGTGGCAAGGAGTGTCCTTCCATATAGACAGGAAAGCCCACACTCAATGGTACATCTCTATATGAACATGATAGCATCAATAGAGCCAAGGAGGACAACATATCAATCAATCTCTGGCTACCATTGTGAAATGGGGCCTTCAGTGCCCTCTGCTGGAGATGAAAATGAGAACAGTCATGCTATAAAGACCACAGTCTGCACAGAGACATTGGATCCCCGGGATTCTCACCCCCAAGGTGGATCTAACTTATATATAGTTCATTGACTTTTGAGGTAGTGTTGATTGAGAGCATGGACAGAATATTCAAAGGAGCCACTGGACCTGAAATGATGTTGGGCCAACTCTCTGGGAAATTTGAAAGGCTCTTGTGCTTCCTTCATTCTGGAGGAAGAAATTATGTCTCAGATAGGTGAAGCATCAGCTGAGGATGCACAGCATTTCTTGTGAAACATGGGGAATGACACCACTATATCCACCCAATCACAGTCCTATCAGACTTTATCACAACTCTAAAGTTCTCACACAATTGGTCCTTTGAGTGGAATAGTAGCTTAATTTTCTCCAAACATGGACAATGGGCTCACAGTGCTGAACAGACACTGGTGATTACAGTTTCAGTGTCTCAAGTCCTCCTCAGCCCTCTTCAAGGGAGTGCTAACAGGGTCTGAAACTATACATGGACAGGAATGAATGAACAATACAGCCATTGTAGTTCTGCATTCATTATTAATAAAGCATCAAGTAGTGACAGATTCCTGGGTGAAAAATGATCGCATAGGTAGTAATTATGTCACAAGAACACTGATGAGGTTGCACCTTGGTGAGCACTAAAGCACATGTAAAACAAAAGGTTTGGGACTAGGTGAGTTAACCCTACTGTGGAAAGAAGGCCAAATAAATAAAAAATAAATAAATAAACAAGAAGCTGGCACTAACCAAAGCATTTAAAGAAGCTGGTACCAACCAAAGAATTTAAGTAATTTACACAAGCATAGCCCAGTAATAATCCCCAACTCTTGGTACTGGAATGCTGGAAAATGATATCATACATCTGCAACCCAGGACACAGTGACCTAAACTGATTTGCATGATCCTGAACTGAATGGGTCATAGTTGCATGCTGGAAACAGTGTAGCTATGATAACCTCCCTGAACTAGCCAATCTGGACTGATTTCCTGAATATGAAACAAATTAAATGCAGAAAATTGCACACAATGAAAAATACTATACACACACACACAAAGGCACACATCTTGTGATCTTTTGGAGTGTATTCAAACTATTTTTTTCTATTCTAGTCTACCAAGTAAATTCATTCCCCACCTATCAATCTGTTCCCCAATACCATGACAGTAGAATCTATGGAACTGTACTGTACCTTGCAATCTTCCCCAGAGACTTTCTTACCTTCCACAAAAACACAAGAAGGGAAAAGAAAAAAAAGGTTTATCATATACCCAATGTAGCACAGCAGGTGGGTTATCTAGGCTTTATAACAATTATGTGGCCACAGGGTATATTTTCTTTCAATGGAGAAGAACCCCACATGCAGAGATTAGCACCTTAAGCATAGTCACCCTGTATTGGAAAAAGTATCACTAATCAAAACTCAGGTATGGCTGCACTTCTGGGTAACATTTACCTCAAACATCTAAGGCCTTGTATGGTTTTCAAAGGTATCCAGCTTGGGTAGTTCCTAATAAATTTTTCTGTTTGAGTCCACAGAAGAAACAAAATGCAAATTTCATTAAGGGAGTAGCTGAATTTTCTGTTTCTGTTAGCTCATAACAATCCTGCTAGCGACAGAGTGTAGTCTGCCTTCTTACCCAAAATAGCCCTTTATCACATGTCCCGTTTGTCTTGTCCTTGTCTGAAACTCAATGGTATCTCCCAGTTAATTCTATGGGTTATTTTTATTACTATTATTTCCTATTTTACATCTTAATCCCAGTTTACCTCTCCCTTCCATCCTCCTATGGCCTCCAGAACTCACATCCCATCATTCGATGACTCCCAGAACCCCCATTCCCCTCCCATTCCCTACTCCCTATGGAGGGCAAGGCTTTCCAGAAGGGATCCTCAAAATCTGTGAAGCCATTTGGATTAGGGCTGGGACACCCTCTCCTGTCTCTAGGCTAAGGGAGTATCCCTTCATGGGGAATGTGCTCCCAAAGTCCTTTCCTACACCAGGCATACATCCTGGTTCTACTGTCAGAGGTCCCTTAGACTGCTCAGGCCTTCTAACTGAGACCCATGTTCAGAGGATCTGTGTTGGTCCTATGCTGGTTTCCCAGTTATCAGTCTGGGGGGTCTATGAGCTTCTCCTTATTCATGTCAGTTGTCTCTGTGGGTTTCTATAGCCTGGTCTTGGCCCCTTTTATTATCACTCCTCCCTCTCTGCAACTGGATTCCAAGAGTTTGGTTCAGTGTTTAACTGTTGGTGTCTGCTTCTGTTTCCATCAGCTACTACATGATGGCTCAATGATGGCATATAAGTTAGTTTTCAATATCTTTGTCAGGGAAGGGCATTTAAGATAGCCTTTCCACTGTTGCTCAGATTGTTACTTGGGGTCATCCTTGTAGGTCTCTGAACATTCTTCTTGAGTCAGTTTTGTATTCAAACCTATAAGGGCTCCCTCTATTATGATATATATATATATATATATATATATATATATATATATATATATATATATATATTTTCCCCTCGTCTATCTTCCTGGTCCCATATGTTCTCTTCTTCTCCCCTTCTCTTTCTCCTAAGGGGAATACTCCTCCACTGCTGGTGGGAGTACAAACTTGTACAACCATATTAGATGGTTGTTCCTCAGGGAAAATGGGAATCAGTCTACCACAGAACCTGGCTATTTCAATCTTAGGCACATACCCAAATAATCCACATCCATGAAAACAAAGTTATCTGTACAACTAAGTTAATAGCTGCATTATTTGTAATAATAACTAGAACCTGAAAACAACCTAGATGCCCCTAAAAAGAATCAAATCAATAAGGAAAATGTGGTACATTTATACAATGGAGTACTATTCACAGGAAACACACACACACACACACACACACAAACAATGGAATCTTGAAATTCTCAGGCAAATGGATGGAACTTGAAGAAACCATCCTGAGCGAGGTAACCCAGTCACAGAAAAATGAACATGGATTTTAGACATAGAGCAAAGGATCACCAGTCTACAATTCACACCACTAGAGAAGCTAGGATACAAGGAGGACCCTTAAGAGTTTCATAAAAGGTACCCCACAAAAGGGGAAAGGGACAAGATCTCCTGAGCATATTGGGAGTTTGGGGGGGGTTCAATGAGTGGAGAGGAAGTTAGGAGAAAGAAAGGGGGAGAAGAGGAGGGGAAAGGAGAATGTGAGTGTCCAGGAAGATTGAGTTGGGGGAGCAATAGATGAGAGCAAGTAAAGAGATACCATAATAGAGGAAGCCCTTACAGGTTTGAAGAGAATACTGGCACCAGAGAAATATCCAGAAAAATACAAGGATGACCCCAACTAACAATCGGAACAATAATGGAGTTGCTTCTACATTTTAAGTTCTTGAGAGACTGGAGCATTGCATAATCTTTTCAGACAATGTCAAAGTCTAGGGGGGGTGGCCTTGGTCAACACTTCAACAAGTCCTGAGCCTCATTAGCATCCTCAAAAAGTGTGAAATGATTGAGGAATAAATATTTCAAGGAGTGTCCATAGCCCAACACCAGACACAGAGTAAGCCAAAAGTTTCAAACTCTTAACCTAACTGAGCCAGACAAGGTCAATAAATGGCACAGCCAGATAACAAAAATAGTTTTACCCCAATTTTGTCTTACATAACAATCCTGTCTTCTATAAATCAAGAGTTGGGAGAAATCCAGAAAATGAGAAGGAGAGAGGTGTTCACAAGCATCTAAACATGCTTCAAAGAGACAGCTACCACTCCAAATCCCAGCTGATGGCTATAACCATACTACTGCCATTTTTGTTGTTGTTCCTGTTGGGATAAAAGGAAAGCCATACATTATGGCTTTTATTAGTTATTTCTCAACATTTAACTATTGAAAAGTGTTTGTTTGTTTGTTTGTTTGTTTAATGGTTGAAAACAATGGGGAAGCTGGGTTTTGTTGGTGCACACCTTTAGTCACAGCACTCAGGAGGCAGAGCGAGGCAGATCTCTGTGAGTTCGAGGCAAGCCTGGTCCACAGATGAGTTCCGGAACATGCTTCAAACAATACAGAGAAACTCTATCTCAAAAAACAAAAAGAAAACCAAAACAAACAGTGGGCAAGCTAAATCTAATACTACTGTTAAACACATGCAGGCCCTGTGTGTTTCCTTAGCCAGAGATGGAAAAGGTTGTTGTCATTCTGATGATGCTGAGAGGTTGAGCAGTGTGCACTTTCTTCCCAAGATTTTACATCTTCTACAGTAAAAATTTTCTTTCTTTCCCAGGCAGATACGTGTTTGCTGACTTGTGCAGATGGGTAACATGTATTAACAGAAGGAATCTCATTGCTGGTAGGAATATTGGTCTCATGTCAAATTGATGAGAACACTCATTCAGAAACAAGGATTTAGGAACAAATTTCAGATCTAGAAGTCAACTCTGTGATCAAATCCTCAGAGTGAGGGTAAGTAGGAGCAAAGTGTACACTGCTTAAAGCAGTATTAATAAAAATCAATCCCCAAAGAAAATTCCCATAGTTAAAAAGCTTTGGAATTTCAAAGTAAAACAGTGACACAGATTCATAAATCCTCAAGGTTAATAAAATCCCTCTCATCATGAAGAATGAAAATTGTATAAAAATAATTCAAATCTCTCTCTCCCTCTCTCTCTCTCACTCTTTATGGTGTGTGTGTGTGTGTGTGTGTGTGTGTGTGTGTGTGTGTGTGTGTGTTGTGTGTAGGGGGTTGGAGCTATGCACCTATCTGTGCTGAAGTCAGAGAACAACCCGCTTGTTCTTTCCTTAGGTTTTTACCAACTTTTGAGTAAAGGTCTTCTCTCACTGCCCAGGAACTTGGACAAATGCCTGTCCAGGGAGCTCTGTAATACTCTGACTCCCATTGCAGCATCTCTGGTAATATAAGCATGTACCACCAACCAGCTTTTATGTGCATTCTGATCATCCAAAGTCAGATCTTCAAACACTTGCCAGACAAGTACTTTACTGAGTGAGTGCTTGATTTGTATAAGTTTTTAAAATTAAATTACATACACAACAAAGTGAAAAATACTTAATAAATTATCATAAAGTGACATACCTATATAATTGATACACTGGTAAAAAAACAAACACTTATCAGCATCCTGCATCTTCTTTATTTCATTTTCACAAGACTTACCCTTCATAACAGGTTGGAAAGGGTACATGTGATGACATGCTTGGATGTAAACTGTGCATAGTTGGAATTACACAGTATTCATAACAGAACAATGGTCTTCATCAAGATAGCATCACAAGTCGATTATCATTTCCACTGCTTTATAAAACTTCACTTGTTGGTTGCTATCTGTCCACTTTACTATTGCAGTGCCATACATACCTATTTATAGATATTTTACAATTTCCTACTTGGTATTTCCATGAACAACATTTATGTAAGCATCTCATTTCAAGGCTTTATGTCAGGAATATCAGAGGGAATGGGAAAATATGTATGATGGGTCATGGGTATGCTTAGCTTTACATAAGAAAACCAAAATCGACCACATACTAGGTGATATAACAAACATTGACAGATACAAAAGAAGTTGGAATAGTTCCCTGAATCTTATCAAACTACGATGCTTTAAAGTTGGAATTCAGCAACAAAACAAATCACAGAAACCCTACAAACTCATGGAACCTGAACAAAGGACAATTGTACCATACCTCGGTCAAAGATGAAATAAAAAAAGAAATTAAGGACTTCCTAAAATTCAACGAGAATGAGGACACAACATACCTGAATTTATTGGATACCTTGAAAGCAGTTCTATGAGGAGACTTCATTGCACTAAGTGCCCATATGAAGAAAACAGAGGATAGTCACATTAGAGAATTAACAGCACAACTGGAAGCCTTAAAACAAAAGGAAGCAAACTCACCACAGAGGAGTAGATGGCAGGAAATAATCAATTTGAGGGCTGAAACCAATAAAATAGAAAAAGGAAAACAATACAAAAAAAAAAAAAAATCAATGCAACAAAGAGTTGGTTTTTCAAGAAAATCAACAAGACAAACAAACCCTTATCCAAACTAACCAAAAAGCACAAAGAGAACATGTGAATTAAAAAACTCAGAAACGAAAAACAAAACAATGAACACTGAGGAAATCAAGACAATTTTTAGGTCATACTTTGAAAACCTGTACTCCACAAAGTTTGAAAATTCAAAGGAAATGGACAAATTTCTGGATAACTATCACTTACCTAAATTAAATCAAGAACAGAGAAACAACTTAAATAGACATATAACCCCTAATAAAATAGAAGCAGTCATCAAAAGTCTTCAAACCAAAAAAAGCCCAGGGCTAGATGGCTGCAGTGCAGAACTCTACCAGAAATTCAAGCAAGAGGAAATACCAATACTTCTCAAATGATTCCACACAACAGAAACAGAATGTTCATTACCAAACTCTTTTTACAAGGCCACAATCACCTTGGTACCCAAGCCACACAAAGACACAACTAAGAAAGAAAACTACAGACCAATATCCCTGATGAACAATGATGCAAAACTACTCAATAAAATTCTGGCAAAGTGAATACAAGAATAAATCAGAGAAATCATCCACCATAACCAAGTAGGCTTCATCCCTGGGTTGCAGAAACGGTTTTACATACGAAAATCTATCAACATGATACACCATATAAATAAACTGAAAAAGAAAAACCACATGATCATCTACTAGATGCTGAAAATGCCTTCGACAAAATTCAACACCCATTCATGATAACGATTTTGGAGAGATCAGGCATAACAGGAACATACCTAAACATAATAAAAGCAATATACAATAAATCAACAGTTAAAATCAAACTGAATGAAGAGAAGCTTAAGGTAATTGCTCTGAAATCAGGAACAAGACAAGACTGCTCTCTCTCTCCATCTCTTCAATGTTGTACTTGAAGTTCTAGCTAAAGCTATAAGACAACACAAGGATACAAATTGGAAAGGAAGAAGTAAAACTTTCACTATTTGCAGATGGCATGATAGTTTACATAAGCAACCCAAAAACCTCTACCAGGGAACTTGTACAGCTGACAAACACCTTCAGCAAACTAGCAGGATACAGGATAAACTCAAAAAAATCAATATTACTACGTTATTCAGACAAAAAAGGGGCTAAGAAAGAAATCAGAGAAATCCTTTATAATAGCCACAAACAACATAAAGTACCTTGGGGTAATGCTTCCTAAACAAGTGAAAGACTTTGTGTCTTTAAAGAGGCAAATTAAAGAAGATACCAGAAAATGGAAAGATTTCCCACGCTCTTGGATAGTAAAATTGGCAATATTGCCAAAAGCAATCTACAGATTCATTGCAATCCCCATTAAAATCCCCAGCACAATTCTTCACTGACCTTGAAAGTACAATAATCAACTTTATATGGAAAAACAAAAGACCCAGGACAGGCAAAAAAAAACCCTGTACAATAAAGGAACTTCAGGAGGTATCATCATCCCCGACTTTAAGCTCCACTACAGAGCTCATCCTGAAAACAGCCTGGTATTGGTATAAAAATAGGCAAGTAGACCAATGGAATTGAATCCAAAATCCTGATATTAACTGACACACCTATGGATACCTGATTTTTGATGAAACAGCTAAAACTAAACAATGGGAAGGGGAAAGCATTTTCAACAAATGGTTCTGGCACAACTGGATGATGGTGTGTAGAAGCCTGCAGATAGACCCATGTCTATCACCATGCACAAAAAACAAGTCCAAATGGATCAAAGACCTCAACATAAATCCAGCCACGCTGAACCTCGTAGAAGAGAAAGTGAGAGGTACACTTGAACAAATTGGTACAGAAGACCGCTTCATCAACATAAATCCAGTAGCACAGATATTGAGATCGACAATTATTAAATGAGACATCCTCAAACTTAGAAGCTTCTGTAAGGCAAGTGAAAGAGTTGACAAGACCAAAGGGCAACCCAGAGACTGGGAAAAGATCTTCACCACTCCTACATTTGACAGAGGGCTAATCTCCAAAATATACAAAGAACTCAAGAAACTAGTCAACAAAACACCAAATAACCCCATTAAAAAATGGGGTACAGAACTGAATAGAGAACTCTCAATAGAGGTAATCAAAAAGGCTGAAAGACACTTAAAGTGCTCAACTTCCATAGCTATCAGGGAAATGCAAATCAAAACAACTTTTAGATACTATCTTACTCCTGCTAGAATGGCTAAAATTAGAAACACCAATGAAAACTTATGCTGGAGAGGATGTGGAGAAAGGGGAACACTCCTCCACTGCTGGTGGGAGTGCAAACTCATATAGCCATTTTGGAGATCGGTATGGCAATTCCTCAGGAAAAGGTAATCAGACTACCACAGGACCCAGCAATCACCCTCTTAGGCATATGCCCAAAGGATCCACATCCAAGCAACAAAGACATGTGCTCAATTATGTTCATAGCAGCATTATTTGTAATAGCAAGAACCTGAAAGCTACCTAGATTCTCCTCAACTGAAGAACGGATAAAGAATATGTGGAACATTTACACAATAGAATACTACTCTACGGAATGAGATAACCTAGTCAGAAAAAGAGGTACATGGTATGTACTTGCTCATATATGGATTTTAGACCTAGAGCAAAGGATCACCAGCCTAAAATTTACACCGTCAGAGAAGCTAGGATACAAGGGAGATTCTAAGAGATTCATATATGTTCCCTCACAGAAAGGGAAAGGGACAAGATCTCCAGAGCATTTGGCAAGGGCAAGGGGGAGGCAATGAGTGGAGAGGGAACTAGGAGAAAGAGAAGGGGAGTAGGGACATGGGACTAGGAAGATTGAGTCAGGGGAGGAACAGATGAGAGGAGAGAGAGACAGAGGGAGAGAGAGACAGAGGGAGAGAGAGAGATACCATAAAAGAGGGAGCCATTATAGATTTGAAGAGAAAACTGAATCTACAAAGATGTCCAGAAACCTACAAGACTGACTCCAACTAAGAATTTCAGCAACAATGGAAAGGCTATCATAAATGCCCTTTCCTCATAATGAGATAGACTAACTTATTCACCATCATGGAGCGCTTATCTAGTAGCTGATGGAAACAGAAGAAAACACCCACAACTAAACACTGAACCGAACTGGAATCCAGATGCAGAGAGGAAGGACAAGACCAGGCTGCAGAAACACATAGAGACAGCTGACCTGAACAAGGAGGAGATAATTGGCTCTCAGACTGATAGCTGGTAATCCAGCATGGGACTGACTCAGATCCCCTGAATAGGGGTCTCAGCTAGAAGGCATAGGCAGTCTAAGGGACCTCAATAAACAATTATCATAAAAGAGTTAACATTGGGTTGGACACTGGTCAAAGCCAATGAGTCAAACAGGCCTTTTTTACAAAGGCACACAATTACAGAAATGTCAGAGAAACAAATAACACTTACTATATGCTGGTCACAGCATCTCCACATGGAATTAGACACTGGGATGAAAAGGCAGTGAACATGGGCACTGATGGAGCTTTTTGAGAAGAAATTTATAGGCAAAGAACTATATACAGGGCAGAAAGAACAACGTGAAATTTAAGAAACAAAGTAGTTTTCCCAGGGAGCTCAATGAGGTAGCAGAGTCCAAGTAGGGCACATGTACTCACTTATGCCTACACTTAACAGACATTTGAACACCAATATTGAACATGAAGATTAATTCTTCTCTAGATACCATTATAGGTGCTAGAAGCCAGCAATAACGACACATAGTAACAAGAAAGAAAATAAGGACTAATGAGTAAGAAGGAGAAGCAGAGCCAGTAATGGAAGGTCATGAGCACTGAAGCTGAGATCCAAAGGTCTTAGTCAGACAGACTGAGATGTCAAAGAGAGGACAATAGGACCAATTGTGTCTCTGAGGAAGGAACAGAACCCCCAGATGATGAAGATGATGGGGTGGCCTTATAGAGAATGGGACATATAGGGACAGTCTAGGAAGACAAGGGCAAAAGGACAGAGTGGTCCTCTGGTAGCTCTGGATACTCTCAGGACGGAAAACACAAAGTGTAATAGACAGAAAGCAAAACTCACATTGGCTAGGGGCCAAGCCTAGAGTGTGAAATCTAAGAGAGAGAGAGATGGAATGAGTGTGGAGGGAACATGACTAAGCCAAAGGACAAAATAAAACAGTCAAGGGCTGGAGATGCTTGCTTACAGGGTAGAGGAAGAAAGGGTGACTGGCAGTGTGAAATAAGTTGAATTAGTTACTCAAGGCTTAAATAAGGGAAGAAAACACCCCCAGGTTGCATCTTCCTCCCAAGCCCCCTTACCACTTTTCAAAAATCTCCAGCAATGAGGAACCAACTCCACACCTGGTGACCTAATGGTTAGAAGAACTGGCATTCTAACTCTTATGGGTCACATCTTGATTCCATACAGTTTATGAAATGATCCTGGTTTCACCCTAGGAATCACATGATTGCGAAAGCACATCCTTTCCTAAATAGGTAAGACTCTAGTTGCATCTAATTCAGTTATGTAAGACATCCTGTATAATACGTTTGTATTATATTTTATATAGTATGGCAACCAACAGGCTTCATTTGTCAATTTTATTTCAGTTAATGAAACTAAAACTGTGGAATGGGGATTGGTCAGTATGAGCAGATGATAAGGGAGGGTAGAAGGATGAGTGTATCTATGATGAATTATATACATGAATAAAACCATCAAAGAATAAATCAATGTTTAGAATTGAAACAAAATTAATTCTAAAACCTCACTGCATTAAGGTCATGTGGCATCCAGTAAAATTCCTTTCCAAAATCCAGTATCTACTCATAGCTCCAGTCTATAGTACGGTATCAGAATAAAATCTTAAACCCTTGATTCTAAGCTAGGCTCCATCCTGACTGGTTTGGAGACCTCAGGGAAGTCAACAAAGTTTTTACACTGCATGCCTCCCACCTTTAAAACACTATAGATAAACAACTGTTTTTTAAAAAATAAAAAGATTCTGTACAAAGTCTGGCACACAGAAACATTAACAATGCCAGCTGTTTATACTGTCAATATCATCACTTAAAGAAATGGAAGAAAAAACAAACAAAAAAGTGGAAGAAATGAACAAATTCCTTAAGGAAAGTACAGAAAGCCAAGAAAAAACAATTAAGCAGGGGAAGGAAAGGGTTCAAGACTTGAAAACTGAAATAGAGAAAATAAAGGCAACACAAACTGAAGGAATGCAAGAAACAGAAAAACTGGGCAAAAAAATCGGCAACTACAGACACAAGCATAACCAACAGAATTCAAGAGATGGAAGAGAGAATCTCAGGCGCAGAAGATAAACTACAAGAAATAGATTCATTGAACGAAGAAAATCATGAATCCAACAAATCCTTAACACAAAATAACCAGGAAATGTGGAACACCATGAAAAGAATAATAGGTATAGAGAAGTTGAGGAAGCCCAGCTCAAAGATGCCGAAAACATATTCAACAAAATCATTGAGGAAAACATGCCAAATCTGAAGAAGGATATGCCCATGAAAGTACAAGAAGCATACCGAACCCCAAATAGGCTGGAACAAAGAAAAAGACCCCTCGACATATAATAATCAAAACACCTAGCATGCAGAATAAAGAAAGATTATTAAGAGAGGCTAAGGAAAAAGGACAGGTAAAATATAAAGGCAGATCTATCAAAATTACACCTGACTTCTCCATGGAAACCCTCAAGGCCAGAAGGTCCTAAAAGTATTAAGAGAACATGGATGCAGCCTAGTCTACTATATCCAGCAAAACTCTCAATTACTATAGATGGAGAAAACAAGATATTTAATGACAAAACCAGATTTTCCCAATACGTATCTACAAATCCAGCCCTACAAAAATTATTAGAAAGAAAACTCCAACACAAGGAAGGTAACTACACCCACAAAAATGTCGACAACAGATAATCCAACTACACCAGAAACCAAGGGTAAAGCAGAACATATTCACAATACCACTGCCAACAACAAACCTAAATCAAACAAGCATCAACAATCAATGGTCCTTACTCACCCTCAACATTAATGGTCTTAACTCGCCTATAAAAAGACACAAGCTAACAGAATGGATACGAAGACAGAATCCATCCTTCTGCTGAACAAGAAACACATCTAAGCTTCAAAGATAGACATTACCTCAGGGTAAAGGGTTGGGAAAAGATTTTCCAATCAAATGGAAATAAGAAGCAAGCAGGCGTAGCTATCCTAATATCTAACAAGTTAGAATTCAAACCAAAATTAGTCAAAAGAGATGAAGAAGGTCATTTCATATTCATCGCAGGAGAAATCCTTCAACACAAAATCGCAGTTCTGAACATCTATGCCCCTAATACAAAGTCACCCACATTCGTAAAAGAAACACTACTAAATTCAAAGCTCATATAAAACCTCACAAACTTATAGTAGGAGACTTCAATACACCACTCTGAACACTAGACAGGACCACAAATCAGAAACTCAACAAAGAAACAAAAGAAATAAGAGAAGTTATGTCTCAACTAGGGTTAACAGATATCTATAGAACATTCCATCCAAAGACAAACTATACCTTCTTCTTTGCTCCACATGGAACCTTCTCTAAAATCGACCACATACTAGGTGGCATAACAAACCTCAACAGATACAAGAGAATAAGATTAGTCCCCTGTATCTTATCGGACCACCATGATTTAAAATTGGAATTCCACAACAACACAAATAGCAGAAAACCTGCAAACTCATGGAAACTGAATAATGTGCAATTGCGCCACTCCTGGGTCAAAGAAGAAATAAAGAAAGAAATTAAGGACTTTCTAATATTCAACGAGAATGAGGACACAACATACCCGAACTTGTGGGACATCTTGAAAGCAGTGCTACCAGGGAAGTTCATTGCACTAAGTTCCCATATGAAGAAAACATAGGGTAGTCACATAAGAGGATTAACAGCACAACTGAAAGCCCTAGAACATAGAGAAGGGAACTCACTCCATAGGAGTAGATGCCAGGAAATAATCAACTTGAGGGCTGAAATCAACAAAATAGAAACCAGGAAAACAATACCCCCAAAAACAAAAAAATCAATGCAAAAAAGAGTTGTTTTTGAGAAAAATCAAAAAGATAGACAAATCTTTATCCAAATTAATGAAAAAGCACAGAGAGAACATGCAAGTTAACAAAATCAGAAACGAAAAGGGGAACATAACAACAGACACAGAGGAAATCCAGACAATTTTCAGATCATACTTTGAAAATCTGTATTCCACAAAAATTGAAAATTCAAAGGAAATGGACAAGTTTCTGGATAACTAACACTTACCAAAATTAAATCAAGAACAGACAAACAACTTAAATAGACCTATAACCGGCAATGAAATAGAAGCAGTCATCAAAAAATGTCCAGGGCCAGATGGATTCAATGCAGAATTCTACCAGACAATCAAGGAAGAACTAATACCACGACTCCTCAAACTGTTCCACAAGATAGAAACAGAAGGTTCATTGACAAACTCTTTTTATGAGGCCACAATAACTTTGGTACCTTACCAAGCCTCACAAAGACACAACTAAGAAAGAAAACTACAGACCAATATCCCAGATGAACATGGATGCAAAAATACTCAAAAAAATGCTGGCAAACCGAATTCGAGAATACATCAGAGAAATCATCCACCATGACCAAGTAGGCCTCATCGCTGGAATGCAGGGATGGTTTAACATAAGAAAATCTACCAACGTGATCCACCATATAAACAAACAGAAAAAGAAAAACCATGATTGTCTCCTTAGATGCTGAAAAAGCCTTCGACAAAATTCAACACCCATTCATGATAAAGGTCTTGGAGAGGTCAGGGATAACAGGAACATACCTAAACATAATAAGAGCAATATACAGCAAACCAGCTGCCAACATCAAACTGAATGGAGAGAAACTTAAGCCAATTCCACTGATATCAGGAACAAGACAAGTCTGCCCTCTCTCTTCATATCTCTTCAATATCGTACTAGAAGTTCTAGCTAATGCTATTAAGACAACAAAAGGAGTTCAAGGGGATCCAAATTGGAAAGGAAGAAGTCAAACTGTCTCTATTTGCAGATGATATGATAGTTTACATAAGCGACCCAATAAACTCTACCAGGGAACTCCTACAGCTAATAAACACCGTCAGCAAACTAGCAGGATACAAGATAAACTCAAAAAAATAAGTAGCCCTACTTTTTTCAGACGACAAAGAGACAGAGAAAGAAATCAGAGAAACATCACCTTTACAATAGCCACAAGCAACATAAAGTATCTTGGTGTAACGCTTACCAAACAAATAAAAGACCTATATAATAAGAACTTTGTGGCTCTAAAGAAAGAAATTAAAGAAGATACCATAAATGGAAAGATCTCCCATGCTCTTGGATAGGTAGGATAAACATAGTAAAAATGGCAATCTTGCCACAAGCAATCTACAGATTCAATGCAATCCCCATTAAAATTCCACCACAATTCTTCACGACCTTGAAAGGATAATAATCAACATTATATGGAAAAACAAAAGACCCAGGATAGCCAAAACAACCCTATACAATAAAAGAACTTCAGGAGGCATCACCATTCCAGACTTTAAGCTCTACTACAGAGCTATAGTTCTGAAAACAGCCTGGTATTGGTATAAAAATAGACAGGTAGACCAATGGAATCGAATTGAAAATCCTGATATTAACCCATACACCTTTGAACACCTGATTTTCGAGAAAACAGTTAAATTTATACAATAGGGCGAGGACAGCATCTTCAACAAATGGTGCTGGCACAATTGGATGAGGGTGTGTAGAAGATTGCAGATAGATCCATGTCTGTCACCATGCACAAAACTCAAGTCCAAATGGATCAAAGACCTCAACATCAATCCAGCCACATTGAACCTCTTAGAAGAGAAAGTAGGAGGTACCCTTGAACAAATTGGTATAGGAGACCACTTCCTGAACATAACTCCAGGGGCACACACACTGAGAGAAACAATTAATAAATGGGACCTCTTCAAACTTAGAAGCTTCTGAAATGCAAAGGACACAGTGGACAAGACCAAACGGTAGTCCACAGACTGGGAAAAGATTTTCACCAATGCTATATCCGACAAAGGGCTGATCTCCAAAATATACAAAGAACTCAAGAAACTAGTAAACAAAACGCCAAATAACCCTATTTAAAAACTGAAGAAAGAATTCTTAATAGAGGAAATCAAAAAAGCTGAAAGACTCTTAAGACAATAGCTCTACATCCTTTGCTATCAGGGAAATGCAAATCAAAACAACTTTGAAATACCATCTTACCCCTGCCAGAATGGCTAAAATTAGAAACACCAATGATGACTTATGTTGGAGAGAGTGTGGAGAAAGGGGAACATTTCTCACTGCTGGTGGGAGTGCAAACTCATACAGCCATTTTGGAGATCAGTATGGCGGTTCCTCAGGAAAATGGGAATTAGTTTACCACAGGACCCGGCAATCCCCCTCTTAGGCATATACCCAAAGGATTCACATCCATGCAACAAAGACATTTGTTCAACTATGTTCATAGCAGGACTATTTGTAATAGCAAGAACCTGGAAGCAACCTAGATGCCCCTCAATTGAAGAATGGTTAATGAAGATGTGGCACATCTACACAATGGAATACTACTCTGCAGAAAAAAATAATGGTATCTTGAAATTCGCAGGCAAGTGGATAGCACTTGAAACCATCCTGAATGAGGTAACCCAGTCACAAAAAGAAGAACACAGTATGTACTCACTCATATATGGATTTTTGATCTATATCAAAGGATCACCAGCCTATAATTCACACCACCAGAGGAACTAGGATACAAGGTGTATTCTAAGAGATTCATATAAAGTCCCTCACAGAACTGGGAAGGGACAAGTCCCCCTGAGCTGAGGGGAAGTGGGGGGGTGGAGGAGCGAATGGAGAGAGAAGTAGGAGAAAACGAGGGTGATGAAAAGAAAACATGTGCAACCAGGAAGATTTAGCCTGGTTAGGAATAGAAGACAGGAAAGAGAGAGAGAGAGAACATAAAAGAGGGAGCCAATATTGGTTTGAAGATAAAATTGAACACAAAGAAAGGTCTAGAGACCTACAAGACTGCTGCCAACTAACAATTTGAGCTTCTTTGGAAAGGCTACCATAAATGCCCTTCCCGGACAGTGAGAACAACAACTAACTCATCCATGGAGCCCTCAACTAATGCCTGTTGGAAACAGGAGCAAAAACCCGTACATAAACACTATGAGTAGGACAAGACCAGGCAGCAGAAACACATACAGACAGCTTACCTGAAGAAGGAGGAGCTAATGGGCCACCAGTCTGATAGCTGGGAAGCCAGCATGGGACTGACTCAGGCCCCCCTGAATATGGATCTCAGCCAGAAGGACTGAGCAGTCTAAGGGACCTCAGACAGTGGAGCCAGGATGTATCCCTGGTGCACAAAAGGTCCTTGCAAACACATCCCCCATGGAGGGATAACTGCCTTAATCTAGAGACAGGAGAGAAGCCCTAGTCCCTACTTCACATGACCTGTCAGATCTACATGACCCCAACTGGATGGCATTCCCCTACATATGGAATTGGGGTGAAGAGATGGGAGGGGAGGGTGGTTAGAGTACATGTGAGAGGGCAGAGAGGGTAAAATGGAGGAAAGGAGGGAGAAAGGAAGGGAGGGAGAGAGGAAGGGAGGGAAGAAGGGAGAGCGAACTGGGATCGACATGTAAAATAATAAATTAAATTTAAAAAAATGCTTTGAATCCAAAATTTAAGTTCAAGGACAAGTTCCTGGGGAAAAGGATATCTATTTTTGTTTCCACAGAAAATGAAAAGATGTGGATTCCTTCCAGACTAATGTGGTTTGATCAAGCCAGACCACCTGAAACAGAGTAGGAGGTGATCCTACATTCAATACAGCTGGACAAAGCAACCTCACCGACTACAGCCAGGATTTCGGAATCTTCTTCGAATCCCCCATGACAGCAGGAAGTAGTTTGGAAAGAACGACGCCCAAATTCCCAAATATTGTCTATAAATGTTTGTTTTCATTTAAATGGACTTGGTTATATTAAATAAATAAAAAATATAAAAAAAATAATAAATAAAAGGAAGAGAACAATGACTGGGGGTGTTGACACTAAGTTCCTGCTTATAAGTTAGGTATACAGAATCAACCCCCTCCCTGGGGTTGAGAAAGATGGTTCAGCTGTGAAAAGCACAGAGGACTGAAGTTCAGTTCATAGTACCCCTATCAGGCAGCTCACAACTATCTGTATCTCCAACTCCAGGGTATCCAACACCTCTCTGGCCTACTTGGGCATTTGCACTCAAGTATACATACTCACATGCAGACATACATACTACACCTAACTAAAGACATTAAGTTTAAAAAAAAAATTGCCTCTGTTCGTCGAGTGGATACCTCTGTCATCTTCATACTCAGCCTTGCTCACTCATGCTCCAAATGTGAAGCACCTAATTAAAAGTTAGCCTTGAGCTGTCAATAAAATTATGCACTAAGGAAATATTCAAACACATAGTAGTGACTTTGCTGAAACAGACTGTCATGTAAGATTTCTTTTTTTCTAATTCAAGTGTGGAGCAAATTAAAAAAAGAAAGTCTCCACATCTACATTACCATCCTTCCCTGAAGCAATGACACAATCACCAACAATCAAGATATTACACCGCATTCAAAACAATTGGCTGAGAAAATGGTGAGGCTTGTTTTTCCTGTTCATTTCTGGAGAGTAGCAACAATGGTCATTCTCTTTTACATGTTCAGGGAAGGCAATCGCTTTGCCTCATCCCCAAAGCTCTCTTGTCAGTATATAGATCATCTTTCATCCCCAGCCTCAGCCTGATGGCTGCTACAAGCCTCTCACACAGTACCCTGCCTTCTCTTTCACAGCATACCCACCTGTCTGTTTCCCCCATGACACAGTGTATGTCTAAAATATATTCTCAACACTAGGTTTGCTAAGGATGTCAATAAGCAATAAAACTTTGAATGTTTGAACAAATGACTAGATATATCGATGAATGGAAGACCTGGTTTCAGAAGATTCAAGCCATTCATCAGGGTTCAACTTTCTTCCCTGTGTTTTCACAGGGGCCATGTGACCAAACAGGCTTTGGACATCTGTCACTACAGAAACTTATGTTTTAATTTAGTCCAGTTTTTATTCCTTTCACTCCTCACCTTGCTGACTTCCTCCAACTACCTGTGGGATGCTAGATGTCATTTCTCATGACAGAAAACATTAATCCAATATTTTACCCAAGGAACAATAGGGCTTCCAGGCTCTTTCTAGTCCTCTGTTTCAGCCTGTGTTCCCTTGCCCTCCCACCTTCCCTTTCACTAGGCTTTTGTTCTTACCTTCAAAGCTCCCAGCAAACAAGTAAATCCAGGTGATGGCTGGGATGCAGAGCAGAGTCAAAGAGGCAGCCAAGAATTTCCTTCTCCCTCTGCAGATTCCCAGCATCCTCTCAGAAGTGGCAATTTCTAATTCCAGCACCGTGTGTCTGTCCAATGCATGAAGTCTTCAGCAACCCTCATAATACTTTCTGGAAGGAAAGGCAGAAGAGCAAGAGATGAATCCCATCATAATGCACAGATGGAGACAAACTGAAAAACAAAACAAAACATCCCATAGATCCTAAAATTAGATTTATTGGGCCATGGCTACCTGCTAACCTTCTATTACAGGAGATAACAGATGATGTTAGAATATTGCCTGTCAAAACAGACATTTAAATAAATGATGAGGTCTACAAGGAACCTCTCTCCTTCTAGCATTAAGCCGGCATCTATTACAAACAAATTAATACACAGTATGCTAGTAAAACTAGGGCATAGGCTGATATCAAAGAATACATTGTCATAAGTGACCAACTAAACAACATGATCATCATGAAAGGTAGAGGAAGCAGAACGACAAATGAACCTAAAGGACAGGAGCTTGATTAGGTCACAACATATTTGCTGAACTGACCTATGGTTGCAGTTAAGAACCTAAAAATATCTCAAGTGGGAAATGTCTACATAGTGTATCCCTCCAGTAGATCTCAAAAAGTTAGAAATCATGAGGATGGCTAAGAGTTAACCACAATGAACCTGGATAAATGATCCTTAGACAAAGACAAAATGGCATTGACAGGTTAAAAGAAGAGAAAGAATGATAGGAGTGGAGAGTATATTGATGGAGTAGAGAGCCCACAATATTTCACCTCAAAATTTACACAAACACACACACACAAATACATGGAGAGAGAGAGAGAGGGAGGGAGAGAGAAAGAGAGAAAAGGCACAAAGAGAGACAGAGAAGGACAGAGACAGAGAGATAAAGTTTCTCTCTTCCTGCTAAATACTGATCCAGATATAGAACTCTCAGCTACCTTTCTACTACCCTGTCTTATCTGTGTACAGTCATTTTTCTCAAAATGATGATACTGGACTAAAGCTCTGAACAGTAACCTAGCCTCAATGAAATGCTTTCCATTACAAAAGTTGCTGTGGTTATGGTGACCCTACACAGCAATAGGATACTAATGGAGAAGTTAGTACAAGGGATTAAAGTACTGCTGTGATAGGAGTGTCCATTCTTCTGTTTGGAGTAATGTGGATTTGGGGACTTTGGATTGGGAAAACTTTAACCTAGGCTTAATAGGTCATATTAATAAAAGCATGGAAGGTAGTGGTGTGCTGAAGGTGACTTGAACAAGTGGTGGCTCAACTCGAGAGTTTCTGAGAAGAATGTTAGTATGTGGCCTAAAGACCATTCTTGTAACATTCTGCCAAAGAATGTTTCTGCTTTGCATTCTTGTCCAACAAAAATCTGCCTGACACAGAATTGAAAAGATTTGGATTAACAGCTTTGGCAGAGGAAATTTCAAAATAGCCTAGTATTGACTGTGTTTTGTGGCTGTTAGCATAAGTCTTATGCTAATCTATAATGAAAATGAACAAAATGAGCAAGGAAAAACACAAAATGTACAATTAAGGAGCAAAAGAATTCCAGGAAAAGTTAAAAAAAAAAAAAAAAAAAAAAAAAAAAAGACAGAAACTAGATGGAATAAAGGGAGTGGTGACCTCAGGGTAAGACACCCAGCTAAAATTCCAATTTGTGGAAAGGAATTAAAGAAAAGTTTAGGGATGCCTTTAATTCTAGAAGGCTGGAGTACACAGATCTCTGAATTGGATGTCAACCTTGTCTACAGAGAGTTCCAAAACACCTGAGCTTAGAAAAAGAAATCCATTAAAAATAGAAAGATGATGAAAATATATTTGAACAGTGGGGTCATGTTCCAGCTCTAGCAAGCAGTGGAACTTGGTACACTTTCAGCCACATGGTTATGGACTAAGAATCAAGGATACACAGAACGGGATATGAAATCGCCCTCTGCAACTAAGGAAGGCCACTGAGGTCAGGTATATATGGCAGGGGTATCCCCTCATGGAGGCCTAGAAAGACCATTGTGTGAAGCTGTAAAGGTGAGGCCTGGATTGCCTTGGAGAACCCAAGATGTTAGAGATGCCAGAGTTGTGGGTTACCTACTAAGGGAAGCTTCCATGTGTGGAAGCACCCAGGAAAAAGAAGGGTGTTGAAGTTAACATCGCTGAAAGGTAGAAACCAGAAGAGTTCTTTGAATTCAGTCAGGGAGATACAGTTTGGGGTTTGAAACCTGGTTTTCTGTCTTGCTTTTGTCCACTATGCTCCCTTTCCTCTTCATTGGAATAGTAATATATATCCTGTGCCATTATACATTGGAAGTATGTAATCTGTATTTGCATTTTGATTTTGCCACGAGTCTCAGGAGACTTTGAATTTTGGACGATAAACAGCGTTGAGACTGTAATAGAGTATGATAGAAAGGACATTTTGAAGTTGAACTGAATGTGTTTTTGCATTATGGTATGATTATAAGTCTATGGGGGAGAACAGGTAATGTGATGGTTTGACTGAAAGTGATTCCATGGGCTCATAGGAATTGGCATTATTAAGCAGTGTTGGCCTTGTTGGAGTGAGAGTGGCCTTGTTGGAGAAATGTGTCACTGTGAGTAAACTTAGAGGTTTCAAATGATCAAGACAGACCTATTGTCTCTCAATCTCTTCCTGCTGCCTGTAGATCCATATATAGAACTCTCAACTACCTCTACAGCACCATGTGTGCATGAATGCTTCCATGCAAAATACCATGACAATAATGGACTAAACCAGCCCCAATGAAATAATTGTAGTGGTTATGGTGACATTCACAACAATAAAACCCTAACACACGCATAACACATATTAATTAAAAAAATCAGACCATGCCCGTCCATCCCCACCGCCAGCCTACACCCCCTTCCCTGTGCCATACTGTACCCATGGTCCTGCCACTCTGGTTGAGCACAGGCACAGAGGGTAGAGCCAACGGTCCACCTTCCTCCGGGTCTGAGCAACTCTGAACAAAGGAGACCTGCCTATCCACGCAGGACCACCTGTAATTTCCACCTGCTTGGTCTATGAGCCCACCTCCAGTCCTCTGATGGAGTCCCGGGCCCCTCCCAGAGATCCGCCTGTCACTGCAGGTACACTCTGAGTTCCTGCAGGCAAGATCCTTAACCCCCAAATCCAGGCCTCTGCTAAAGAAAGAGGCCTCAGCTGGAGAGTTCCAGTTTCCAGTGAGATCCAACTATCCTGCAAAACCTTCCCAAGTTTCAGCTTAGCCTTTGCCCTCTTCCGCCAGCTATTGTGCACTCATATATGGATTTTAGATCTAGATCAAAGGATCACCAGCCTATAATTCACACCACCAGAGGAACTAGGATACAAGGTGTATTCTAAGAGATTCATATAAAGTCCCTCACAGAACTGGGAAGGGACAAGTCCCCCTGAGCTGAGGGGAAGTGGGGGGGGGAGGAGCAAATGGAGAGAGAAGTAGGAGAAAACGAGGGGGAGGAAAGGAAAATATGTGCAACCAGGAAGATTTAGCCTGGTTAGGAATAGAAGACAGGAAAGAGAGAGAGAGAGAACATAAAAGAGGGAGCCAATATTGGTTTGAAGTAGAACTCAGATGCAGAGGGAGATGACAAGACCAGGGGGCAGAAACACATAGAGACAGCTTACCTGAACAAGGAGGAACTAACGGGCCACCAGTCTGATAGCTGGGAAGCCAGCATGGGACTGACTCAGGCCCCCCTGAATAGGGGTCTCACCCAGAAGGACTGAGCAGTCTAAGGGACCTCAGACAGTGGAGCCAGGATGTATCCCTGGTGCACAAAAGGTCCTTGCAAACACATCCCCCATGGAGGGATAACTGCCTTAATCTAGAGACAGGAGAGAAGCCCTAGTCCCTACTTCACATGACCTGTCAGATCTACATGACCCCTACTGGATGACATTCCCCTACATTTGGAATTGTAGTGGGGAAATGGGAAGGTGGTTAGAGTACATGTGAGAGAGCAGAAAGGGTAAAAGGGAGGGAAGGAGAGAGGGAGGAAGGGAGTGAGGGAGGTTGGGAGGGAGAGGGAACTGGGAAGGACATGTGGGATGGACATGTAAAATAATAAATTAAATTAAAAAAAAATATGCTTTGACTCCAAAATTTAAGTTCAAGGACAAGTTACTGGGGAAAAGGATTTCTATTTTTGTTTCCACAGAAAATAAAAAGATGTGGATTCCTTCCAGACTAATGTGGTTTGATCAAGCCAGACCACCTGAAACAGGTGATCCTACATTCAAAACAGCTGGACAAAGCAGCCTGAGAGACTACAGCCAGGATTTCTGAATCTTCTTCAAATCCCCGATGACAGCACCCCTTACCAGCAGGAAGTAGTTTGGAAAGAACAAGGCCCAAATTCCCAAATATTGTCTATAAATGTTTGTTATAATTTAAATGGACTTGGTTATATAAAAAATAGATAGATAGATAAATAAATAAATCAGACCATGAGGTCTCATCTCCAGCTCCTCAGCATAGATAACTATAAATGGAGATAACTCGTCTAGATAATGAAAACTCAGAGTCAGGTACAGACCGAAATGCTGAGAGACCAGAGCAAACCACCTCCACACCTTACCTCCTCAGTGTCTCAGCAGACAAAAGAGGGAGATTTTGTTTCGCGATACTTATGTCCTATTTTTGCCCAGCTATCTCACTTCCTGCTGTCTGCACAGGCCTCCAGACCTCCATGGTTAGCTAGTAGCAAGCTCCATTCTCTGACCTTCTTACAGGCTTAATTTGTACAATCAACATATCATCATAGGTGTCAGCTAGCAATAGATTGAAAAGTGAATCCAGGTAAAAGAACAACCCACACTAGTCAGCTATAAAAGGCTTCATATTCTCAAAGAAAGATTACATTCCCATACAGCTTGTCTCTCAGAGCCATGGGGTTCTACTTGAACTACCTACATTCTCACTACATTTGGAATCTTGATGGGAGATGTCATTCTGTATATGTTTCTCATACTGGTTAATAATAAAGCACTGTTGGCCAATAGGAAAGGAAGATAGGAGGGACTAGGAGACAAGGAGGAAATAGGAAGTAGGAAGGAGGAGTCAAAATGGAGAGTCTGAAGAAAGCAGTATGCCTCCGGCTCCCTGGTAAGAGAAGGCCATGTGAAAATACATAGATCAGCAGAAATGGGTTAATAATTAAAGGCAGAGCTAGCCGATAAGAAACAAGTAACCGGGCCAACAGTATTGTATCAAATACAGAGTCTCTGTGCATTATTTGGGGCTGGCGTGGTGGTGGAACAAGAGCAGGACAAGACCAGCGGTGGCGGGCGGAAAAACCGTACTTGTTACAGAATCTCTATGACTTAAGCTCATATTTTGCTTTCCCATCATGTACTCCTGGCATTCCCTTCCTTAGAATTCTGTAGGATACTTACAGACACCTGAACCTTTCTATTAAATAAACACACCTGCTCACAGTCTAACCAAGACAATTGGTCAAGCTTCAGGCTGTTTCCAGCAATGACCACCCAATAGAAACAATTGGCTTGTGTGTGAAACCATTCTAATAAGTTTTCTAAATTGACTATTTGAAAAAGCTGAAAGACCACAGGCTGGGAGGATATTGAGAAAATACTGAGAAGTAAAATCCTTTTGAACAATGAATGTTGACTTGATAAAGTGCTCCCTTGAGTTATATTCATAGTGAAGCTTATGGTGAAATGTTGTACACTAACTCTACTTTGCATGGGAATGAGAACCATCAAGACTCAACTATCTCTTAGGAGAAAGTTGATGAAGAGGTTGTGTAATTAGAAAGATATGAGTAGAGATCCATATGCTTCATTAAGTATTACCCTCTGTAAACTGATGTGATACAGTAGAAAAATTTAGACATCAGTAGAAGTTAGTAAGATGGGACATGAAATCAGCTGACAACAACATTTGAAATAACACTTTCCTCCTTTCTTCTCTTCATCTACTAAAGGCAATTTCATACTTTGTATAAACGCAGGCCTAATATAACAATGTCATTAGAATTTAAGCTCTGCTGGTAGAAAATCCCTTTATGAGTTTGACTTTTAAATGATAGGTTAATGTAAGAAACCAAACATTTTTAAGGTAAAATTCTCATTTTTTATTAGGAAATACTGTAGGAAGTCAACATAAGGAACACAGAAGACACAGAAAATGGGCTGGAAAATTGCTTTCCAAACATGTCAGTGTATACAATAACTAGAAAAGATCCAGCAATTACACTCAGACATATACCCAAAAGATGCACATTCATACAAGGGCATCTGTTCAACTATGTTCATAGCAGTATTATTTGTAATAACCAGAACCTGGAAGCAACCTAGATGTCCCTCAGCTAAAGAACAGATAAAGAAAATGTGGTACATTAACACAATGGAGTACTACTCAGCAGAAAAAAACAAACAAAACAAACAAACAAACAAACAAAAACCAGTGGAATCTTGAAGTTCACAGGTAAATGGATGGAACTGGAAGAAACCATCTTGAATGAGGTAACCCAGTCACAAAAAGACAAACATGGTATGTACTCACTCATATATGGATTTTAAACATAGCTCAAAGTATAACCAGTCTACAATCCACACCACCAGAGAAGCTAGGAAACAATGAGGACCATAAAAGAGACATACATGGTCTCCCTGAAAAGGAGTAAGGGAGAAGATCTCCTCAGCAAATTGGGAGCATGGGGAGGGGGAGAGGGAGTTAGGAAGAGAAGGGTAGGACAGGAAGATTGAATTGAGGAAAGAATAGAAGAGAGCAAGAAAACAAATACCTTAATAGAGGGAGCCATTATAGGTTTAAAAATCTGTCACTAGGGAAATGTCTAGAGATCTACAAGGATGATCCCCAACTAACAATCTAAGCAATGGTGGAGTGGCTACCTTAAATGCCCTGCCCCGATTGATGACTACATTATATGCCATCCTAGAGCTTTCCTTCATCCAGTAGCTAATGGAAGCAGAAGCAGACACCCACAGCTAAACACTGAGCGGAACTCCTGGAATCCAGTTGCAGAGAAGGAGGGGTGATTAGCAAAGGGGTCAAGATCAAGCTGGAGAAACACACAGAAACAGCTGTCCTGAACATGGGGGAGTTGATGGACCCCAGTCTGATAGCTGGGAAGCCATCATAAGACCAGCCCAGACCCCTGAACATGATGTCAGTTAGGAGGCCTGGGCAATCTATGGGGCTTCTGGTAGTGGATCAGTATTTATCCCTAGTATGCAAATGGACTTTGGGAGCTCATCCCACAAAGAGGGATACTTTCTCAGCCTAGACACATGGGGTAAGGTATAGGCTCTGTTCCAAATGATATGACAGACTTTGAAGATTCCCCCATGGAAGGCCTCACCCTCCCTGGAGAGCAGAAAGGGGATTGTATAGGGAATTGAAGGGGGGAAGGACACCGGAGGACGGGATAAAGAGGGAACTATGATTGACATGTAAAACAAGCTTGTTTCAAATTTAAATAAAAAAATTAAAATTAAATTAACACAAAATATTCTGGTCTGAAAAAAGGGAATCCGCGTCCTAACCAATCCCCTTCCACTGCTGGCTGATGAAGGAAAAATCTTCCCATCTGTCAAACCAAATGTCCAAGTCATCACTAAGGGTGCCAACATCCCATTCCTTGGCCAAAATGATCAAGTCCTTCTCTCTACAAATCTATTCCATGGGACTTCTGTCATGGGTTTTCCTCAGTAAGAATTACATTTATATGGACATGAGAAGAAAATAATTACCATTATTTGTTACATCACAAAACATGATTCAATTTTCAATGGATATCACAATCAAGAGTATCTTTCAGGCCAAAGGAATGAACTTGATATAGTCAGGCAAATATCTAACCAGGCAGCTATCTGAAGCATAAGAATATATTATGTACATATAATAAAATATCTACAATAAATATGATAAAATGTTTCATAAACATGAAAAAATGGTTTCCATAGTGAAAGTAATTGTTGGGCACAAAACATGGTAATTTTACTCAGTATCACTATGTATTCTTCAAATGTTATACAAGTAGCACTAATTCCTTTTATAATTTAAAAATATTTAAAAGTTTATGTTATATTATATCATTTGTCATTCAAAATACCTTAGAACAAATCATGTAGGATATAATTTACATGGTAGACACAGGAAGATAAATTTTGTGGTATCCTAATTGAAAATTGTCCTCCAGGGAATGTTCCTTGATCATCACAGGGACTCTAGTCACAAGCCCACATTCCTTACCAGAAGTAAGCATTTAATTAGCAGCATGGATGAAATGATGTATCATGGGTTCAAGATATGTGGACTGTATGCAACCACTTAACAGGAACACATGGTAAACATCTATGAGATTAAAAAAAAAAAAAAAAAAGTATCTAAGGAGAAAAAAAAAATGACCCTGAACCTTAAGAATAAATTTAGGAACCCAAACTGATCTTCTAAGTGTCTGTCATAATTGGGAGATGAGTACCACTATTCAATGTCCAGAAAACTGGCTAACTCCTGCCTGCCTCTTATACCATGTCATCTCTGCATAGTCAAATGCTGTCCAGAAATGTTTTTCATCCTTCCTAGGAGCTGAAAAGGAATTTTGAGTCCTTGGTACCTCTGTGAGTATACAATAGTAAGGCTGACCTGGAGGCTATTTGCCTTCTACTTCTGAACACCTGTCTCTCTGTCTTGTCCACTATACTGTGCCTCAGATTCACATATGCCATGAATAGATGCACCTATGTCTAGGATCCAAATCTTTATTTCCCATCATCTGCTGTTTCCTGGACCTTTTCTTCCTCATAAATGTCAGAACCATTTACTCTAGCAATTGAACCAAATGCTTGGCCATTCTTAATTCTATGCTCACTTTGCCTCATCTCTATAATCCTTAAATGCTGCCATTTTTGCTTCCAGAACATTTCAAATACATCCAGGTTTCATCACTTTCTCCTGTCATCACATATGTAGTAAGTTCACTACCACCTCATAAGTATGCCTATTGTATCAGTCACCTAACTCAAATCTCATCTAAAATGATTCAGTGTTTCTCAACAGCTCTTAAAATGAATCCCAATTGCAAGGCCATATCTATGAGTTCATCTGATTTGCCACGAAAAACCTCTCTGACCCCCTCTGCCCAGTCATGTCTGACTTTTCAACTCTGGACATGACCTCAGCACCATGCAAATCTGTTCTTGATGGCAGGAATCTGAACCATTGTGACCTCTGCACACTGGATTGCTTCCATCTATGCAATCTAGAACTTGGAGGCCATCAGCTCAGAGAACACATTGCAAAAAATTCTATGCCTAAGGAGCCCTCCCCAAATTGTCTATCACCATGTCCTGGTTATTTCCTTCATAGTTCTGATCAAATTCTAAAAATCGCACAATTATCTGAATAACTGTTTTCCTAACAACCATCATATCCACTAGATTTTAAATCCTAACAGCTTCATCAATGGTGTGTACCTGTCTTATTTAGGATTTACATTGATGTGATGAAACACCATGACCAAAACCAATCTGGAGAAAAGAGTTTATTTTGTTTACAATGTCCATCATTGAAGACAGTAAGGGCAGGAACTCAAACTGTCTGGGAACCTGAAGCTGGGAGACATGAAGGACTGCCATTTACAGGATTGCTTGGTTATAGCTTGATCAGCCTACTTTATTATAGAACCCAGAACCACCAGCTAAGGATGTGGATCAACCCATTGTGGCCTCCCACATCAAATATTAAGAAAATGCCCAATAGGTTTACCTACAATCTAATGTGATTGGTACATTTTCTCAATTGAAGTTTCCTCCTGAGATGACTTTAGCTTGTTAAATGGACATAAAACTTGCCAGCACAACACCCATGGACTCAGGCAAGAATGTATAATGTTTGCTGAACACATGAAGAAATGTGTCATTGAACACATGTCCTTTACTTGGTCTGGGATTCTTCAAATGTGTCTTCTTCAAACAGAGGTCTGTCAGCCAGGAATGTGGTAAACAAAATTTGCACACAGTTCCTGAAGTGGGCTCTCACAGCAATGACTTGTCCTTCTGACATCCTCAGGTACTTCTGACATCCTCAGGTATATAGGAGGTAAGCAGCAAAGAAAAGGAGGAAACCAGGTAAAGGGAAGATGAGAGCTGCCAGAAAAGGGTGTGGTCACAACCCATGACATTCCATCCTAGACTAGATCTCAGCCCAGAGGGGCTATCTGGGAATGCCAATGAAAAGGTAAAGAAGAATCACAAAGAGCACTAGGGTCTGTCTCTTTTCCTACTGCCTTAGAAGGCATCTGAGCATCCTGTTCTTCTAGATCTTTATCTCCCTTATCAGCTTAAAGTCATCCTCTGGGTTACACTAAGCTCAATTCCCACATCATAAGGCTTGAAATCTCCTCCAGTGCCAAAGACCTTTCTTCCTACACCCCACCTTCACCTTTACTGCTGGGTTATACATCTTCCATCCACTTTTGCTTCTACAGGATGAATCAGCAGGATAGGAATAGCTGACTTCTATTTCAAATGAATAAATGGAACACTTTACTTTCCATTAGTGGCTACTAGTATCTTCTGCTTGACTTTAAACAGGAATTACAGAAGATCTTTAAATTTTTTACTTTACTGGTCAACTTAATCAAGATACTCAGAAAATGCTAGAGAAGCAGGGGTAAGAAATGGTTAGACTGGTGACCTAAATCCCAGAAGGACACAGAGCATGCAAGCTTCCTGGTTCCTACAATTTCCCTGAAGACAAGTCAAGTTGACATGCAAAAACATTTTTTTTCCTGAATGTGTTTTTCAGTTCTAGACTTTCAAATTTCTTCTGTGACCCAGTTATAAAATAATGCACATCTTAAAACTACATAAGAATAATTACAAAGAATATCTTTCCTCCAAATAGCTTTCCAGGTTAACTATGAACTTCTTCCAGACTAGAAGGAAGCCTGTATTGCGGTAAATAAGGATCAGGATAAACAAATAGGCCGAATAGATATTTATTCAGGGAGAAATAACTTACAACCTAGACAGATGAACACCAGGAAATTCAACCCGATCCTCTCCTGTCCGAGTCACGGCAGAAAGAGAGAGCCTTTCCTGGCCCCCTCCGACCTCCTTCCACAGGTCACTTCCGCCCATGGCTCCACCCCCCAATGGGCGTGGTCAGTGCCACAGAAGGAGACAAAGTGAATATCCCACTACAAGCCTGCTTCCTCTCTGAAGTCTGTCCACATTGTGCATAGCTCAAGGATCTCAGTGAGTTCATAACACTGCAATGCACCTGCCTCAGCACCTGAAAACGAGCCTGCCATAGCACTGCCATGCACCTGCCTCAGCATCCAGATATACACCTGCCATGGCACTGAGTAACTATTTACAGAAGCAAACTGTCTTCAACTGTCATGAAAGGGCATAGATTTAAAACAATATTTTCATTCTATATCCAAGTCATTTTCAGGTCCAGACCACTATACTCAAGTGCCTCAAAAGCCACTAAGTGTATTCCCACCTTGTTCCACCAAAAGACTTGAGGTAATATCCAAACCTTAAGGTGCTGCCTCAGTGTGTGGACCTAAACCCTTGTAAAGAAGAGGAAGGGTGTGGGGTGTTCTCTCTCTCTCTCTCTCTCTCTCTCTCTCTCTCTCTCTCTCTCTCTCTCTCTCTCTCTCTTTCCTTCCCTCCCTCCCTCTCTCCCTTCCTCCCTCTAGGAGCAGAACATGGTGGTTATTTATCATCATTGTGGTGAGTTCTCTGCAGATAAATATCTGTTAATTCTTTATTCAGGCATTTGTGGACTTCTTTAACCTGCCTTCAACTAAGTATCTGTTAAGGGCATAAAAAGACAGAAATGGTTCTTTTCCTTGCATTATTTGTAGACTTAACAATTCAGACCTCCTAGAGATTTCCATCTATCTTTTTGCCTTCACATATATGATTAAAGACCAAGTTACACCTCTCTGGAACTCAACCAGTTTTTAAACTCTACATTCTGAGCATCTGACATGCCAACTTCTCAAATTCAGCAAAATGCAAACTATTACTGACAGGCGTTTCTAAGAGCTATGGCTGTTATGTTTTTGGAACAATATAGACACAGACTATTTATTTACATAACTTCAGAAGTTACAATACTCCCCACACTCAAAATGCCCACAGACAAATGTGCCTTCAAAATTCTACTCAAAACAAATACAGAAACTTTTCTCTTTATATGCTATAAACAAAGGTTCCTTAAGAGAACATAAAGAATACAAACCTTATTTTATAACTTGCATTAAGTAGTAAGAAGTTTCAATGAGAAAAGAACTCAATTTTATTTCTAGGAGAAAATGAGAGACACTCATGATTGATAAGATAAATAAGTGAAATAAAACAATCTATGTGACATGCATGAGCAGTGAGAACCAGGCCTGAGAAGTAAATGTTTTGTGCCAGGCTGTTGTGGCAGACAGATTTCTGTGAGTTCGAGGTCAGCCTGTTCTACAGAGTGAGTTCTGTACTCTGTACTCTGTACAGCTAAGACAGAGAAACCCTATCTTGAAAAACAAAAACAAAAAAGATGTTGTGGCCTTGAATCCTAAGAGTAAAGTCACATATGACAAATGAGTGAATTGATGATTTCTGTATGACACTAAGGGAAAGGGAGCCATGTTATAGAGGAAAATGAGCCATGTTATATTAAATGACATTCACTCTTTTCGGCTGGAGGAAAGAAGAAATACTAGTTTGGAAACTTCTGCAACACCATTTGGTTTTATTTTGTTCTTGGAAATTTTGCTGCTGAGAGGGAAAGGAATCCTTTTGATTGTGACACTTCTCTGCATGATCATTTCACTGCTAACACCTGAGCACTGGGTGATTGTGTAACTGTGTCTTCTATAGAAATGCATCTGGGCAAAGTGCTACAACACAGCACAGACAGTTATAGGAAAATCTTTCAGCATTGTGTCCACCAAGTCAAGGGCCCATTATGAGCACGCTATCAGCCACTGTCCATTGGGACTACAAATGCTTCTAACAATTCCCATTACCTTTCTTGAGTGTGTGTGTGTGTGTATGTGTGTGTGTGTGTGTGTATATATATATATATATATATATATATATATATATACATATATATATATATATCTTGCTTATATCTAAAGTAAAGAATATATATGTATCTTACTTGTTCCATGCCCACCAGATACTAAGACGGGCTCTTAATAATGTCACCTCATTTACTCCTCACCTCAACAACAATAGGCAGGCTTGATTACCCCTTATCCCTATTTCCATCTAATCAAGGAGGCCAGAAAAAGAGGGGGGGAGGGAGGAATGAAGAAAGGAACAAAGGAAGGATAGAAACCTAAAGAGTCTGAGATTCCCTCCTAGCCAGTGGTGGTACTTAAGTTCATGACATCTACTCCTTTGTCTGTTATTGCGACAGCATGACATGACACACTGGGATTAGAAACTGGAAGTATAAAGATGTGACCACGGTGAACCTCTGAGAGGACAGGATGCTACAGGACTGAAGAAGAAAAGCTGTCTGCTATAGTTTTCAAGCATATTCTAAACTCATGTTGAAACTTAATGACCACTGTAGTATTCAGTCACCAGACCCTCTATCTGTATACACCATCTCTGTCCCTTCCCTAGGTAATATGCTCCAGCTCTTAGAAAAGAGAATGGAAAATTTCTTTCTCCAAGACGTTCAAGGACTTTTCTAGAACTTTACCCATAAGGAAAAGAAAGGAGAAAAGCAGACAGCTTAGTTTGTACAGTGCTTGCCTCACACACATGATGAGCCAAGTTTGAATCCTTAGTACCCACATAAAGAAAAAGTGATAGTAGTGGTTAGGAATGTTAGCTCATGCTTTCTGTAAGCACAGCACTAGAGGACAAAGACAGGTGGATCTATGTGGCTCAATAGCTGAACTGGTAAGATCCAGGTCTGGAGACAGACTTTGCTGGAAGGGTAAAGTGAAAGCCACAGAGAGAGGAAGGGAAGAAGGAGGAAAGGAGAAGGGGGTGGGAGGGAGTAGAGGAAAGCTTGGAGAGACCATTACTTAGAACATCCAGTCTAAGCCAAGTATAGTCTCCTTTAATAACCATGAACAGCTTGGTACCAAAAGGCCAGAGGAGACAGAGGCCACTGTTCAGGGATGGGTCACACCATTTTATAATTCCAGGAATATTGATGAGTTGTATACACAAACATTTCAGAGATGAGGGTTCAATATGGAATCTTTATTACCATTATCAACCCAAACAAAGACCAAAAAACATGCACTGAAACTAATGTCAGTCTCCCTCATCACCTGTTAAATTTATACACACACACACACACACACACACACACACACACACACACACTGATTGAGAGAGAACAGGAAACAGCCAAAATCCTACAGCTGATAGAGGAGACCAGGCTTCAAGCAGAAAAGATAAAATCAGCCTTAGCTCCTGCCTAATATATGTGATATCCACCAAGATTAAGGCAAAGAAAACCCTCTGAAACAGGGAGAACTGGCTTTTCCACCAACCTCTATTATTTATTTGTAACATATCTTAAAGTTGGTTCTTTCTATTACATTATCAATGTGGGAAATAAGTAGCTCAAGTGAACAGTAGCCACACTCAAACCTGAAAGAAGCTCAATCCAGGAATGAAGTTCACTGCCCTTGAATGTTTAGAGAATAAAAAAACTTGCTATGAAAGCAAGAGGATCTGAGAAAGCCCCAATACCCATGAAAAAAGCTAGATTTTGATTGTATGTGTCAGTAACCCTGGCATGAGGAGGATAGAGATGGTAACCACCCCCAGCCCCAGCATTAGGGGGATAGACAGACTGATTCTGTGAGATCACTGACCATCCTAGTGATCTCACTTTTAGCTTAGGTCAAATAGGAGAGACCCTTTCTCAAAAGAATGAAGTGCCAGTAACAGAAATCACCCAGCATTCCTCCTCAGGCCCTGCACCACACATACACTGTGAACACATAACACACCCACGAGTCCCACAAAAACATCAATCAGGTTTTACACCAGAAGAATGATGGACATTGTCATTTTGCAGAGCCCCTTCAGCCTCACCCTAGACACAACGTAAGCACTTTTCCTGGGGCTATACCCTGATCAAGGATGACTACTAATATACAAACTTTGCATAGCTTTGTCTCAATATAGCCCTCTGACTCAAGGAGGAAAGCCCAGGCCCTATTCTTAAGCCTCTATCTTTTCATTTCTTCCTTGTCACAGTCATAAAAATGGGGGAAGGGAATGAGTCACTTGCTTTCATGCAAATGGACCTAAAACTAAAGAAATATAATGGAGGAATTGACAATGCTGGCTTTCCTTTTCCCTTTCTCTGCATGGGAGTGTATTTCACTTTCCAAATATTTTATAATGCCTGTCTCTCTCTGCTACAACATGAGGCAAAATTGAGTTTATTACTCCTGAGGTGAGTCCAAGTTTCCTTTAGTCTAAGGCTATGAACCCGAAGAAGATATGTTTATGTCTGATGAGGTGCCCATTCCCTATGGAAGTTTCTAGGATCCACATGATGTCTCTGTGTATAACTCATGAAGAATCTGAAAATGTTGATGAAGATTGAATTGTCTTCCCAAATGCTAAACCTCAAAAAGCTTGTAGCTCATTTGGATTTGGAGGCAGAGAAAGAGGAGAACTCAGGTACCAGCCACCTCAGTGATACAGAAGGCTCAGTCTTCACCTACAAACACAAAGCCCTTAGCAGAACTGCTCTCAGAATTGGGAAGAAGTGAAAGTCAGAGGAGCCAGTTAAGACACAGATCAGAATTCCAAGTCCATGTGGCTTTGGACAAATTCCTAAAATCTCTAAACTAGTTTCATCACCTGACTACCAAGCACAGAACCAACTACCCAATGTGGGACAACCCTGAAAACAAGAGAGAATGCTAACTATATAAAATGAGATCAAAATACACAAGAAGCTGGCCAGAGATAACACAAGACCTGTCTGCCTCAAGGTGACATGGGACTCAGGGTCTAGTAACAGCCATTGTTCATCTTAATCTAAAAGAGTTGGTCCTTTATGGTTGGAGTCTTTGCAAATTACATAATCTGACAGAAACCACTTAATTCTTAAACCTTTATGTCTTCACCTAAGAAGTAGAAAAGCAACACAGCCAAATTGTAGGGCTGCTGAAAGCTCATCAAAGAATGATGACCTCAGCACTTCATATGGAATACAATGCATGGCATACCATCATTATTTACCCCTACCCACCAGCCACAATTAGCAAGGCTACATAAATTTAGAGTTAAGCTTTTTGATCACCACAGTAACCACAGCTACATATGCATTAAATGATATGCTTATGTGGAGTTTTTGTTTTGTGGTTTTTATTTCTATTTTGCTTTGATTAAAAAAAAAAAAAGGTTTTCTTTCATACAATATACTATGATTATGGTTTGCCCTCCCCCAGCTCCTCACAGATATTTCCTCAACTCACCTCTCATCCAAAACCACACCCTTTCTTTTTCTCTCCTTAGAAAACAGGCATCTAAAAAACAATAATCAGCTAAAGTGAAAACAAAACAAAAAAGAATAGGACAAAACAAACAGATAAAAAAAAAAGCACAAGAAACATATATGGATGCAGAGACTCACACATTTACACACAAAGGGAAATTCCATAAAAACACAAAACCAGAAACCATAACATATACCTAAAGGACCTGTAAAGACTTAAATAAATAACAAACAAAAAGCCCTGACAAAGAATTATGGGACAAAAAGAAACTCAAAAAAAAAAAAAAAAATTACACTAGGTTTCTTTGGCATTGGCCATCTACAGCTGGGCATGGGGCCTCCCCTTAACAGTGGTTTGTATACCCAGTGAGACTCCATTGGAGAAACCTAAATTTTCATTTAGAAGAGGTTATCAATTGGAGATAGCTGCTAGGTTAGGGATGGAGGCTTGTGTCTACTTCTCCTCTTGGTGCTAGAGCACCATTTGGCTTAGATTCATTAGGCCCTGTACACAAGGACACACAAATTCTTTGGGAGTTTGTATGTGCATCAGTACCTACTGCAATTAGAAGGCCTTGTGTCCTTGGTATTCTCCATTCCCTCTAGCTCTTAAAATATTTCTGCCTCCCTTCTACAAGATTATTAGAATTCTGGGGGGCAGGGGAATATTTGATGGAGATAGCTCATTAGGATTGAGTATTCCATCTCTTCTTCTCTGCACATTGTCTGGCAGTGAATCTCTGTAATTGTTTCCATTTAATGCAGGAAGAAGTTTCTCTAATGAAAGCTGAGAAAGGCATGGTTTATGACAGTCCTTTAGCATAACAGTATTTGGTTTGCTCCTAAGTTCCTGGTCTATCCAATCTCAGGTTCTTGGCTAGCAGAGTAGATGGATCCCATATCATAGAGTGGTCCTTACATCTCGTGAGATAATGACTGTTTACTGACACAAGTTTTGTGCAACTATTGCAATAGTGAAATCTTGCAACTCAAAGGATTTGTAGCTGAATTGGTGCTTATTCTTTCTCCTTTGGTAATGTTTAGAGAACCATGTAGCACCATGAACATTAGTTAATATGGGGAGGGCTTCTTTTGGGTACCAACTCAACTTCTTATTCATAGAGTTGTATAGGTATTAGCTTAAGCTATAGGTCCTTACCATCATTTTGTGAACAAATAGCCTTAGCTATCAGAGGGGTCCCATGGGGTGCCTTTGACCAACAACTAAATTTGATATGTCATTCCCAGAATTGGACACATCATTTGGGATGGAGAAATGTCTTCATAACCCTTGTTATTTGGCAATTCAATTTAGATATTTTTCATGCATGTATATTTTAGGAAGCTTCTACTGCATTAGGTTTCTTTCTTTTTATTTATATAATGTAACTCAGAATTGCATATCATGAACCCCAATTTCATTCACCTCCCTGTGTCTCTAGTCTCCCCTCACCCCTGCAGCATACCATCACAAATAAATAAATTAAAAATAAAACAAGACAAAAACCACCTTGATCTTCCAACTTTCCAACAACTCTTTATTCATCCTAGTGGCATTTGGGAGCTGACGTATCTGACACAGCACACCCTTTCATTCAATCAGTCCCACCCATAAAATGCCCTTTGCAATGAGCTATGAGTCTGGTTCAAGGCTACTGGCACACCATCATCACTAGACCCTCATTGAAACCCTTCTTGGATATTAGGTTTCTACAAAACACTTCAAATTGCCCTTAATTTCAGCTGCCACTCCCTATATTTTCTCTCCCACTCCCCTCTTACTTGCCTCTCCTGTTTTAAAAGACTAGGAGGAAGGGATCTCCCTAGGAAGGGGAAATAGGATAATACATAACTATGGATGAACTGGTGTGGGAAGTTGAAGCAGGACTATATGAAGTTTTTGAAGAACAGTTTCAAGGAGAAAACAAACAAACAAACAAAACCTCATGTTATAGGATTACAGGTAACATTTTACAAGGCTGATGAGAACTTTGATGACTGTAGAAACATTTCAATATTGCATGTCGAGAACCTAATTTACAATTATCTGGGCTATCCCTATACCGTTTAATAGGCAGTCCTTGCTCACTTCTGTGTCTTTACTTTCACATACTTGTAACTAACAGGTAAAACCTTTTGATGTATTAACACACCACCAGCTTCCATCTGGCAAAAGGTAAGAATGCCACCAGACAATATCTGAGATTTATAGTGGAGAATTCCCTGTGTTGATATAACCTACCTATCTGTTGTTTCTATCAATTCATTAAAAGCGCCTTGATTTATTACTATCTTTTCTTTTATTAATAAAACTTCATAAAACTTCTGGCATGCTGGAAATAGGATTTGGAGTTAACTAAAACTGTGTTCCTGGGACACAGTCACTGACATCCGGCTCTAAAATACTCCCTCTCTTATACTCTCTCAGGTGAGAATTGTGTTTTTAGGTGGATAAGTTATTAGGCGGGGGGACATGCAGTGGTGAAAACAGAGACACCAGAGGAACAGACTGGATTCAAATTCTCACTCTGCTCTTTCTTAGACGTATGACTGTATGACAGTTACCATCTCTGGGCCTTGAATTTTTCCTGTATAAAATAAGACAATAAGTATATATACCTCACAAGGATTCTGTGAATTTAGTAACTTAATACATATGGACAAGAATACATTCTGTGTCAATGAGACAAAAGTACTCATTTGTATACACTTGTACAAGAATGAACTATTTACCATTCACTAAGAATTTGGTAGCTTCAATGATGACAAGAATATTGAAGGGTGAGTATCCAGAAGGTGAGACAGAAAGAACCCTGGAGTAAGAAGGAACAGAACTTCCCTCAATCCATCTCTACCAGAGGATATCAGGCATACAGACTAAAGAAATTAATGTCTCTAGAGTCACTTCTTGTCCCAGAATGTAGAGAAAGGGGGAAATGGGAAGCATTATAAAAAAGTAATACAATAAAAACACCTGTAAGGAAGTCAAAATAAACCTATAAAATATAAATCAAATGCATCAAGGAGTCAGGAACATTGGGTTTTGAGTGAAATCATAACTGCAAAGGAACATAATCATATAAACAGGAGAAAGAAAACAGAAAAGTCCCTCTTGTGGAAGAACCTGGAAAAGAAAAGAGACAAGTGGGAGAGGAGGGCACATTCTCCCAACAAGAAGGTGAGAAGTAGTGTTGAGACTCAACTCACCAGAGCAGTGATTAAAGGAAGTGGAGTCTATAGAAAGTCAGAGGCAGAGGTGAAAGTAGATGTGGAAGTGGATGGATCAGCAGGCAGGTTACAGAGTTCTAAGTAAGCCACAACAAATAAGGAAAGGAGAAGGAGAACATTAGGGCCCTTGCAGCCCTGTCATCCATAGCCTCCAAGCTTGCTACCCTCACAAAAATCACAGTGCTGTCTTTCTTTCCCTTGGTCCAGGTGACACAGTGCTGTCTTTCTTTCCCTTGGTCCAGGTGACATTAGAGAGGACAGTACTGCTGTTAGCTTTTCTTAATAGTGAACACTGTCTCTGACTTCCTCTTCCAAAAGACCACATTACTCGGGTAGTCAGTGTTCTTGAAACTGCATGATCCTGTGGTTGCAGTAAACTTACACCACCAGTGCAATCCTCCAGCTTCCACCCCTGATTCAGGGGGATGTATCTGAGCTGTTGCAATTAAGATCAGAGCTGGAGATGACTAGCAGATGAGAAGCACACTGGAGAGAAAAAAGTCCAGGAAACTGCAGGATAAAAAGGAAAGATTTTTCTCAGGCCTACATGAGGTCAGTTCCACCACTGCAGATCCCAATTAAAACAAGCTTCAATATATTACATAAGTGGCATATGCCAGTCTGATCCTGACCAACCTAAGATATATACTGACACCAGGATTCCAGGTCCAGGACCTTCCCTTCTCATGACTTGTTCTAAAGAAAAACCTCATGAGCTACGTGTGGTGGCTAACTCCCAAGGCAGAGACAATTAACCTGAGTTAAAGACTAGCCTAAACTACAGTGAGACATCTCAAAAAGGAGGAAAATAAATAAATAAATAAACAAACAAACAAACAAGATAACTAATGAGTGTCGTTCTACTTTCCTCATTTACAATCACGACTCTGGAAAAGTCACTAACACTGTATTCTAACCTCAATAATAAATAATAAATAACACATAATAAATATAGTATGTTTACCTACAAAATAGAATCTATATATTCAATCTTAATCCTTCATATGTTGCATTACTTATATAAGACATTTTAATTAAAAAGGATCAAATACTTGGAAGTGTATGAAATTTAGTTCAAAGTCACACTGCACTAACCTCAAAATGAACCTATATATCTTTAAAAAAAATCAAGGGTCGAGATATGACTTAGTGATTAAGAGCACTGGCTGCTCTTCCACAGGACCTAGGTTTCATTCCCAGCACCCACATGGCAGTACACAACCATCTGTAACTCCATATCTGATGCCTTCGTCAGGCATCCATGTAGTACATACAAGCAGTCAAATTACTCATACATATAAAATAATAACTAAGGGGAGTGGGAATGGAAAGGAACACAGTGATGTTACAAACCCTCACCAGGTGTAAGGGAGTATCCCCAACTTGTTCAACAGGTATCAATCAACAAATAAGAAACAAAAGATGCCAATCTGCCTGCTTTCCTCCATTTTCTACAGACATGTGTGGCTTTTCTCCCCCATTTCTAGATGTGTTCCATATGGACTTTCCTGCTAAAACAAAAGCTGTGGGAGCATCATATATTTTTTGAAGGTCTAATCTGAAGGAAATGACATAATCATTCAGATCCCTGACACACTAATCTGCTTCACACAGCAGATCACTAGACAGACACATCACTCTTCTTCAGTAATTTACCTCAGGAGGGTCTTTGGGTTAGTACCAATTTTAAATTCTTACAAATAGAAGCCCCTGTAAAGAGGTATAAACAGGTATTTGTGTAAACATAAATTTCTTCCAGGATAAAGGCCCAGTACTATAACTGGCATATCATATGGCAAATAAACTTAAATACTCATCATAAAAATGTCCAATGTGGAAGCTAGGAATTTGCATCTGCCCAAAACATGCCATTACTGTGCAGTCTCACCATCATTAAGTATTGCTAGTACTTTCATCTGTAAGAATTCTGTTAAATGGGCAAGAAAGTGCTTTGCAGATTGTATTTGTATTCCCCCTGGTCCCTGACCATTTTTAAACATACCTGTCTACAAACTACAGACTTACTCTCCTGACTTGCCTTTTACCCATTTTCTAACTGCATTGTTTGGTTGCTCATTGTTGATCTTGGAGAGATGTTTACATATACTGAAAAGGAATCTCCTATCAACTATGTGACCTATCACTTCTAGCTAGTCCTAGCTTATTTTTTCACCATCTTAACAGAATCAAACCAATGTAATAAATAAGTTCAATCTGTCCATTTTGTTTTATGAATTGTACTTTTGTTACACCCCTTTTAAAAACATGTTTAGTAAAGATACATGGGGAAATAATTTCACACATACCCCCATGTTTTAAATAGGAAAATGGCAACAGTACCCATGTGCTACAGGGTTCCTTGAGGTTATCATTCTACTCACTTGTGGAAGTAATGCATTTTGTTGCTCAGCTTACCTAAGGGGAATTCCCAAGAGGAAACCCCTGATAATTAAAAATTAACTTTGTAAATAATGAATGTCTTAGAACGGGGGATGATTAATGGCATACCTATAACATTCTACCTATGAATAAATATATGCCCCCATAACTATCTGCTTTTCTATAGACCCTAAGGAAGACTTTCAGCAACCAGTTTGCCCTAGCATTCACAATATTTCCTAAACATAATCAAATTCTCCAGACACAAGAGTTAGGCCAATATTCTCAAGCAAGTTAACAACAATAGGCATTTTAACTTAACATTAAAGCCAAATACAAAGGGAGTAACCTGGTTTCTGAACCTTCCAATCATACACACCTACACATACTGCAAAATCAGGAGCTCAGGACTGTAGTAAGCTATGCTCCAGGGAGGACACTGGCCCCTTTTCCCTTTTGAAGGAAGGGGATTTCTTAGCAACCAATGAACAGTCCCGACCTTTGAGTGGGGTTGACTCCTTCTCATTAGCACCTACAGGTGAATGAAGGTAACTGCCCCTTGCCTTAAACATGGTTACAATCCCAACTGTATAGAAGGTGGTTCAGAGCCATCTTGAAGCCAAATGAAAGGAATACTCTAAGTTAACCTCTATTGAAGTGCTATAAGACATATGGTAGATTTAACTGGTCATTCATATGTGTCATATGCTATACAATGGCATACCTATAACATTCTACCTATGAATAAATATATGCCCCCATAACTATCTGCTTTTCTATAGACCCTAAGGAAGACTTTCAGCAACCAGTTTGCCCTAGCATTCACAATATTTCCTAAACATAATCAAAGTTCATTAATATAAACAACTGTCTACTGAAGTTGGATGAATGAACAGGTAGACAGGTAGACAAGCAGAAAATTGTAAGGACAGTAAGATGAACAGATAGGTGTGTATACAGATGGATAAGTGAAAGGATGAAAAGATGGAAGAATAAGTGGGTAGACAGATGACTGGACTAGGAGAAAGAAGGATGGATGAAAGGATGGATGGATGGAATGATGTGAAAATGAATGGATCAATGGAAAGATGGATGACTGAATAGAAGAGAAGAAGAGCAGATAAGCAGGTATTCAGAAAAGAAAAATTGATGAATTGAAATATATAGGGTCTGATTGAGGAATGACTACAAAAATAAATGATAGATGCATGGATGGATAGATGGATGGATGATGGGAGATGTTATTCTGTAAATATGTTTTCTCTTATTGGTTAATGATAAAGCACTGTTGGCCTATAAGAAAGCAAGATAGTTGGGACTAGGTGACAAGGATGATTCTGGGAGATGTAGTACAGAGGAGTCAAGATATAGACCTATCTTTCTCCCTCCCTTCCTCCCTCTCTCCTTCTCACTTCTCTCTCTCTCTCCCATAAGACCACAGGAAAACAGATTGATAGAAATGAGTTAATAGCTAAGACAGAGCTAGACAATAAGAAATTCTAGCAATTAGACAACAGCTTTATAAATAATAGAGTCTCTATTGTAATTTTGGGGCTGACGCAGCTGTGGGACCACCCTGGTGGGAAAGTGCTCATAAAAGATGGATAGATGGATGGATGGATGGATGGAAGAATGGATGTATGATGGATGGATGGATGGATGGATGGATGGATGTATAAGCAGACCTATGGAAAAATGGAAAGAGATGATGATGATCAGTCTATGTATAGATAAATTCACAATTTAGTAATTAAGAAGATGGGTTAATACAATAGACAGAAAACTGGATCAATGGGAAGATGGCAAGTAAGTAGACAGACAGCTGGATGGATCAAAAGATGGGTGGGTGAATGGGTAGAGAGATTAATGAATGGGAAATGGTTGAGTAAGCAGGTAGACAGATGGACAGAAAGGACTATGGGTGGGTAATGGGTAGACAGCTAGACAGCTGGATGAGTGGAAGTTGGGTGGGTGAGTGAGTAAACAGATTGAAAGTAAGGGAGAGGGATATACAGCCTGATGAAAACAAAGAATGGGGATGCCAGGAAAGAAAAATGTCTATTGATGCCATAGTCACTTCTACAAATCCAAGTAGGCAGCATAACTTCATCTTGCTCAACAATACCTCTATATCACAAAAATCTGCTATCTTAACCTTCTATCTTCTCTTTCAAATTAGGATACTTATTAGTCTAGGTGGAAAGCATCTCCTGAGTTTCCATAGTATCATATATTCGGGGTGTCTTCCAGTGAATATTGGAAGCATCTGGTAGTGTAACAAAATAAGCAGCAAATTCTCCTAGAGTTGTGGCAGTTTATCAGTGTAATGTACATTATTGAGATACAGTAAATGTTAATGGAATTCAAAGGTCTGCAAGGTGCTAAGCCTGATTGTTTAACAAAGTAAACAGCAAAAAGCAGAGGGAAGATTTCAGAAGTTTGCAAGAACATTCTCAGGCTTAGTATTTCACTATGAAAAGTCAGACACATAACATATAACTACTCATAGCTATGACTAATTATGGCAAAAAAGACAATAAGCAGTATCTGCAAAGGAGCACAATGTGTCGGGTTAGGTTAAGGCGAAAAAAAAGGGGGTTCAGCCAAGAGTCTTCTTCAATAGAGTCATGCAAGATGCATTTATTTCCTCCAAAAGTCAATGGTGACACATGTGAAAACATGTCTGTCACTGAAACTCATGGGATGAGAGAGGACTGGACAGTCAGGTCTCCTCTACTTGATGAACGGCAAATTTGCAGACTCTAGAAGTAAAAATGCATAGGCACAGTAAGCCTGTTATATGAGCTCTGAGAACAGTTCAGATTCCCAGAAGATGATATCAATCTTGTTCATACCTCTTCCTAAAGACAGAAGTCAGGACACTAGGCTTTGTCTGAAGGACAACAGGGTATATCCAGATGGATTTAGGGCAGAACAGTACTGGGGGTGTTCTTTAGCCCATTCCAATAATGTTGTCTTGGTTCATAGAAGTTTCAGATTTCTCTTTTGCATGTATCCAACTTCTGAAGTCAAACCCTATCTCTGCCATATATATGGCAGAGTCAATAATATGAGTCAATAATAAAATAATGGATCACATTTTCCACATTAGTCTCCAGTGTCAGTGGGCAAAGACTGTTTACACTATCGTTTCACAAATGTGTATTCTGAATACCAGATTATATGTTGGTCTCTTCCTTATATCAGTCAGTTTTGTTACTTTAATGAAATACTTAAATGTAAGAGAGAGGGTTTGTCTTGGCTTATACTTGTGATGGTTTCTCTATGTGATCAATTGGATTCACTGCTTTGAGTCTAAAGACAGCATGCTATCATGGAAATCATGTGGTAGAAGATGCTTCTTACCTCATGAAATCCTGAAAACAAAGGAGAAAGGGGTCAGAGTCCCAAAAGTCCCCTTCAAGAGCAGACTCCCAATAGCCTAACTTATTCCCATTAGGTCCCATCACCTAAATTCTCCATCATCTCTCAAAATAATGGGCTAAAGGTTACTTGCCACATGGATCTATGATAGATAATTATCCAAACTAAAGCACTTGAGATACAAATAAAAAAAATTATAACTACCAGACCTCAGGGCCTAGCTCACTACTGCTTTGTAAAGGAAAAACTTTACAAACACACACAGCCATAGTAATACCTCCCATAAAGCAAGTCACATGTATTTTCAAAAACTACCTTTATTTTCACCAGGGTGCAAGACTGAAGACATATGCTTTAATTTTTCAAAGAACTGACTCATAACGTTAAGTCTCTTCTGTACAAGCATAAATACTTATGTTTGCAGTCCAAACACAGAAGCATATATCTGTAACCTTTGTACTGGTTGAGGGACAGAGATATGTGTATCTCATGGGCTTAGTATTCATCAAGTCTAACTGAACCAACATACTCTGGTTCAATAAGAGACCACATCTTAATAGAATAGGTAGAAAATAATAGAAAAAGATTTTTTTCAATTACTTTGTTTTTTAACATTCAAAAACCAGTTCCCCCTCCCTCCTCTCCTCCTGCTCCTTCCACTCACCACTGCCCCCCACACACTCCCATCTGCTCCTTGGAGAGAATAAGGACTCCCCTAGGAAGTCTATTAAAGCTATCCCATTATCTCATTTAGGCAAAAATGAGGCACCTAGCCATCCCCCACACACCTGTGTCTAGGCTGGGCAAGGTATCTCTACATATAGAATGTGCTCCACTAAGTCAATTTGTGCATTAGTGTTAGATCTTGAACCCCCTGCCAGTGGCCTCATATATTATCACATTGTCACCTATGTTAAAGATCTAGTTTGATCTTTTGCAGATTAACCATTTGTCAAACCTGAGTTAGTGATCCCTAGCTGGCTCAGGTCAGCTGTATCTGTGGGTTTCCCCATCATGGTCTTGACTCCTTTCTTTGTATTATCACTCCTCACTCGCTTTGATTGTATTCCAGGAGATTGGCCAATTGGTTAGTTGTGGATTTCTGCATCTGCTTCCATCTGTTTCTGGAAGAGGATTCTAGCTTTTCTGGGGTTGTGGATTATAGGCTGAGTATCTTTTGCTTTATGCCTGGTATTCACTTATGAGTGAGCACATACTCTATTTGTCTTTCTGGTTTGGGGTGACCTCAATCAGGATGGTGTTTTTCTAGTTCTGTCCATCTGCCTGTGAATTTTAGGATGTCACTGTTTCTTACCACATAGTACTCCACATTTTCTTTATCCAATCTTTTGTTGAGGGGCATCTAGATTGTTTCCAAAATCTGGCTATTACAAATAATATTCTATGAACATAGTTGAACTGAATTCCTTTTTGTTTGAATGTGCCTCCTTTGGGTATATGCCCAACAGTGGTATTGCAGGATCCTGAGGTAGGTTGATCCCGAATTTTCTGAGAAGTCGCCATACCGATTTCCACAGTGGCTGTACAAGCCATCCCCAGCACAAGCTGTCATTGTTGTTTTTGATCTTAGCCATTCTGATTGGTATAAAATAGAATATCAGAGTAGTTTTGATTTGCAATTCCCTGATGACTAAGAATGTTGAGCATTTCCTTGTGTATTTCCAACACTTGAGATTGTTCTGTTGAAAATTTTCTGTTTAGATCTATACCCCTTTTTTAAACTGGATTATTTGGTAGTTAGATTTCTAGTTTCTTGAGTTCTTTGTATATTTTGGAGATCAGCCCTCTGTCAGACAAGGGTTGTTGAAGAATTTTTCCCATTCTGTAGGGAGCCATTTCATCTCGTTGACTGTGTTCTTTGCTTTACAGAAGCTTCTCACGTTCAGAAGGTTCCATTTATTAATTGTTGTTTTCTGTGTCTGTGATACTGGTGTTCTTCTTAGGAAGAGGTCTCCTGTGCCTATGCTTTCAAATGTATTTCCCACTTTATCTGCTATGAGATTCAGTGTGGATGAATTTATATTGAGATTTTTGATCCATTTGAATTTGAGTTTTGTGCATGGTGATATATATATGGATCTATTTTTATTGTCTACAGATTGACAGCCAGTTATACCAACAGCATTTGTTGAATGTGTTTTTTTTTTCACTTTATATTTTTTTGCCTCTTAATCAAAAATTAGGTGTTCACAGGTGTGTGGGTTGATATATGGGTCTTTTATTTGATTCCATTGGTCCACCTGTCTGTTTTTATGACAAAACCAAGCTATGTTCATTATTATAGCTCTATAGTAGAGCTTGAAGTCAGGGATGGTGACGCTCCCAGATGATCCTTTATTGTACAGGATTGTTTTGGCTATCCTGGGTTTTTGTTTTTCCAAATGAAGTTGAGTATTTTTCTCAGAAAGATTTTTGAAGTCAACCTCTGAACTATGAACTACACACACACACACACACACATGCACACACACACACAATCACAGAAACACACATGAACACACAATTTTTAAAAGTAATTAGGCTAGCCCTATTGTTCTGCACATCACTTGGGTTTTATTTCTCCATATACACACAGAATCCAGTCAAATTCGGAATACCCCCTTCCACCTGTACATTTCTCTCCGCTGATTTCATCAGGCTCATGATTGTTGATGTCATTTAAATGGTGGCAACCCCACAAAATATATCATGCACCCTCACTTTGCTCCAGAGCTGCTGGCTTATGTAGTTTTCTAGCCCAATACATTCATTTGATATGTCTAAAAAACTAGCACTAACTCAATAAGACTGAAACCAAACTCCTAATATCATTTTGCAAGTCATTTACTCTGGGAGAAGGACATTAGGAGAATATTAGCAATCTACCTAATTCAAGAAAATGGGATGCTGATATCTCCCTGACCCTACCCCCAAACCTACTTCTAGCATCTCAAATAACAAACCAGATTCCTTTTTGACTCCTTCTTTTTGTTTTAGTCTCCATATCCAGTATCGACAAACCCTGCTGAATTTACCTGAAAACATGCTGGTGCTTTGGCAGTTTCCCACTGTATTTACTTATTTATTTATGTGTTTATTTAGCCATTCATTTTGTCAGTATCCTTGTGGTCCAAAGCATCAGAATTTCCTGCCTGAGTTACTATCCTGCTCTTGATTCCTAATAGATGTTATATATTCTCAAATTAAGAAGCAAAAAAAAAAAAAAATTTGTTTTGAAAATGCAGGCAACAGTCCTCTCCTCTGCTTGCCCTCCACACAGCTTTGAATGGCTCTTCCCCAAGTCATTTAAAGTAAAAAAATCCCCTCCAGAACTTTTTCTTCCCTAGGCTTTTAGCAGCATGAATATGTGGGGAACTAGAATAGTTGAAACCCAGTAGTCATACCCTTTTCTGAAGCTCTGTTATGCCTTACTGAGGTTTATTTCCAGTATTTGGACAAAAGTGCTTTAGGGCTAGGAGCAGCAATGTCTCTTTTTATCCCCACTCATGCCCAAACTGACTGAGCATATTCTACTCACACAGTCACCATTTTGGGTCTCAAATGTCTCCTTCCAGGTCTTCATCTAAATGAAAATCCACCATTTTTCCTGGTAGTAGAGGAGAGTAATCCCAACTTACAATAGAGGATCAAATCTTCAAGATCTGCCTGGATAGCAGAGCAGGTTCAAGGCTAACATGGGCAAATCGTAAGACTATCTCAGCATAAAAAGCAAAAAAAAAAAGAAAGAAAAAAAATGGTTTTGAGATATAGCCTAATGATAGAGAGCTTGGATTAAATCTGTAGAACTGGAAAGAAAACCAAAAGTCCAATACTGTGCTTAGCATGACCCAATCCATGCACTTCCAAATTTTTTCAGTATCAATATAAACTTGAGCTCCTATCTTTCAGCACTGGAATGTTTGCTGTTTTAAAAATAATGTGAAAGTTCTGGAAAATTAAGTCTGTAAAATAGCACAGACACGTAGTATACTCAAAATGCTGTGTAACCATTCAAATGCAAATTTTCCTACTGCCCCAAAATAAAACCACCAAACAGATGCTATCTATTCTCTCTTGCACTCACCTCCAACATCCAGGAAAAACAAATCAGTTTCTGTACATTCACTTATTTCAAGTGTATCTTGCAAATAATACATAGCCTTTGTGTCTGCATCCTTTCACAGTCCCTTCCTAGAATTCAGATTATGACAATACTCTACCTTCATTCAATGTCTAAGAATAATGCCTGACCAAAATAAACACTGGGTGTGTGGGTGGATGTATGAGAGGGTATGTAGGTGGATTAACAGATGGATGAATGTTTGGATGGATGAATGACTAGAATGAATAATGAATGTTGGATGAATTGATGGATGTATATACTTACTCAGAAATAAGGAGGAAAAACAAAAGAACCCCCCCCCCAAAAAAGACTTGTGTGAGATCCATTTTGGGAATTGAGAGAACCAGATAGGGAAACCAACGGTAGAGGTGCCCAAGGTAAGCTGATATCACCAGACAATTGCCCTACAGGGCACCCTGCATCTTACAAGTCAATCTGCACACTTCAAAGGCTATACTAGCAGAAACTTCAGCAGCAACACCTCTTCAAACTGACACCTATGAGAAGAAGACAAATAGCTCCTTGAACACATTCCAGGAATATGACTAGAACATTATATCAAAATTGCCTTGCACTGCAACATCTCCCAGCTATATACTCTTTGAAAACAATAAAAGACCTTATTTACCTTCAAGCCCAGCATTCAGGGCAGTAGCCAAGTCTAAGCAAGTTGTCAGGACTGATAACTGAGCTGCTGAGAGGAAGACAATGAGAATCAGCACTGACTATATCTTTCTCATGCTTTCAAACATGTGACCTCCAGAAAAACATGACTGGCAATTGGCTGCAGCAACTCCATAAAGCCCTTGGAGACAGCATGCCTGAACCCAAACCCTAGCAGTGACCCTTCAAGGTTAGCTCCTGTAGGCTCAGTTCCACTAAGAATTCAGAAAGCCTTGGCCTTCACAACCAGGCATTCATAGTTTATAAAGGACTAATTTGAAAGCAGTCTTTGTGTCATAGAAAACATTGAGAAGATGCAAATTTCTCATGTATTCCATGCCTTTTTATATACATGGCTTGGCCCATTTTAAAGATCTCCCACACAAGAAAAATGTGAACTACTGTGTCTCTCTCTGCCATAGTGATCTGTAGTGCTCCTGACAACAGGCGCCTGACTATGCTGCACCCATAAAAGCAACATGGAGCAGAGCTACAGGTAACTTGAGATGACCTGAAGAAGGAGATGCTGGTTAGCCAGCTTATATAGTTGCAATATCATGACATAGCCTCCATCCTGATCCACCCTCATGGTTATCATGCAAGTGGAAGATGGGAATCTTGGGATCCAAAAAGTCATGCATACCTCTGAGCCACTCTCTTTGTGGAAGGGATCCTCCAGACTCCCAAAGTCAGTCAAAGGGCTATTATCATACTAACTGTGACAAGGTCTGGTTTTATTATGAATTGTATTACTGTATTTCTTACAAATAGCTCATTGAGGCAATTATCAGTCATTAGTACAGTAGCCTGAGCATCAATACAATCATACACATTAATAAAGGAACAATTTGGCAGAGCAAGTAAAGACATGCATGGACTAGGATGCCTTGTGGGGTACTCGTGGCTCCAGCTGAAAAGAATCTCTGCTGTGTGATAGCTAGGACTGCTGTGGAGTGCACCCATCTCCATAGCTCTGGGGTGAGACTTGCCAGGCAATTCAACACCACTCGCAAAGCCTAAGTCTTGAAGGATGAATAGGAATTTGATGATTAGAAGCTTCTAAGACTTACAAGATATAAAAGAACTACTACATCTTGACAACATAGAATAATATGCAGAGATGACACATGGGAAGAACCATAGCTTGGCAATAGTAATAGCAAGCAGAGCTCAGGAAGAAAGCTGAGGCCGGATGTCTGTCATGTTAAGCTATTTGGGTTCTTTCTAGAAGCAAGGGGGTAGGGTTACCATAAGGTTGACAGGGTGATACCCGGACATGCTGTGTGCTTTACAAAACCACAGCAATGGGAGAACAATGGGTGAGAAGCCAAAGAAGGAAACAATGCCATAGACTGGTTCAATATTCCATGCCACAGTTGACAACTGACAGAGAAGGAACAGGTCACAGGAGACATCAGATAGAAAAGGCCTTATCAATTAAATGGCAAAGTAAAAAAAGTACAAAGAGAAGGTGACTCTGAGATTTTTTGACCTAGGGTACAAAAGGATATATATATATATATATATATTTCTTATTTTACACATCAATCCCAGTCCCCTCTCCTGCCCATCCCCCCCCCACTCCATAGGGAGGCTGGTGCCTTCCAGGAGGGATCATCAAAATCTGTCAAGTCATTTGAAGTAAGGACTAGGCCCTCCCTCCTGCCTCTAGGCTAAGGGAGTATCCCTCCACAGGGAATGTACTTCCAAAGTAAAATGATATCTTTTAAAAAAGACTTTTGCCAACTATTTTGACAAATGTAACCTAGGTGGGAAAATACACAGACCTTTAACAATATATGCTTACATATAGTTAAAACTCATTTCTCTCCGCACTCAAGGACACTTAATGTCTAAATTCTAGACATATTCCACAGATGGATGGAGGGAAAAGTTCATGCTAAATGCTAACCACACTCTGTTTTTGATATGGAATCTCACCTGACCATAAATAATGATGGTCTCTTGGTTTTGTTTTGACAAGACTCCTTTTGGATATAAGATCCTTTATTTATCATATCTCCCAGATCCACATATAAGCTTTGCTCTTCTCTCTGCATTGTGTGGTCTTTTTTCCTTCCATGCAAGTGTCCAGTGAAAGCTTATCTCTATACAATAGTTTAATGTGCAGTCTATTATCCAGGGTGCCCTTATCACTGGAGAGGTCTCATTCCATCACATATTCATCTCTTATACACTGGGTTGTAGATACAAATGGCATAGAGCTTCTCAGCCATTAAGTCATCTATCAGATCATTGAGAACACCCCCAAGGGTACTGGCCCATTATTCCCTTAGTGTGGAGTATTCCATTCCATAAGCAAAGTCAGGACTAAACAGCTGTCCCGGCCAAAGGACAACATGGAGCCATGAAGACATTTCTTCACAGTTTATTCTCCAACAAATATGTACTTTACCCTGACAACATACCAGACCCTGTGCTGGGCAATGAAGCAGAAATGAAAGGGGAACCAACTGTCCTTCAAAATAAGAGCAGCTTGCTCAGGGACAAAATAAAGTAAAAATACAAGTAAAATGCAAAGCTGTTTAATTTCACTGTCTCTGCTTGTGCTCTGGCTTTTTCCCAGTAGGTAACCAAATTGGGATAGAATATACACTATTCATTCAGGATTGGCATAAGTGCTGCTGTTGACTGTAGTTAACATGTCAAATGGAGCCAATCTATGAAATGCCAAGTTTCTCCAGCCAAGGCCATCCAAGGTCTAAGAAGTATGTGGAAATATATCAGTATATTGACACTTCTTCTCATCTGTTAGAATAACAACAAAACAGGTATTGACAGCATCTGAGGGAGAGTCAGGTACACCTAGGAGTTGGGATCTTTCTATCAGACAAACTGTGGATTATATGAAACAGAATTAATCACGGTGACTACTTACCTGGAAATATGGAGGCATGTTGACAATCTCACCTAGACACAACACTGGGAAATAACAAATAGCTTTTTCTCCACCTCTGTTCTCCTTGCGGGTACACAGCAGCACCTCAGAGTGTTCTGTGAAGATCTCAGAATGAGCACCAGAGGCTCAGGCACCCAAGAACTCACATTCTTTTTCAGCTTCACTAATAATGCCAGTCTTTCCAAACTTTTGCATTCTGCAAAAAATTCCCTACCTCTACCTCATGGGTACCCTACCCTACCTCTAGATTAAAACAAATGTCACATTTTAACAAATCAATGAACAGAAAACTAATATACAGTAGGGTGGAAGCAATCACTGAGTATTTAAATAGCCCCATTCTTGCACCAAGTCCAAAAGCTGTGCATTAGCTTTCCAAACTTGATGCCAAGACTTTGAGATTAAATCTAAACTGTGAGTAAGGAATAAGATAAACCAAGACCATCATTCCAAGTTAAATTTTCCCGACTTCTAACATTAATGCCCTTTACAGGAGTCTCATGCTATTATTTCAAATAACAGAATTGTATCCAAAGAGGGCTAGAATGATGGACTATCAAACTGTTCCTACATCCTCTGACAACTACATCATCCTCAATCTGACCTCCTTTACACAATCAGCCCCTAGAGCAAATACACTGAATGTCATTTGGGCTAGCAACATATTCTCAATGGCCCCCAATGGTGTTAAGCACATTCTTAACTCTTAACATATTGGTATCTTCTACGATAACAGATAGTTCCATGGTCAATTTGGTTAAGCTAGAAATTTCAGTTTAACTGAACACAAGTTACGAGTGGTTATTAACATGCATAGTCAGTTTTTAAAAAGGAGTGCCCTAAAACCATATCAATGACCTTCTTCCAGTCAGCCAAAGGCCTGACTTAAGAGCAATACTTGAAGTTTCTGAAAACCTCTCAGCTGTCGCTCAATTAACTACCTTCAGACTTGTCAGCCTAATGCATTCACAGGGTAATTCTTTATAGTACAGCTTCTAACATGCATGTGTGCCTGTGCATATCTGCAACATCTTACTAGATCTATGTCTCTAGAGAATGCAGAGCAGTAGATCTAACATTTGCATAATATGATTTCTTGTAAACTACTAAATTTCCTCCTCACAATGGCTCACAACTGAAAGTAACTGTCAATCCTGGTGGCTCCCTAAAGTATCCAAGAGACAGAGACATCAAATCTCGGCTGTGATTTTAATCTCTGACTTCTGTATTCGCTGCTGCCCAAAGTTGCCATACCCTTAATGGGAACACCAAAGAAAAGAGGAATGAATTTGCTGCCAGCTATACTTTGAGGCAAGACCATGGGAAGATGCAAACTACCAGCCTGGAGAATAGGCTAGAAGAAGCTAGAATGTTTCTCATCCTCCATCACTTTGTCTATGCCAAAGGCACTCTCATCTACTCCCTTATCAAGATGTCCAGCTGTTCAACATAAATGACAAAATCATTGTTCTTCATTAATTCCCTGGAAGCCTTCAAGTAAACCTCATTAACAGGCTTGGTAATTGCTCTATGAATATCACCCATTTTCCAATTATGTTCCTTTCCTTGTGTCTAGAAAATGTCATCAGTGGAAATGCACCATGTTGCACTGGTCCATTTTATGACAAGTGGGTAAATGCTTGGCTTTTGATGGTGGCTCCCAAAATACAAAAACATTCATCCAACCTCCATTATTGAGAGTCTCATGGTATGCAAAATGCAGGCACCTGAATGTCACCATCCCTGGTTATCAGGAAAAATATTAGCTAACCAAAAGAATAAATAAAATAAAACATATAAAAGGAAAATGTTCACACACACTGCAACAAGGATCTGAGCTCTGCCTTTTTTGTAAAATCTCCCAGACAACACAGGAAGGGGTGCACATGTTTGCACCCATGCAATGCCTAAGAACTGTCCTGAGTATGTTCAGCCTCTTGCTTCTGTAGAGACCAAGGAAGGTTTGTTGAAGGGGAGGTGCTCTGAGAGAAGCTTGGGAAATCACGGATTCAATAGGTAAGCCCTTTGTAGATCATCATAAGCACTTCTTATGAGAGTATCAACTTCTTCAACTCCAAAAAAAAAAAAAACAGCAACCATCTCCTGAGTACAGTTATCTCCAAACTTTTCCTCTTCTGCATTCAATTTTCTCATTAAAGGAGCACACAAAAATGTTCAGTTTTCAGTTACCTGCACTATTTCACAAACAGAACATGTTCAAGTAATAGCAGTTCATGGCCAGGCTGAACAAGGAACACCCCTGTGACCTATGAGAAAAGAAATGAGAAGAAGGTGGGGGAAACCCACCTTGTAGCAATGTGTAGTGTCCAGATTTTCATGATTTGTTTCATCCTAAGCAGCTCCTTCAGATTTACCAATGACACAGATATTACCATAAACCACTCAGGCTGCTAGAACAAAGCACCATAGCATGGACAACTAGAAAACAGGCATTCACTGCTCCCAGTTCCAAAAATTGGAAAGAACTGGGAAGGTAGGTGATCAACAAAATTTGAGATGTCAGTAGGCAGTTTGAGGCATGGACAGAAAAAGAGCAAAAGAGAGACAGAGCATGTTACTAATTCCAAGCCAAGCATCTCTGGTCTTCAATCACTCTCCTGTAAATCAGCTTAAATTCCTAAAGGTTCTAGAGAACCAGCTAATCTGGTCTGACTGCCAAACCTCTCTTTACACTTGTATCAACAATCAAGCTTGCTGGGCATTGGTGGTGCAGTCCAATCTCAGTGAGTTTGAGGCCAGCCTGATCTACAAACCTAATTCCAAGACAGCCAAGATGATTACACAGAGAAATCCTGTCTTGAAAACAAAACAAACAAAAAACAAAGACAAAACGAAGCTCTTTATCTTTAATCTGTTCTCTCCTTCAGAATAACCTTCTCCTGGGTATCTGAGCATATATACGTTCATACGTACGTACATACATACATACATACATACATACATACATACATGTGTGTGTGCAGTACCCAAATTGTGAGGATCCCCAAAAACCACCAGGGAAAGACAGACCCACTGATGCAAATGCCTAAGGTTCATTGTTCATCCATCCACGACAGGGACCTCGTCTAGCTGGCTAATGCAGCAGCCACTAGAGGAAGCGAGTTTTCTGTCTACTATCAGGTTTTTCAAGGCGAAAATCACAGGATTACATCAGTAAGTTCGGGTTGGATTATGATTGGTTGGCATTTGGGGAACCAAGCATCCAGGAGGCTAGGGGGTTCTGGGGTTACTTTGTGTTCAATTTTGGCCCAAGGCTTCAGGAAGCCAGGGGATCTGTGTCATTATATATATATATATATATATATATATATGTGTGTGTGTGTGTGTGTGTGTGTGTGTGTGTGTATGTGTGTGTGTATGTATATGTATATATATACATATATATATATATATATGTGTGTGTGTGTGTATGTGCCCGTGCAAGTATGAATGTATAGTCAAATATGTACACTAGAGACTCAGTAGACTCCTTAGACTGTCTTCTTTGTTAGTCACACAAGTTCCTTCATAAAGTGGTGCTTACCCTCAGTCTTGCTGAAAGGCAAAAATCTCTACATGTCCAAGCATGTAATCACAATTTGATTCATAAACCTGGTTCTGTCTCAAGTCTTTTGCATACATTAAATCATTTTATGTTCTCAACAGCCACCCAAAAATAGGCAATTTGGACATTCCACTGTAAAACCAGAAAATAATAATAATAATAATAATCAGTTCAAAGTCCACCAGCCAGAAGTAGTCCTAGAATCTGAGCTCCTAGGCCTTGCTCTGCACTGTTTGGAATCCTGTCTGGTGTCATTTTATATATCTTTTTTGAGCTGTCTCCATTTCTCTTCCACCTGAACTAAAAATTTCACACAAACTTCACATTTAGGTATCTGTCTGGACTGTCACCACCCCTGGCAGCACTTATTTACTCATCTGTCTCTCCTTTCTAAGCCATAAGACCCCAAGTGTAGTGTAATGGAATGATGTTGTTTATGATGTATTAAAGCTTGCCTGAGGATTCAGAAAGCAAAGCCAACCACAAGCTATAGAAGTTAGGTACACACCATTAATCCCAGCAACCAGAAGAAGGGAGGCAGTGGCACACACCTTTAATCCTAGGGCTCAGGATTAAGAGATAAGACAGATCTCTGTGAGTCCAAGGTCACCCAGATCTACACAAGAGTGAATCAGTCTAAAAGAGAATTATAGCTCATACCTTTAATCCCAACATTAGGGAAGTATATGAGACAGAAGCAAGGTTTCAGAGAGGCAGTCATTCTCTAACCACACTGAAAATATGAGCATCAGTCTCTAGCCACACTGAAAATATGAGTACCAGTCTCTAGCCACACTGGGAAAAAGTAGCAGTCTGAGGCTTGGTGATATCAGCCCATTCAGCCTGAGGTAAAGGTAAAAAGTAACTGGCCATCTGCTTTGCTTTTCTGATATTCAGCTTGGAGTTTGAACCCCAGTATCAGTCTCTGGGTCATTTATTTTTTGTGTTACACTTAGTATACCCCCACTATTTCTGGCTATGGAACAAGCCCAATTCACAATGCAATAGGCCTTTCAAACCATTTCAGGGTCACATAAGCAGAGACCAAGCAAGATAACAGAGCAGAAGTCCAATTAGAACTGTACTTATCTGCCTTGTCAAACTGGGGACAGAAGAATCATACTGGCTAAGTAGCTGCCAAATAAATCTGTCCCCTCGTGGCAGACTGACTCTCCCTGTGTTAGCATGTAACAGCACACCTTCTGTTAACAAATGCTTCATTGTCATTTTTATTAGTTATGCCTTACAACTTCCTCACTAGGTCAATATTATCAAGAGGGTCAAAAGAAAGACAGGACATGATCATTATCCACTTATGACAAATGGAGAAGTTGTTGAGGGGGTGGCAAGATGGTGAAGGCAGCTTCATTCCATGGAAGAGGGACCTTTCCAGTAAAGAGTGTCGGTCAGGTCAGGTTCCAGTCCTAGAAGCCTCTGCTTTGTTTCTCCAGACAAGACTTCTCACATCACTCCCCTTGAGTTATTAGGTATTTGCAGTCCCTTCCACAGGATTTACTTTCCCTATGCTACTGTGGCCATTGGCAGCTACTCTCCTGTATTTGTTCAGTGACCTGAACTCCATGTATCTGTTTACTTGCTTATAGTCTGTTGTTCCAAGGGAAAAGACAAATGGATTCTTTCACTTATTCCTCAACTTCTCTACAGAGTAATAATTATTTCTGCATCTCTGTGACTAAAATACCTGAGAGAAGCAACTTTAAGAAGTAAAACAGAGCAGGCTGTGGTGTTCAAAGGTCTGTCCCCAGTGAACCACCTCCATCATCTACATCCCAACTTCAAAAGGCTCCAACACTTCCAAACAACATCTCCAGCCAAAGACTGATCATCCAAAACACAACTGGCTGGAGTAATTCAGCTTCAGACCATAGAGTAAGTAAGGAAAATGAAGACAACCTGGCAGGTACACTAGATGATTCCTGGCTTGGAAGCAGACAACAGACTACTTCCTGCCTTTTCCACAAGAAAAGCCTACAGTAGAGACATGCCATCAAAGATGCTGTAGCCTAAGAAAACTGACTTTTCCTGTTCCCTTCAGGTATAAATAACCTACCAACCTATGCCCCACAGACCAAACACATGGCTCATAGCAAACACACACAAAATAAGGAAAGCAAAACTGCCTTCCCCTTTGCCTTTGTGTTGTAGTTTAATCTGATAAAATGCCCAGGACCAGAAAGCCCAGGGACGTGTCCAAGATACCCAAGGATACAGCAAAATGTCCCACCCTTCAAGAACTGAGTGGGGGATCTGCATTCTAACGCTTCCAGGACTAGTACGGCTAAGGCTTCAGACTGTTCCTCATTCCTATTTCTGTTCCACATTCCCATGCCAAAAAGAAAAAACAAAAAGATTCCTGGATGTGTATGCTGCAACAATACTTTCACTGGACAATCACCCCCATACTCCAAAACAACATATAATACCATCCAGCTAAGGAGAATGGGGTGATTGATTTCAGCAGCAGCAGGATTCCAGACATAAAACATCACACTTTACAATGGCTCCATAGTCTCTATTGGTCTAGCACCCTACAAAATATAAGAATGCAAGTTGTAAAGTACATTATTCCTGTGTGTAAATATTCTGGATATCAGTTCAGACCTCAACTACAAGTTTTCTTTTTTTTAATCCTCTGTTGTTGAACACTATCTGGGGCTGTTCATCTATACTAGTGCTGTATCAAACCCTTGATTTTGATAATACCAATGACCATCACCTCCAAACCTCCTTAGGAACAATGCCAGCCCTTGACATTACCTAGGAGTTAGAGTCAATTATCTTGCCTTCAAATTCCCTGCCCACCAAATCTACTTGCTTTTAATCCACAATTCCATTACTATACTTCCACAGTTCCCATGGAGGCTAGAAAAACAACCCAAATGCAAATCTCAACTACACTATTGTAACCTCTGTGGTCTAGGGAACCTGTATACAAGGTTCTCTGTGAAGAAGAGAGAGCTATTCCCACCCTCTGGGTGGGAAATGAAATATCCCATAAACGCTGAAGCTGGGCTGGCTACATGACTGTGTTCTAACCACTATCATGTGAACCGCAATAATGAGGACCCAATCACCTACCCATGCTTTGTATGACTGGGGGGGGGGGGCGGGTGCTCAATATGTTGATGTGGTCTCCATCAGCCTAGATCACTAGATCACTGTGAAGCAGAGATAAGTATGCATGTTCCCAACACACCAACTCTGCAACTGTAAATAACATACTTTAGTCTATACATTATTGGGACAACTCATCCTGCCTAATGTACTAATGTACTATTCTTCCTATAAAAGAATAAAAAGAAACTAAAGTGGAGTTAGACAACTCCTGGCTTCATATATAAATACTGCTTTTCATGAAGGAAGTGATAAAGTTGGCCTTCTTTTGCAGTTGTCACTGTCATTATAAAAGAGAAGAAAAATGCCAGATATTGAGGGCTACTACAGAGTTAAATGAGCTAAGAAGTAAATACAAGAGTAGAGCTTGGCATTGAGTAGGCAATTACAGCCAGCCTGAATTCAGTATCCATGAACTCAACTAAAAGCAATTCAAAAATATCACCCAAAGAAAGAAAATTGCATCTCCATTGAATACATGCAGATTTTCTTGTCATTACTTTCTAAATATAATATAGTTACTATTGATATTGCAGTTATATTGAAGGAGGTATGAAAAGTAACCTAGGAAGGATTATGTAGGTAAAACATACTATGCTGTTTCATATAAGGGACTCTGACATACAGGGATGTTGATATCTGCTACGGGCTTGGAATCCAGGCAAGGATACAAAACTGTGAACACCTAAAATGTAGAAATAAAGAAAGGCCCATTCACAAAAAACAAAACAAACAAAAAAGTCTTCTGGCCAAGAGGAGAGAATCTCTGGGAAGAGACCTAGCATTCCAATTGTGCCTGGCCAACCATGCAGCCATGGGGTGGTCCTAGGAAGCAAGTTTCATCTTAATCCATGCAAAAAAAAAAAAAAAAAAAAAAAAAAAAAAAATCGGCAGATAATCCTTCCCAGAAGTCCCACTCCAATCACAATCTCTTAGAGAGCACAACCAGCCAGCTTCCAAAGTGCCCACTTTTCTGAAATACTAAGGAAGAAGTGTGTTTTCCTTTTCTTCTTTTTATCTATATTCTAAACATGTTTTTTTTCCTTCTATACTTTTTAATTTAAATAACAATCTTGTTTTATATATCAATTCCAGTTTCCTTTCCCTCCCCTCCACCTCTTCCCCCCCACCATCCCATCCCATTTCTGCTCCCCAGGGAGGGTGAGGCCTTCCATGGGGGATCTTCAAAGTCTGTCACATCATTTGGAGCAGGACCTAGGCCCTCCCCGATGTGTCTAGGCTGAGAGAGTATCCCTCTATGTGGAATGGGCTACCAAAGTCCATTTGTACACTAGGGAAAAATATTGTTCCAGTACCAGAGGCCCCATAGACTGCCCAGGCTTACTGACACCCACATTCAGAGGGTGTTGGTACTATGCTGGTTTCCTAGCTATCAGTCTCATGTCCATGAGCTCCCCTTGTCCAGGTCAGCTGTTTCTGTGGGTTTCTCCAGCCTGGTCACCTTTAATCATCACTCCTCCCTCTCTGCAACTGGAGTCCAGGAGTTCAGCTCAGTACTTAGCTGTGGGTGTTTGATTCTGCTTCCATCAGCTACTGGATGAAGGTTCTAGGATGACATATAAGGTAGTCAGCAATCCCATTATCAGGAAAGGGCATTTAAGTTAGTATCTCCACCATTGCTTAGATTGTTAATTGGGTTCATCCTTGTAGATCTCTGGGCATTTCCCTACTGCCAGATTTCTCTTTACACCTATAATGGCTCCCTCTATTAAGGTATCTCTTTTCCTGCTCTCCTCTATTCTTCCCCTGACTCAATCTTTCTGTTCCCTCATGCCCACCTGTGGTCGCAGGGATCTAGAACATTACACTCAGTAGGATCTTGCTGTATTCCAGAGTGTGTGTGGAATTAGACAGACACACTCAGACATACCGTTTGTAGGTAAATGCTTTGCATATCTAAGAAGTATCCCTATTGTTTTAAGCCACACAGATAATGGGATTGTTCATATAATCTACCCTCACAAATACAAATGTTATGTTAAAAAGAATAGCAGGGTTTGGGGAGAGGGCTCAGTCAATAAAGTATTTGTCAAGCAAGTTTAAGGACCTGAGTTTGAGTAGAACTGACATCAAAAGTCATGAATGGTGGTATATGCTAGGGAAAACAGAAGAACCCCTGAGGCTTGGTAGCCAGTCAGCCTAACTAAATTGGCAAGCCTCAAGTTCCAGTCACAAGTTTAAAAAAAAAAAAAAAAAAAAGTGACCCTTCTTAAAGAATACTCATGTGTAACTTCTAGTCCCAGATGCATATACATGTACACACACACACACACACACTTACTTGGGACTTCTGCCAAGAGGCCTTTCAAAAGTTTCACCCACACTACATCATATACTTTGACTATCAAAAAACTGTAAAAAGAAAAAACTGTGTCTGTACAAGGGAAGGGAGTGAGATTGTATATGTACAAACATTTTCATAGTATCATAATGTAGCTTTTATTTCTAGTTTCCATGCCTATGTCTACTGAAATTGTCTTCAGTCAAAGGACAGAGACCATGTGTTTTCTTTGTGTCTGCCTAAAACACAATATAATACCAGGTACATAGTATAAGCCAATAATTATGCATCTAAGTTAATGGTCTCCTTACACAGAATAAGAAAAAATTACAACAGTATGTCAAAAATCAAATGGAATATATAACTAGACACAGAAATTAAACCATTCATCCTCCCAAAACAGAGCCTCACCCATTACATCAGACAGGTCCCATGTCATAAAGTGTTCCTAGTCTTTGTCCTCTAATTCTAAGGATTGAGTCAATGATGTGACCTATACATGGTGTAACTGCACAAATACAGTAACTGCTCAAATACATGTACATGCCCCCATTGGCTCCTTCTGCCCCTATACCTTCCCCCTAGATACCAAGGAATTTTCCAGACAGGCTTTTTGTGGATGGAGTTCTTTCTGTTGCCTTCTAGGGCAACACATCCTTGCTCAATTTGAGTCACATACATTACATGCCTCTGTGGTGCCCTCTTCAAAGTAAGTCTTTCACAATTACGCCAGAGATCTACACACTCAGCGATGACATGTTCCTCACTTGAATTTTAACAGCTACCATTTCTTCAATCTCACTCAGGACATTGTTCTGGGCACTATGTTAGATACTTATAGTTTTATCATTGAAACAGAATATCTGAGGCAGGTAACTTAAAAAAAAAATAACAAACAAAAACAGATTTGCTTGATTTGCAGTTCTGGAAATTTACCGGTCTGGTGCTAGATTTACAGATTTACTATAGATAAATGGCATCAACAGTGTTAGAACAGACAGATCGCATGGTCCAATAGAAAGCCAGATAGCTCAGTAGTCCCACAAAGGCACCTGAAACCCTTCCAAGGACACACCATCAGTGACCGCAAGAAATCTCTCTAGAATCTATCTCTTACAGGCCACACCATCTCACATCACTGTTTCCAATCCATGAGCTCTTGGCAGTCACACACCCCACCTGAACAACGGTTGAACCTCACTTATATCATTATTCCATTTAACCATGACAACAGTACTTGACGGCAATTACAACTAACTTTACTTTGTAGATGAACAAATGGTACAACCAAAAGACATCATCCACATACCCACATTAATCCCAAGTCAGGCCCTTAGGCTTAGCTAACATTTTAGTGACCAGCATTGTTTAATTACATGTACTTCCTTGAGTAATGACTTATCTGTTCATTCCCACCCCCCTTTTCACCTATAAACATCCACTGAGGACTTGTGCTGAGGCCACATTATTCCCACTTCACAAATAAGGATTACATTTAACAAGCTGTAGAATGTAAAGGTCTAGCCAATTAAAAAGTCTAAACACTGCCTACTAATAATAGCACCAGATTGTAATGAAAACCAAGTGATGAAATTTAGCAAGAGTGCTTCTACCAGGACCGGGGCATACAATAGGACCACCAAAAAAAAAAAAATGTTAGTTTATAAAATTTAATGATAGCTATGGTCCATCAACACAGCATGGCAAAATTTTGCAAGAAAGGGGAAAGAAGAGAATGAGCATCATGAGTCAGTCTGATGACAGATGTTCCTGTAGATCACTCCAAAGACAACAAGCTTAGTCTCTGTTTTCCTATGTACAAGGAAAATAAAAAAACATATACAGTTATCTACAGAAATGCATCTTCAAATTTTACCATGAGTGATTCTAGTGGCTAATAATTTAAATGAGCAATACTATGACTAAGCCTCCCAGCCAATGTTCAAGTCAATATACAGAGAATAATGGCTTTTGCTACAGAAAACTAGAGAAACCCCAAAGGACCATGCCACTATTCAGAAAAACTTCCCAAAGGACACATTACAGAGAGCATTTTATTCATTTCAGGATGTGAGTGGCTATCAAATTTCCAAATATGAAGTGATGATATAAAAAGGCACACAAAGTTCATTACCCATCCATCCTGACTCCAACATAAGAGAAGCAACTAAAGTTCACCACTGCAATTGACAAGAACAAAACCATAGACATGGCATGCAATCATCACGGTGGGAGAACAGATAATAACAGTAAACAGAAATGTTGCCCCTGACATTGAGGGAATGGTCAGAGCCTGAATGGAAAGGGTGGTGCTCAGAAACTATGTCCCTGCCATCATGCATTCATGAACTCCACTGCTAAAGGCAAACAGACACACCACCAAAAATATTGAATGAAGAGGTATCCATTGTTCTCTAATAGTCATATAGGCCTTCTATGTATTCAATCCCCTATGACTTTTAGAAGGTCCATGAGAATACCTTTAAGACTGACCTGAGTCATAACTCATAATTGTTTCCATATTTCAAACCATTAACTTGATCACATGTGCAAAGGTCTTTGTGACTGAATCCGCAGAGACCTGGGGGCAGACCAAACCATCCAATGTCTGCCACCATCAGAACCTTGGCCCCAGGACCACCAGGAGAGGTAAGCACTGGGCCTTCTCCTGCCCTCCCCACCCCTATTCATTGCCAACCCTTGACTGGGTCACATATTCCATCATGCCCACCAAATCCCCAGAGACTTGAGGGAAGACCAAACCATCCAGCATCCTCCAGCTTCGGAGTCAGAAGAGCCACCCTAGTCAAAATAAATAAATAAATAAATAAATAAATATTTTTTTAAGAAAGCTACTTGAATCTACAGCTTCTCCTAAGACACTGGAGAGTTAGTTTTAAAGAATGTTGTTCTCTCCCCACCAAAAATTGACAAAAATAAACTCTAACATATATAAATTATTAGCAGTGACAGAATAAAATGAACTATACCTCTACAAAAAAAAAAAAAAATGGTTTAAAACAAAACAAGGAAAAACAAAACAGCGACTTCTAAGATACCCTAGTAGAGCGGGAGAAATTCAATACTGCACCCACTCATTTCTTACTCCTATACCACATGAACTCAGGCCTGCCCACAGTGGCAGGTGTAGGAGCCACAGGGGTGAGAAGAAAACAGAGCTTGCCTGGGCAGAGATTTCTTTTAAAATAGGCAGCTGATGGGGTGCAGAGAGAATTAGAGACAGACTGGGAGGGAGGTAGCTAGCTGAACTGCCAGGCTCAGAGGTTCTCACTGGAGGAGCAACCCAATCACAAGGCCAGCTGCTTCCAAACTGCCTGGCTCCTCCCAACTTCTGGTTCTGTGAATCTGGATGCAGCTCATAAGCAGAAACTGAGAACATGGTTCCCAGATGGTGAGAACATTGCTGCTCTGAGAACAAAACCTAGAAAGTCATTGCTCTAGAAGGGGCCCTGCAAGGAGAGCCAAAAAATATGAAACAAAGAGGACAGGAAGCCGAGACAAGCACTGAAGAACTCCAGCAATTTGGACACATAGAAAGAAGAAGGCAGACTGGGGGAGGGGGACAGAAAAAGTAGACACAGGTGCACTTTCGAAAGAGATGGAAGATAAAGAGAACAGAAGAAAAGAGGAAGTCAGTTCTGCCTTTGACATTTTCAACTAGAAGGTACTAACAAAACAAATAGGAAAAGGTACTCACAACTAAGTTAGCTCCTCCATCTATGGGAAGCCACAGAACCTGGAGGTGACCTGCTTTGAAATGCTCACAGTGATGGTGATTGGATGCAGAGGTTCAGATTTGGGGAAGCCACAGGTGCCCTCTTATTTAGACTTGGAAGTCTTTGAGGACAGAGATGACCAAGAGCATGTTAAGACTACAGCAGAGTTCAGAGAAGAGTAGATGGGACAAAGTCTTTAAAATCCACATCCTCTGCAGGCACACAACAGCCAGGAAACAATACCACATGCCAAAAAAAAAGCTAATGTTCCTGTTGGAAGCTCCTCTGTGAATCTTGGTAATGGAGGAGAAAGGATTAAAAAAATATATATAAAAATAAAAAAAATAGGATAAGACAACTGGATTATTCAAGGTCCCAGCATGATTTCATCTAAAAGCCTTAAGAGTTGCTCTTGATGCCAAGGGCATTCCTACCAAAGCACATGGATAGATGCATGGACAGACGGATGAATGACAAGACGTAAAATCAGTGGTTCTCTACTTGCCTTCACTCAGCAACCTGACTCATCACTCATCTGACTCACCTAGCTCACCCCCTTGCATATTCTCTCTACACTGTTCTTCCCCACTTACTTAAGGGGCTTGCTTTACTCAGTCATAGATCAAACACGACCTTCTCAAGGAGTCCTTTCTTTTCTAACTTAATTTATCTATCTTACAGTGCTGAGTATCAAACCCAGGGCTTTGCACACACTAAGCAAGTCTACTACCAGTAACCTATACCCCTGCCAACAGAGACTTAATACTTCCCTTTCTAAAATCATGACCTCCAACCCTGTACACATGCCCAGTCAGCCTCTATTGCCTGCTACTCTTAATCAGCCCTGTTTTCCTTTCTCATCATGTTGTGTGCCCTGCTGTGTTCTATTCTATTTATCTGCTTTCTGGAATATGCAATCCACTGAGGCAGGGATAGTGAGTGGCTATTTTCTGCATATCTGGTGCCTACTACAGTTTCCAAAACACAATGGATACTACATAAACATTTACCAAGTCTCTCCAACTCTCCCAGCCTTCAACAGTGGAAAGCATAGGGAGTCTCTCCCTCTCACACCTGCTCAGCAATCAAATAGAAACTAGCAAAAAAATGACTAGCAAAAAAAATCCAGCCACCATCTGGCTGTTCAAGGGCCCCTCCTGGGTGCTGACAGCATTGTCATTCAAGATAATGAAGATTAACCACCAGGGATACAGAGAGATGCTTCTAGGCCTCCACCTGCCTAGATTTAATCCTTTCTTTAGAAGGAAGGAATATCCATCCAGCTCTGTGATGGGTTTAGAAGGACCTCTGGTGGGTAAATCTCTGTTTAGGGAATTACAGATGGTCTGGCAAAGGGAGGGATGAGGTGGAGAAACTCCCAGAAAAGATGGCTACATAATGGTGTGAAGAGATCCTGAAGCTAGTCCATGAGAGTGGCAGATTAACATCTCAAGTAACCAGTCAAGTACTAAGAACCAATACATTTGTGATGGGTGTGACTGCACTACAATATTCAATAAATAACACACAGCTACTTCATCTCCAAGGGATATTCCATCTGACCCTTACAAAAAGAAACTGTTTAACTCAATCAAATCCCATGAGCACTTGCCAACCACGTTTGATTAGAAGGGTTGTGGGGGGAAACAGATGCCAATAACACACAGCTACCAGTGCAAAGCCATCAGGCTCTTCCAACATCTAGTTCCCCAGAGTAGCAATTGTCAGACATGTTTCCTCTCTGAGAAACAGAAAGAGGTAGGTTCCAGAGCCACACAATTTTTGATATCAATTATATACTTATGAGCTCCTGAGTTTTGGAAATTTACTGCATATCTCCATGCCTCAGTTTATTCAAAGACAGAATTGAAACTATAACATGTAATAATTAACTATCAGTTAATGAAAATATTAAATGAGTTCATATATGTTAAATACACACACAAAAAATGCTTATACAGGAAAACACTATAGAAGCAGAAGATGATGGTAATGGTAATGATGGTGGTGGTGATGTGTTGGGAATGATGATGTGATGATGGGCAGTAGAAATGGTGATGATGATAGGTGATTAAATTGTCCACTCAACTGCTTTAACAGGACCACATACTGAGTGTCTTATAAACAAGAGAAACTTAATCATGACAGCTCTCTAAGTGGGGAAGTTGAAGACCTGCCCAGTAGATTAAATATCTGGTAGCACCTTCAAGTCAAGCATGCCAAAAGGGTAAGGTAGCTCAGGGGGGGGGGGGGGTGATTTTTACAAGGATGTTAATCCCATTTCTAATCATGAGTCAAGTCTCTTTAAACATCACAACAGGAGTTAAGATTTTCAATGTATGATCTGAAGGTAGGCAACCAGGCCACGTAGGTTACATTTAAGATGGAAATAACTATATTGGTGTTCCTATTTAGCAGAGATTATGAATGTTCACAGCCAAGAAGTGACAAAAACAGTGTAAGAAAAGTTTTACATTTAGGTCTCTGTGTATACTTCCTCTGCCCATGTTGCTCTGGTCCACAGTAAAGCTGAGGAGTGCAGGCTTGGAGAAGTCATGGGTGAGTAGAAGAGAGACACTGGGAGGGCAAGCAGCAATCTGATCATAGTGATGCCTTTTTTTTCGTACTAGGACATAATATCTACCAGGTCACCAAATCCCAAAAGACTTATGGAACCCACAGAAGTGCTCTCAAGGTTGACAGCAACTTCTTTGCTTCACCTGATAAAGTAGTAATTTTAAATTGTAAATATGACATCATAATCATGGATCATGCAAAAAAAATATGTTTTCTATCTCCTCTGAGCTTTGTACCTATTCCTGGGGCCATCATAATCCCAGGCACAAGCATAGAACAAGGGCAAAGTGAGGATGTGGAGCAAGACCCCTGTAGCAAGCCTAAGCTCTCAAAAAAGCTAACATCCAAACTTTTCAGCTTTGTTCATGCAGCTACTCAACCAAGCATGTCATTTAGAAATAACAGGCCCCAAGGGTAGTGAGTTACATGTAGTGAGCTACAAGGAAAAATTATCACTGAACCACATGAAGTAGACATTCATGCCACAGCAGTTGTTGACACATATGTTATTATGATGTATATATCTGGGCTCTATATGAATGTGATATTTGCTTCTATTGTACTTTGTAGCTAGGGGGTTCATGATAGCAGGTAAGCTATGACAAACCTATAATTTTCACCTTCTTATATAGCTACTGAATAATTAGCCTCCCTCCATCTTAGGCTTAAACACCATTTTATTACTAAAGACTAGGTTCAATCCTACTTATGACTGAACCTCTTTTTCTCAAGGATGGTGCTGTGCCCACCTGTAATCTTCACTACAAATGGTTCCATTCTGCCTGTTCCAAGAATGGCAATCATGTCTTTATTTCAAAAAGTTGTTTATAAACATCTTGTAACCCTACCTTTGTTTCAAAAGGATATATGACTACTGGTTATTATGACTACCTCATTTTGTCCATGCAAACATGTGTTTGTTTCAGGAGGGACTAACTTGTTATGCTTATGTTCTGCTCTTGTAACAACAGCTATTTTGCCACCAAATCCCCCATTAGAAACCTCCTAGCCCTGAGCTACAAAAGTATTGTCTTCCTTACATCCAATACTACATTAAGGGAAAGCAGCCCTTATACACAAATAAAAAAGTTTTCTTTAAACCCACAAAGACAGCTGATCCAAACGAGGAGGAGTTCATGGACCCCCAAACTGATAACTGGGAAACCAGCATTAAACTGACTCAGAACCCCCGAACATGGGTCTCAATTAGAAGGCCTGAACAGTCTAAGGGACCTCTGACAGTGGAACCAGAATGTACCCCTGGTGCAATAAAGGACTTTGGGAGCAAGATCCCCATGGAGGGATAATTCCTTAACCTAGAGGCAAGAGGGAGGGCCTAGATCCTACCCCAAATAAAAGATTTTGATGTTTCCTCCTGGAGGGCATCACCCTCCCTGTGGAGTAGGGGGTGGGGAGGGTTGGAAAGGAGTGAGGGGATCAGGACCATGGGAGGGAGGAAGAGAGAACTGGGATCAATATGTAAAATATGAAAAAAATAATAAATATATATTTAAAAAAGAAAGAAAAGGCTTTCTTTAATTAATTGCTTGTTTTAATTAACTGGCCATCATGGTTTGGATGGGTGGTCTTTTTCCTACAACATTGGGATCAACACTACCAGAGCAGGGATCAATTGTACCACTTGCCTAGTATGCAGCCTAAAGATGTCACAATCCCACAGCACCTCCTCAACTGCAAGGAGCACTCACAGACTAATGGTATTCAGAATAAAACCAAAATTCTGCATTTCCCAGGCCTGGAGCTCTGGGCTACCTAACCAAGGCAGGTGAGAGATGATATCTGAGACCCTGGTAGCATTTGTCCTGTGTTTTATTCATAAAAAAAAAAAAAACTACAACCCAATAGCCTAGAAGGTCATGGTAACTAAGAGCCAAGTCAGAAACTTAGTTGTGCAGAGAACTGAGTATGAAGGAACTTCAGCATTTTATCTTTCAAGTAAGACCAGGAATGTGAATGATCTCCTGGCCCACACTAGATACATATAAGACACTCAAGTTAGGTTGACTTCTGGATGAATAATCGCTTTTCTAGGTGAGGAGGATTTGACGAGGGCAGCAGTTTCAAGAAAGGCTAATTTATATGAAGAAAGCAGCACAAAATGACATGTGAAAAAGAAAACTGAGAACAAAGACAGCCATGTGAATGAAAAGACTTTAAGCTACATAAGAAAAGTGAAGATAACTAAGAACCACCTGAGCCCAGAGCTCACCTTTAAGAAGCTAGCCCCACTCCCACCCCCGAAAATTGGACATGGGTGAGAGTGGCCACCTCCAGCATTCACAGGTGGCAGCACAGTGTCTATAAGGACAACTGAAGGCTGGGGACAGTCACCTGAAAGAGCATCATGGAGACCCTACCCAGCAGGGTGCTTTCCACATCCCTGGTGCACTGGACAAATGTTACCATTTTCCACACAGACTCAGAGCAGGAAGGTTCTACAAATTATATATTCATGCAAAAGTCAGCAAACTTTTTTATGGAAAAGGTCTGATTGTAAATCCTTGAAGCTCTGCCTGCTGTACCATCTCAGGTGTAGCTATGCAAGCTGATAGTAGGAACATGAGCACAGAAGAAAGAAAATGTGTGGTTAGGGGCCAGTAAGTATTTCCTGGTAGACCGTGAAATTTAAGTTGCATGTTGTTTTCTTGTAATGTCTTAAAATCATTTAAAATACAAAAGTTATTCTTAGCTCATGACAACAATTTTCAGTCAGTTGTTGAACAAAAGGATACAATAATAATTACTATTATTATTATATATGTTTCCTTGATCTAGAGATATGGCACTGTGGTAGAATGTCTACCTATAATGGCTTCAGCACTGGAGAGGATGAGGCAAGAGGCTCAGGAGTCCAAGGTCAACCTTGTCTACATAATAAGTTCCAAGTCAGCCTGAGCTACATGAGACCCTGTTTCAGATGGATGGATGGATGGATGGATGGATGGATGGATGGTAGGTAGGTATACAGACAGACAGACAGACAGACAGAAAGACTGACTGACAGATTTTTCTGATTTCTAACAAAAACACTTTGGCAGCATAAGTCAGAAACAGTCTAAAATAGCCATTCCCACTAAGGGTGGGCTCTAGCTGGCAGTTTTGAGTCACTATCTATTCTCCTGTCCCTCCCTGAAGGGCTCCTAGATGTCACTAGTGGTATTCCAGAATTAACTTCATACATCTTCCCATGACAGCTCCCCATGGTTTTTATTTGCATCAAGGGAGAGAGGGAAATGAAAGGAATTAAGTATTCCCAGGACATAAAAATGCATGTCATGCCAGGAAAGAAACACAGGCATTCAGTATCTATGTAGCAGTTTCAGAAATAACTCTGACCACAGATCTACTGAGAAAACAGGACATGTCATGACAAAGGAAAAGGGGTAACTTCCTGGGCACCTGGGAGGGATGGTCCACTCCCATACTGCACATGCTGGGTAGAGAGATTAAAAGACTCAGAGATGCCCTCATCTTAGCATCTGGCAGAGAACGCTTTTCTAGTACTAAGACTCGCACAGATCAAAAAAGAAGAGCATCTACTAAAAACAAAGATGTACTCACCCAAAGAATTAGAAGATCAATGATGGAGGGGTTCATTGATTCTTTAATATAATTCTTCATTTCCCTAGAGCCAGAATGACTTGCCTTAAAAATAACCCATTTAAATTACTTTTTTTTTTTTTTTTTTAAGTGATTACTGCCTGGCTGCCAGGCTGAGGCCCTGGCACATACATCACTGTAAAGAACAGTACCCCTCACTGGCCCATGGCAATCACGTGCCACAGTGGGTGGATAAATCTGTATTTGTACAAAACCAAGCACTTTCTACTGCATTCTACTGACTGATGCTTTATGAAATAATTACACAGGCCAGATCATTAGAGAAACAGTCTCCACAGGGAAGAGGGTTGAAACAATGCCAACCAACATAAGAAAAGTATGTGTTCATAAAGACTAGCCTTGGAATTTTATACAAATTCAAAGTTATCTGACTTAACAATTTCACCAAATTGGCACCCAAATCCACCAAGTGGACATCCAACACCTTAAGAAAAGAGAATCCCCAAAAGAATGCATGCAGTTCCAGAGAGCAAAATTGGCCCAAGAAATAAACAGTCTGTTGTAGCTTTACAGTATTTAAGACATCTCATATCTATATACATTTAAAAGTTAGTTTGAAGCCTATCTTTTCAAATATCGAGGGTAATACAATTCAGTCTCTCAGACAAGCTTGGACTTCTAAAGGAAAACTGTTAAGGCCTCTCTGACAAAAAAAAAAAAAAAAGTCAAATGTAATTTAAGAGATTCCAACATCCTCTAAAAGCATCTAGTAATATAGTGTTTCTAATAGCTTGTGGGTATTTGCCCTCCTACATCCTTACAGCAGCCCTAGATGAGAGGCAAGCACCATCTATAAGTTCCCATCCCTCCCCATGCCTCCCCCTGGCAGACAGATATTCTAAATCAGTTTTGAGACAGTTTTCCCATCAAAGCTACAGAAAGTAAACTAAATTAGCCTTTAAAGTACATCTAGTGGCTTATGATTACAAAGCCCTGTCAGAAAAGGTATGATATGATCTAGCACTTTTGTTCTTGGTCATTTCAGTCTCTATTATGTTTGGATGTGCATTGTTAAGTATTTGGCCCCTCCCTGGATGATGGTACTGTTTAGGGAGAGTGTGGAACCTTAGAGATGTAGGAACAAAGGAAAGAGCATGGATCAGCCCTAATTCTGGCTACAGCTCTCTTCTTCCTGGTCAAGAGTTAGGAGAAGGCTGGACACTTGCTCCCACCAACCTGGTCCAGCCAGCATGCCTTTGTCACTGCTGAATTCTGAGCCAAAAGAAAACCTTTCTCCTTTAAAATTGTATCTCAACACTTCCTGCCAAAGCCTTACGGATCTTATGACTGAACAGGTCATGAGTTATCCTTTAGTCATCTTTGCCCTGTCTCTTACCCAGAGACCTGTATCATCTTCCCTGAAGTCCATGGGTGGGTATACCCATGGTTCCTACAGAGCAAAATGAAACAAAATGAATACTAAGCTAGAAAATCAAGAGATACCCAGAAGAACAACGGGAGTTCCCTACACCATGGAGACAGAGTCAGAACTCAAGCACAAACCACAGATTCCAAAATAGTGACAAACCATTGTAAAATGTAGGAGTGAATCAGAAATCTTACAAACAGAATCTCTTGGCTACAAATAAAGTCTGAAATATTTAACAACTGTCTATAGGGATTCAAAGATAGCAATGCTCCTTTTATAAAACCAAGTTTGTAAAATTAAACAAGGTTACCATTATCTAAATGAAAATCCTTTCACAATGCTAAATGTCTTCTCACCATCTAGAAAGTCAGAACATTGTACCTGAAGTAGAAAGGAAAGGCTTTTTGACCTATTTTTGTCCCTACAATAATATAAAGCACAAAATCCTATTTCTTAAGAACTTCCAGTATGTGCTATTTTGCTGGCTATTCTCAACTCTAAAATGACACCTATTACTCAGTTAGAGATTATGATCTTGAGCAGTAATGTGCTTTTAATAAAAAGTAAAATTAAAAATAGATTTGTCACAGCCTTTTTAATGAAACTAGTAGCTCTCCTGGCTTATGGGGGAAAATGATATATTCAGGGGGGATTATTTTATATACTGACCTGAGAAATGCCGTTTTTAAAATGTCATAAATATTCACCTCTGGAGCAAGTACACAGTACACACACACACACACACACACACACACACACACACACACACACACGCACACGCACGTACACACACACCAACCACAGCCTCCATTCAAGCACTTCAGGGACAGGCAGTCAAACAGGCTTCCACTAGAACAAATTCCCTGGAATTTTGTATTCTTATGAGCCAGGCAACAGACATGTGCCAAGTATGGAAACTAGTCAGCCCTATACTGTCCAACAGAACTTTTGGGGGCAATACATAAAATTCCATACATGTGTCCTCCATTGAAGTAACAATTCATTACATGTAGCCACAGAGACCAAGGAAACAGATTTTGAATAGAATTGAATTTCAATTTAGTTCAAGTAGCCACATGTGGCTAGTGACTACTAAATTGGAAGACAGTTTGGATGTTACCCTTGAGAGTTTTCCAACATAGTGAATCTATCTATTTTCTATCCCAGCATAGAGTACCATCTACTCCAAATAGCCCTGTGTTTGCTACTCTGAATTCTAGTTGGCTCTTTACAGCCATACTCCTGATCTCACACTCTAAACCAAGGAAGTCAAATACCTCTCTGTGAAGCCTCCTCTAGTTTATCCCTATAAATGTCCCACTCAACTTTCCTCTCCTTCCCCACTGCCTATGGGTCACAGCAAGTACCTCCCACCATGCAAGGCAACAAGAGTATGGGGGAAAGAACAAGTATTCTGCATAAATCCTGCCTTTGGAATAAACTCACTACCATCTCCCTATCATCATGTAAGTTGTATGCTCTTTCTACCTCTAATGCTCTGTCTGTAGACGGGTTATTAATGGAAGCTTTCCTGATTGTTTTAGAGTACAGAATAGACAATAAATGGGCAAACCATTAGCAGAATGCCTAGCAAGGAGCAAGGACTCAATAAAATTGATCACTGAATCTTATTTTTCATTAAATTCTTAGACTGTGTAACTGCAAGTATGACCTAGATCTTTGCAACCCCTGGAACCCACTCCAGACATTCAGCAAGTACTCATTAAAGACAGAAGTTATTAATGATGCTTCAAATAGACAGACACCAGGCCTGAGCTCAGTTCTAAGGATTCATCTAAGGCTAAAAAGCATTCTAAAGGTAGTGCTCTAAAGCTATAGACAGATTTCATCCACAGTGGGCAGGGGATATGGGGTAAGGTCACAGAGCCAACCTACACACAAAGTGACTGCCACCATCCTGACAGCCTCTTCCCCAGGCCAAATATGTAGCAAAAATGTTATCAATGGAAACAAGCCTCATCATACAGATAAGGATATAATAAAGTTAATCTAAGGTCTATCATTAGCCTAACAAAGAGTCCCTTATCCTTCTAGATTACCCCACACCACCCTTTCCGAGATAGCTAACTGGTTCTCAGGGAAAACCTTCCAACTTACCAGAATATTCCTATAACCCTGGATTCCTACTATGCCCTGTAGGTATCTCTGGACCTGAAAGAGGGGCTCTCCTGAGGGTCTTCTAGTCTGCTTGGTTTCACTGAAGGCAAATATGGATGGACAGCAGGCAAAACAAGCATTAAAAGTGATTTAATGTTCAATATAAAGCCTTCCAGCACGTGTGCACTCACAAGGAGACCGTTCATTTTCCAAATTTGCCATCTTTGGCTGTCTTCTGGTAGAAGTGATATGGCACAGCTACAGAGCCAAGAGCTGAAAAGAGCAAGGTGGGGGCTTCTGAGCACACAGAAAGCACTTCTCAAAGCATTCTTCCTCAGCATGAATCAGGACCAGATGGAATTCAGCAGCTCTGGCTAAAGGGGAAAGACAGCCCTAGAGTAGAGAGTGTAGAGAGCTATGCAGGAAGCTAAAAGCCCACCGATTCAGTGCAGATCATGACTGATCAAGAACAGCAGCCATGGGGCTGAGATAGGCAGTTGTCTCCTGGATGAGTCTGATTCCCTTCCCTCTCTGGGCTTCCATTTCCTCCTTTATGAAGTCAGATGGTGGTCTCCACCTCTTTCTTTCTTTTCTTTTTCTTTTTCTTTTTTAAGCAGAAACTTCTTTTTTTGATTAAACAAAATCCTAGGGAGAAGTTCTGATGCACAAAACACAGAGATAAAGAGAACACATTTTTTGAATTATAGACCCTACTAATCTGAGTCCTCATCCTCAGCCCTGCCACCAACCCCAGAATCCATAAAGTGCAAGGTACAATGTTAGATAATTAGATTATCTACTTAACATAATCACTTCAAACTTAAACATTTCAGGATGTTACCTATAACAGACCATACCTTGCCTGTTCACCAGGAATAGCCAAGAAAAAGGCTTGTCCTAGTTTTTGAAGCCTCTCTTCAGGGAGATGCTTCACCACACAGTGAGACTCAGAGGCATTTCGTGACATCCTTCATGCCTTAAAAAACCAGTACCTCATAAGAGATGTTTGCACATTATTTGCCAAGCCCTGCTGCCAGCTTGATATGCAGCCTTGCCCCATCCCCTACTTGACCACAGCTTGTGTGACCTTGAGGAAATATTTCCCAGAAGATTTCCTCTCCATATTGCTGGTCCCTTATTAGTCACAGCTGATTTCCCAGCTTTCATTGTCCCAGCAAAGCACAAATGATTTCACATCCACAGATTCTTAATTGGAAATAATACACACACACACACACACACACACACACACACACACACACCAAAAAAAAAAAAAAAAAAAAAACCTTAATAGAGCCTTTGCTTCCCCCCTGACACTCTACAGGCCAGGCCAGGCCTCATTGTCTGCATTTCCCTCAGCATTGTCCTCCACGAAGGCTCATTTAGCTCTGAGCACTCAATGGCTTTCCCAGACATAGTTCCAAACACTGTCACAATCCTCACCAAAAATTACATCGTCAGCTCTATCACAGCAGTAAATACCCTGCTGCCACGACAAATATTATGGCCAAAACCAACTTGGGGAGGAAAAAGTTTATTCAGTTTATATAGTACATCATTAAGGGAAGCCATGGCAGGAGCTCAAGGCAGGGACTGAACCGGAGACCATAGAGGAATGCTGCTCTAATGTCTTGCTTTCCTGCTTCTGTTCAGCCGTTTCATAAACAACCCAGAACACCTGCTAAAAGGTGCAGTGTGCACAGTGGGTTGGTTAGGCTCTCCCAGAATCATTAATCAAGAAAATGCCCCCAAAGACATGCCCACAGGCCAGTCTGATGGAAGTAATTCCTTATCTGTGGTTCTATATTCCAGTTTGCCTGGGTCTGCCAAGTTGACAACAAAGAGTAACTACCACAGGGCTACACAATTATACTGGAAAAAATTAGAAAAATGTAAATTGGGAGCTGAAGAAATAACAGTGGCTCAGTAGTTAAGATCTTCCAAAGGATCTAGACTCAATTCCCAGCACCCAAATGGTGGCTCACAACCTTCTATAACTTCAGTTCCATGGTATCCAATGCCCTCTTTCACATTCCACAGGCACCAGACATGCATGTAAGTTCACAGACATACATGCAGGCAAATCACCCAAATATGCAAAGTTTTTTTAAAAATTGAATAAAGAAAGAACAAAAGGAAGAGGGCAGCAACAAAGGAGGGAAAGAGTGGAAGGAAAAAAGTTAAAAGTATTCAGCAGAAGAAAGTTGCATGTATCCTCTTTGGTAAGACATCAATAATGACAAAACAGACCAATTTCATTCCATCTTTGCCTTACTCAATCTTACAGTCAAGAATAATTTTGGAACTGCTCCCTAATGCACTATAATCTGACTAATGAGTACTTAAAAATCCTTATCTTTCAGTTAAAAGCTAAACTTCACTTTCAGAAACTCATGAAGAGAAAGAAGCATTCCTCTCTTCTGGCTCTGCACCAAATCCATCAGGTTCCCTCTCTTATAATAGCTGTGATAAAGAACTGACTCACTTTTTAGAGCTTCTAACCGCCTGCCAAGCTGTCATTTAACAGCTTCTCTGCCCTCTGTTGTTGTTATTTGGAAGTTGGGTCTAGAATCTTCATGATTCAAGTCTCTTATGATTTGAATTCAGGTCCTCAGGCTTATACAGCAAAAAATGACATGCCCCATTTTTGTGCTTTTGTTTATTGTTTTTTTTTTTTTAAGTTATCCCAGAGACACAGCATGAATCCATTTCTCGTCTTAACTCATTCTTTCATAAATTTATCCCCCACCTCTATCCAAACAGCTTATATAAGCCACAGTCCTGCAGCCCCTATTAAAGCTAACCAATGGTTACAACAAACAGTATGTTTGAATGCAACCAGAAGACAGAGGACCACCCTGCCACCCCCTAACCTCCCACACAAGCATCTTAGTCTCTGTTCTGCGTCAAGACCAAGAGCTTACTCCATGTAAAGCAAAGATGTCCTCTAGCCAATTAACATTTCTATGAGAAAAGCCAGAAACATGAGTAACCAACATGAAATCAAGCAGCAGGTTGTTATGCAAATCTATCTGTGGCTCTTTTGATGGAATGATGTGCTGAGTTGGTCTTCTACTCTGAAATCTCACAATGTTAACATATGCTTGCTTATCAAGAGATTCTACTTGGAAATCTCTACCCAGTGTATTTTAGACCCTGGCTAATTTTTTTCTTTAGCATTTTTCTAGTCATTTACCATATTTACATTGCATGCACGCCTTATAGAAAACAAAATTGGGGGTGGGGTGGGGAATGATGACTGGATTTTAAACCAGGATCAGGGACCCAAGAAGACCAAGTACAACTCACAGGTGTTAGAAATTTGAGAACAGTATTCAGCAAAAGGCCAGCCCTGCCTAACTTGGCTGTGCCTATGCCAAAAGAGGACTAGAGTCGCATGTACACAAAAATGGCAACTTCCAGTGTACAAGGGGCACAAAAATTGCAGTGTATGCCTATCTTCCAACTAAGGGCCCCTCATTTGTGAAAGCACTAGTATGTACTTAATTACTCAAATTACAAATCCCAGAGTATCATAGGTAGACGGGACCTGGATTCAGGTACTTGGTACACCCTAACTAAGCAAAGAACTTTCTGAGACATGTTCTATTCTCTAAATTAGAACTAAGAGGCTAGCTGAATAATAAATATAAATTTCCTTTCTCTGACCCCTATCCATCTTACCTCCTCCTTCCACAGTTTATGGATACCAACCTACTTCACCTGCCCCCAGTTCTGAGGCCAGAAGACTTAATAACAATCCATTCTGGGAAATTTACTGGTTATAACAGAGGAAAGGATGTCTAAAAATCCTCCTTGTATCTCAACCTCCTCCCTGGCAAAGGAGATACAACAAAGTTACTAAAATCACTACATATGGTGTAGGGAGCCGTCCCTGCATTCTCCATTACAAGATGGCGCCTGCATCCGGCTGGTGTTGAGAGTAAACAAGTCAGTGCGCAGGTGCAGGGTGATTTTCCCTCCCTTGGCCTCTGCCTCTCCCGTGGCGTAATATGGGCCGATGGGCTGCAGCCAATCAGGAGGTGACACGTCCAAGGCGAAGGTTGTAAACCTATATAAGGGTTGGGTTTTGGATGTTTGGGGTCTCTGCTCTGTAAGCTTATGCTCTCCCTCTCAAGATGCATTAAAGCTTTACTGCAGAAGGATCCTGAGTGTGCCGCGTCATTCTTGCTGGCGGGATGGTAACGCGGGACAATATGGGAGACAAGAACAGTGCCTGACACCTGAAAAATCCCAACAGATGTTATATAGTGATACTGTTACTATCATCATCACTGCTGTTATCATCATGAAAACTTCCAATTCCACAGGAAAACTTTCACCTGAAAGATCCCAACAGATGTTGTATAGTGACACTGTTACTATCATCACCACTGCTGTTATCATGAAAACTTACAATTCCACAGGAAAACTTCTAACAGTGCAGGCAACCTCTAGAACTTTATTTGTAAGGACACCATGGTCAATCCATTCCTCTATTAAGATCCTTGAACACCTAAGTCTGTGTCGAAGTGAGAGCAATGGTAGGCAGTGTTAGTAAACAGCTGGCTTCCTGGGCTCTTTTCCTAATGGGCAAGAATCCATCAGTCTCCATCCCCATGATAATTATTCCACTCCTTCCTGGACGTACACTCCCACCACACTCCTATTTCCAAGACCCTACACACAGCATACAGGAGCTTTTAAAATTGTACCACACAAGCAAGTCTACTTTAAAAAAAAAAAAAAAATGTTTTTTTTTAATTTATTTTATGTGCATTGGTGTTTTGCCTGCATGTATGTATGTGTGAGAGTGTGTCAGATCTTGGTTTACAGACCACTGTGAGTTGCTATATAGATGCTGGGAAATGAACTTGGGTCCTCCAGAAGAGCAGTCAATGCTTTTAACCACTGACTGAGCTGTCTCTCCAGCCCTGCAAGTCTATTTCTGATGAATGATAATGACAAGGTTCCTTTAGCAACACTGTATTCTGGATTTTGAGTTAAAGATAGAGAGGGATCACTGAACACCTGGCTTCTGGTAAAATCCTTTGAAATTGTGATTTATTTTTCTTTACTGTTATAGCAAATCCTGATCCTTCTACTGTACATGAACACATTAGGAAATTGTGACTCTGTTTCCAACAATTTAAAATCTGTGAGTGGCATTAAAAGTTCACATTCAAACAAGCAGGATAAGACTTGGTCTCCTAACTCCTGAACCGGTGCTCTTCAAGACTGCTGCTACATCCTTCAATAGTGCTTCAAGTCTCTGTCACTCCAGTTTATATCTCCCCCTATTCTTGCTCACATTAAGCACACATAGCCTTGACTCTTACCTTTTTAGCTTCTAACACATCTTGGTTTATTTCAACAAGCATTAAAAATATGTTTGACATGGCTCTCCAATTAATTAAACTGCACTCTTTAAAATACAATTCAGGCTAAACAATTTAATATATCCTTGGACAACCTGCTAAGTGATAATAACCTTAGTTTTTAATCTTAGTTCCCTAAAGTTATCTGGAGCTTACTGAGTAGCCCAGCTGCCTACTCCAATTGGCAAGTTTAGACTTATGAGACACTCTGTCTCAAGGTAGCATATGTGGAATGATACCTGCAGTTAAACTTCGTAAATGAACAAACACACACACATACACACTTGCACAGAGACAGAGAAAGAGACAGAGAACAAGATATTCATCTAAGCTTTGAAGACAGAAAGATGGACTTGAAACCCTGTTTCCTTTAGCTGTGTGATTCTAACCAAGTTCATTACCCTCTGTGTCTTTAATGAAATAACAGCACTAACAGGATTAAAGAGAGGATTAATCAAAGCTTAAATAATAGAACACTCATCTCTTGGAAACTGTATGTTACTTTTATCATTATTATTTATCAATATTATTAGTCATCATCATTAGAGTTTCACAATTAATAAAACTGAAGCTCATGGTTCGGGATCTTATACTCATGTCAAACCAAATACAAGCACTATAGCCTCACAATGGATTCAAAGATAACACCTCCTTTTTTCTTGCAGCCCCCACTAGATATAACACATAGGAAGTTCCTAATAAACTTCAAGAAAAACTGAATGTGAGAACTTTAAGGAAACCTAGTGAGCCATCTGGCCAACCCCCTTACACCTTTTCCCACAGGATAACATAGTTCATCAGTAGCATTCAGTGCATAGACCCATACTACCCATGGCTCAAGTATCTGTTTTATCACCAAGGGACAATGCTCCAGGAACCAAAGTCCACTAGGAACACATGTATGCTCCAACAAAATTGGGTTTACTGGCTCACTGCAAATGGGAAGACCCTACATCCCAGAGAACTATAGGTGTGTGTCAGAGAATACTGAGTGTACGATGTTCTGAACTGGACTCTGTCAGAAATCCAGAATTCCATAAGCTGGTATCCCCATCACTTTAAACAGAGAAAAATTGAGCCCTGAAAAAGTGAAAGAACTTGTCCAATACCATATTAGCCAGTGGAAACAGTGGGTGGGACCTCACAGGCTCTCTAGATTCCCTGCCACAAGCTGCCTTTCCCAGAACAAATAGGACTCAAGGTCAAGCTTAGGTAGGGCTGACCCAGACTCAGGGGTAAATCTTTACATTCTGAAACCAAAAAAGATGTCTATGCTTTCCATTCCTTTTCTTCTATTGCCAGGTCTGCAAACCATTCATGAGTTCAACCTATCTACTTAGTGTTAAGAAGTGCAGCCATTATCCTTAGTGAAAGAGGAGCATAGGGCTCTAAGTCATATGTTCTCAACCTATGGGTCATGTCCCCTTTAGATGTCAAAAGACACTATCATGTGAGTCACCTAAGGCCATCAGAAAACATAAATGTTTACATTACAATTCATAACAGTAGCAAAATTAAAGTTATGAATTAGCAACAAAAATAATTGTACAGTTGGGGGTCACCACAACATGAAGAACTGTAATAAAGTGTTGCAACATTAGGAAGATTAAGAACCACTGTTCCAGGTGTTTAAGAGCTTCCTTAAATGTCACATACAGAATAAAGGGCACCACTTATTTTCAAACCCAAGTGATAAAATTACATAGCTCTAAAAGTTATACAAAACACCATGCACCATTATGATACTCACAAGTATAGGGGGTATGGGGAGGGGGTAAAAAATCTTTGATAAAATTTTTATCACAGAATTGTGAGGCTAAAATAATCGTGCCTATATATGTCCAAGGACAATAAAAACATCAATGCTTTTCTTACTGTGTTTGAATTGGAAAGAACTTGCTATCAGGAGTATACACGCATGATAAGGATTCTGTATGCTCAACATCAGTTTTGTAGTAGACATTGAAAATTAACTGGACAGATGAGTGGGTGGGATGATGGATGGATGGACGGATGGAAGGACGGACAGATAGTTGGCTGGAGAGATTCAAGCTTTTCCTTTTCTTTGTTCCAGAGACTCTGGGCATCCTCAACAAAACCTCTCAGTTCAGCCATAAACAGGAAGAAATGAATGTGAAAGTTAAACTGTCCTCAACAGTTCCCAGCCAGATCCTCACAGAAGGGCAGAGACTCATCCATCCACACCCACCCTTACTCAAACTAACTTCTTCCCTGGATACTTCTTTTACATACTAAAAAAGAGCCAAAACCATAACATTGACTCTTGGGGATACAGCAAACTACAGAGGTACTCTGAAATTAACCAAAAGCATCCATCTTTATCAAACTAAAATAAAATAAAAATATCATATTTAAGCAGCTAAAAATTTCACTAAGCTAGTGCTGATTAATGTAATTATTAGTGTGCTTTTTAAAGACAGACCTTGCCCTAGGCACAAAAGACACAGCCACAGGGCATGAGTTAGGATGCCTTGTTTAAATATAAAACAATCTCTAAAAGTGATTAATTACTTTAGCATTTGATTGCAAAAGATAAATAAATCTTGTCTTGGGAGTGTCTCCTTCCCAGCCCTTCTTATAGCTCCAGGTTGAAATTTCTCTATCCTCTCATCAGCCCCTTCCATCATAATCAATATTTCTTAAAAAATACAAAGTAAATTCCCTTGCTCTCTTGAAGAACAACCTTTAAAGAGGCCACTTGATAAATTTCAGGAAAGCAAAAAATAAAACATAATGAAAGCCATAGTCCCATGATCAAGGCTAATAACAAAGGAAAAGTAAACAGTTTTTCTCCCTCAAGAAAAAAAAAAAAAAAAAAAAAAAGGCAATTTAATAAAAATGAGCTGTATTGTATATTATTTCTGACCTGAATAGGAAAGAAGTATCTTGGGAGAGTCAGTATTTTTTATAAAATCAAAGACTTCAGAAAGTCATTCATTCATAAATTAACTGGTGAGATACTTAAAATAAATATGATGAGACAACTAGATCTAAGACTCTAGAGAAGGAACTGTAGGGCTCAACAATGAATCAGGTAGCAATCTATCATCTGCAAGCTTATGGCTGGTCTAACTGGTCCTACGATTATAGAAGCTGAAAGGTAGGAGTACAGGAAACATTCTGTGACAAGTATGGTTTCTAGTCAAAGAGCCCCAGTTCTTTCTAAACAAGGAGGTAATTAAACTGGCCTAGGAGGATGGGTAGAATAGGATACTCAGAGAACCCTATATCCTGGGCACATCATTCTCTTGTTCCCTAATCTATCAGACAAGAGATCTTCAAAGTCTGGAGAACCCACTGTTCTTCACCCAGACAGCAGTCAAAATCATACCAGACGCTTTCTTTCAGAACATGTGTGCTAAGCCCCTGTCAATGAATCTGTATTAAATCCAGTCTCAAGGGTGTGGCTCAGCCTTTTGGGAAGGACCTGATGTTATAAAGTGGTGGTATTAACTTGACTACACTAAACAATGCCAAAAGAACTAGCAAAGACCAGTATGTGGGTCAGTAAAATGAAGGAGAAGACCTACCCACAGAATGGACACCACCAGTCAATCATTTCAGGCTAGATGCAACAGTAAAGTAAGTAGAAGGTGGGGAGCTGGCTTCTAAATCATCTTTCTGTATGTATTCTAATATATCCCTTGAATACTTGACTCCAGCTTTGATGCCTCTGGATTCCGTGACTTGCACCTTGCCCTGCCCTGGAGCCTGGAGGCTCCCAGCTACCCAATTGAGTCAGCTGCCCAGGCTCTCTAGCATGCACAGGACAATCACAGTGGCGACTTTCACACTCTGTGAGTGTGAAAGCCAATGGACTTTTTAGGAAAAGGTCTTTTAGTGAGTCCAGATCTTACTGGCTGGCTAACCAGCAACTTAGATATTGCCATGTCTCTGGCCCCCCAGTGCTACAGTCACAGATGCCCATCTTCCATGTGAGTATTGGTAATCCTGATCCTAACACTTGCACAAGGTCAGTACTTTACTGAATGAGCCATCTCCCCAGTTCCTGAATTTGTTTCCTTAATGCAAATTGTGAGAAAAAAAACAAAAGTTACAAAGTCCCTTTAAGACTAGCTGTCAGATGACCCCATATGCCACTATCTTTCTGTTTGCTTCCACTCTCCAATTTTTTTTTCCAAGAGCAAGCAGAAAAATAGTTAAAGTCACATCTTAAAGTCAGGTTCACAGGGTAGATGGAATGGCTCACATATGCCCTTTTTTCCAATCTAGATGTTCTGCCAGAAGAACAACAGGCTCCTCAAGGGCAGTAGAAAATCCATTATGAGCTCTGATATCCAGATAATGAGGAGACCCCAAAAGACTAGAATTCAAAAGATAGCAGCAATAAATACTACCAGACAGACAATTGAAAAAAATTATGTGTGCAGGAGCATGGACAGCTGAATTTAATGTGCACTAGGGGAAGGGTGAGAATGAAATGCTTAGTTAAATATTTCACAGAGTGATTTAGAGGTAAGTGTCAGTCATTAGGACTCAGGGCTCTCCTAGACAAACAAAGCATTCATTTTACATAGAAATGGGTGATTGATCAGATAGGAAGGGAACTCTAACCAATCACACAACAGATCTCACTTTGGCCACTGTAAACCACTTCACTGCACACAGGCAACTTCCATTTTCAGGTGCTGGGCTTGAGGAAGCATGCCAGCTTCAGAGAGCTGACTTTAACTTACACCTTTTCTGATGCTGCATGACTGTGCTTGCTGTTTGAGAACAGTGCCTTGGGAGCCTACATACAAGCCACTGGAAGGACCTTTGGGAGGTAAGAAAAATACTTGGAGAAAATGGCACAAGCACAAAACAAGCTCAAGCCTTCATTTCCTACTGTGACCTCTCATAGTACAAAGTGAATCCCCAGAAGCTGTGCTAGTGTAACTCAAAGAATTCCCTCTCTTAAAAGTTCATAGAGACATCAGGGTTCATAGCAGCCACTTTCCCATTCTTACCTGGGACAGCTCAGACAAGAGCAGACTCCTAGGGCATCTGAAACCTCTAAGTTTCGGGACTAAAAGGTGTCCAGGCCTTCAGTCTACAGGTGAAGGGCAGAGAAGGAATACAGGTGTTACAAATATGTTTTTCCTGGCTGCCTGGGACCAGAGTCACGCCAGCCCCAATTAACACAAAGAGACTCTATTAACGCTGTTGGCCAGTTACTTGTTTCTTATCGGCTAGCTCTGTCTTAAGTTTTAACCCATTTCTATTAATCTAAGTATTTCCACAAGGTCTCATCTTACTGGAGAGTGGGGCTGGCGTCTACTCTCTCCAGTCTCTACATGCTGACTCCTCCTTACTTCTTCCTCTTTCCTCCTTGTCACCTAGTCCTTCCTATCTTCCTTTCCTATTGGCCAACAGTTCTTTATTCATAAACCAGTAAGAGAAACATATTTACAGAATGACATCTCCCATCCTACATGCAAAGGCCCATCTGTTAAAGCAGTGGCCTTCAGCCTGTGGGTGCTGACAGACGAGAGTGAAAACTTTAGGAATTAGGACCTAATATAATAAAGTTAGGTCATCTGAGACATGACCTTGAAGTTGGGATGTTAAGACAATGGCCCCGGCCCTAAACCCTTCCAGTCTCTCACTTTTGATTTCCAGTTGCCATGAGGTAAACAGTTAGTTATTCTTTCTTGCACATTCCCACTGTAATGGTCTACATGAACACAGATAAGAAGCACCAGGTTAAAGGACCATGTGCTTTTCCTCATCATAAGGTGGTTGTCTTAAATATTTTGTCACAGTGGTGGAAAGCTCAGATATGGGAGCATCAAGTGCTGCAAGTTGAATATCAAGAAATGCAGGCCAAATTTCAGCTCAATTTTACATTTTAAGTGGCCACATGGTGTTATGCCTATACTTCATGTTACAAAGCAAAAGTTGTTTTTCATTAGTATAGTAAATCTATTAATGAATAAAGGCCAGTGCATGGTCAAAATTAGAAAAAGTAAATATACCCACAATTTTATTGATGTGTAATGTTCCTCTTATAGCAAAAATGTCCTAGAGGCCAATGTTTCAGGCATGTTCTAATTTATATTTTTAAATCTTTATTATACCATAAGAGTGTGTGTGTGTGTGTGTGTGTGTGTGTGTGTGTGTGTGTGTGTGTGTGTTAAAGGCTGAATCCAGGATCTTGTGCATGCTAGGCAAGTACCTTCCATTAAACTTCATCCCCATTTTGTTTCCATACTCATTTTATTTGTTATAGTATCCCAGGCTCATCTTGAACTCATCATCCTCCTGCCTATTCCTCTCATTCTGAGATTACAGATGAGCTTCACCATACTCAGCAAGATGTAATCATCACCATCATCTCATTATTAATGAAGAAAAAAGTGAGCCACATCAGTCAACCTTCTTATCCAAGCATGGGAGCATGTGTCAAAAGACAGGTACTCCCCACTCCCTTTTTATCTCAGGAGTGAGTTTATTGAACCAAGCTCTCCACAAGGCACAGTGGCAACAGGAACACTGGTATGGACATATTAGAGATCAAGTCCCACTCTTCCACCGCAATGCTACTTGATCCCTTCTAAAGTAAGATTAGCATAGCCTCACCTTGTTAATTAAGGCAATGAAAGTAAGAAACATGATACAGAGTGAGCTATGTTTGTACTCTACTTTCAGTGCCTGCTGTGCCTATCTTTCAGTAGTTGCCTCAGAACGCTGAACATAAATGGATAATGCCATCTCCTTTTCTAAAAGACCTGAGAGCCCAGTGAATTAAGAACTTTCAAAGGGTTGAAAATCGTGGGTCCTGAAATTGAAAAGCATCCTGGGGTTCTGAAGTACCAAGAATTCTCTGTAATACTAATGCTTGACAGCAGCTTGTCCTAAAGGATAAGTAAATATATGGTCTCTATCAGTCCAAGATGAATGCCTGTGTCCTTCCTCCGTGTTACCAGGTGACTGTAGAATATGTATGTGCACAGGTAATGGGCATTGTTGAGCTTCAGCTTCAGTGAGGGCTGAGGGTTCCCTTGATTCTTATACCACCTGAAAGCCCACAGGTGAAGAGAGGAAAAAAGCTGGGACCTTAGGAAGATCAGGGAGCTCCTTCAGATCAATGATGACGCTTTCAAGCCCTGCTTCAAGCCCCCTGCATGTGAAATAGCTTCCTTCTAAATCAGCATCCTTAACTCTCTGCCAATGTCTACAAATGAGCTCAAGGAGGACATGGAGGGCCCTATTCTTAGGAGAGATAAAGACTCACTGAGTATAATGAAATAGCCTATGTATAATACAAGAGGGAAAGTGAGAAAGTCAACACTAACCACACATTGCTAGTGAAAGCTGCGTGGGTATAATACCATTGGCCTTAAAGTTCAGAACATCCCAAACTACCCTTGACTGTTTGAGAAATGCATGCTTGGGAATTCCATAAGAATAAGGACAGTTCCTGTACATAACCATATCCCCCATGCCACACACAGGAGACTCAGATACTGTATTCATGGGTGTGTAGGTACTAGGTGACTGAATGGGTAGGCAAGTAGATGATTTGTGCAGGTGGGTGAGTAGGTAGATGAATGGACGGATGGATGGACAGACAGATGGTTTGGCATAGCTAAATGACTGCCTTTAGACAGCAGAGGGAAGAGACATCTGGACTTTAGTCAATAAAAATCTATATGTCAAGTCTTTTCCCAGAGGTCCTTGGCCACATCACCCCATATTTATTCTTAGAAGCCAAAACACCCTTACCCTACACTCCCTGAAACACAAAAATCTAGTCTATATTTGGGCTGTGCTCATATGAGGCCTGATCCTTTGGGTCCCTCTCTCTCTGGCTTTCCTTCCATGTATCTCTCGTGATTACTTTCTTCTGCTGCTAATAACCTGAATTCCTGGCCCTGCCTCATGTCACTTCCTGGCTTCCAAATGAGCCACGTTTAATTCACAGTTATGACCAGCATACAGAACACACTGAGGCAAGTCTGTATACTAAAGTATTACTCATATCTGGTGTAAACAGACTGCAGTGGCTTCCACTTCCATCTAGAAGCATGATATCTCTGCTTCCTATTCTGTAACCAGGTCTAGGGGTAAGAAAGGCTCAGCCAGGAACTATAAATGTCATCAAACTCACAAGATGCAAATTTGTTCCACCCAATGAGACTGCAGCTCAGTTCATCTTGACCTATTCTTCTACACAACCTAACCTTGAAATATTTTAACCATCAGACAAAGTAGATTTTGTTTCATTTGTCTGGAGACATGCCAGCATATCCTATGAAGAATATTGGCTTTTTTTTTTTTTTTTTTTTTTTTTTTTTTTTTCCCTCCAAAGTGACACTGACATAACTTCGCCTCATGGGGAAAAAAGTCTTTAATCTAAAAAGACATGTGGTGGAACAAGTGAGTTTGCAAAGCTGCATCTGGTTTGACCCCTTTAGGAAGATATGGGTGGGGGAGAAAGGCATTGGTTGGTAGGTGACAAACATTTAGAACAATGACATCTTCATTTCTGCAGCAAGATCCATTGTTGTACACATTAAAAACTGGAAAGAAACAAGGAATTGATTAAAAATTATGAGTTCAGTTCTCCCCGGGCAAGAACCTAGTCACAACACTTCCTTGCTGTAATATATAGGATAGGCCAGTTGCAGAGAGGGAGGAGTCAAGAGCAGGCTAGAGAAACCCACAGAAACAGCTGATATCAACAAGGAAGAGCTCATAGACCCCAGACTGATAGCTGGAAAAACAGCATAGGACTGACCCAAACCCCTTTAATGTGAGTCTCAGTTAGGAGGCATGTGCAGTCTATGGGACCTCTGACAGTGGAACCAGGATATATCCCTGATGCAAGAAAGGCAGGAGGGAGAGCCTAGACCCCACCCCAAATGACTTGACAGATTTTGATGATCCTTCCTGGAAGGCATCACCCTCCCTGGGGGGGAGTGAATGAGGGATGGGATGGGGGCATTTAAATGTAATATAAAACAAGCTGCCTTGCAAAGATGTAGAAACTACCTGTGATTGGTAGCTCCTATAGGAAAGAGTGCACAGAAAGAGCCTTTCCAGTAAACAGAGGTTCTACTTGGTTCATAAATAAAGAAATGGCCTAAATTAGAGATTTGTGTGATTTATATCTCAATTTCCTCATCTGTAAAAAAGAATAATTGCAACCAAATTATTCAATGCTATTGAATATATCTGATAAATAAGTATTTAGACCAGCTTATAATAACTATAAACATGCAGAAGTTTGGAAAGTACACCCCATGGGGTCAAGCACACAGCTTGCAGTTGGTTCACTACCGAACACATGTTCAGAGCATCAACAATGCACTAGGCAATCTTCTAGGCTGCAGAGATTTGTGAACAAGATCTGTGTCCTTGTGAACTTACGGTCTTAATAAAGATGCTACCCTTGTGTATGCAACTACATCAACAATACACCCATTCTACTACCATCAGCATTGGAATGTGAAGGTAAGAAGTAAAGTTACCTATGAGAGTGCCTAAAAAAAATAAAAATAAAAAAATAAAAATAGCACTATCAATGGGTGGGTGGGTGGATAGACTGATGGCAAGAGGAACAGATAGCCAGACAGATGGGAATAGGCTTGGGAATGCTGAAGCAGTGACCTACACTCTTGGTGAATGGAGGACTAAATATCTCCTGGTAAATGGATATGGCTAAATTGGGGGCACTGTTGTCAAGCAACACTAATTAATGATATGATCATAAAGCAGTCTGCAAACAGTATCGTATATTAAAGCTATTTCCATAGATATCTACACATCTTTGGAGCAAATATGTTTGGCTCCTGAGTGGAATAAAAGTCATGTTTCCATTCTGACTGCAAAGTAACCATAGGGAAACCCAAACAAACCCATGTGTGCTGGTGTTTCTAAACCTTCCAAAACCCTTAGGTCCTTACCTGTGCAAGCAACTACCATGGTCACGTGCCTGTGAAGAGCCACAAAACAGCAAGCAGCAAAGGCAAAGGGATACAGCATATGGGCTACCAGCATCTCAGTGTTCTTGCTTCATGCTAGAGGAATGGAATGTTCTTTCCACCCCATTCCAAAAACAGCGAAGGAATCAACTCTCTTGCAAGCTACCATATCACCCAAAGCCAAGAGTTAAGAAACTTGGCTTCAACTTACTCAGAGAAACATCCGAGGTCTCTAAGGTCAAGGTGAAGATAGAGGGACACCAAACCTAGCTAATACTGGTCATCACTGCTTACTTCTAGGCTCTGTGCTCAGAGTTTCAGCAGATAATCTCTGCACCTAAGTTAAAGCTTCAGATGTGTATCCCCAAATAGGTATAGTAACTCATTTAATCCTCAACAGACTCCTGAGTCAGTGGCATGTTATAGAAAAGGAAACTTACTCACAAAGCCATTAAGTACCTTGCTCAATGTCATAGGTTGGATGTGATGAAATCTGAATTAAAATCCAGACTTAGAATGTTCTTACACAGCTATAACTGCCTAAATCAAGAAGTAATTGATGAAGACTTATTCTCTGGTGGTCAGTTTTCAAACACCTTTGTCTCTTTATCTGTTTTATATGTGCTCCACTTGCCTGTACAGAATGTTCTGCACTAGGTAACCACACAAAATGACAACTGAATTAAACTATAGTGGCTTCCAGACATCTCATAATTTTGGCACCAGTCCATATGAAAACACGTAATAGAAAAGAAACTTGAGCATCTCCCAGGAGGCAAAGGAAAACAGTTCCTCTCTCACAATGTTTTTTTTAAATCTGGAATTCAATTAACATTTAATGTACACCTGTGATGTGCCAGCACTATGTCAGTGAAGTACATAAGTGACAGAGAACAAATTCCCAGAAATTTTGGTAAGTACCAGGACTGAAGTTAGAACCCAGGTGCAGTTGCAGCACAATGGGGCCGAACTTAGATCTACACACAAAAGTAAGGAGATCTTCAGGGCAGGGCATGAAAACTTCAACCTTCATCGAAGCTTTTCCAACTGCAATGACACAGGCATACCCATACAGAATGCATCTCCCCTCTTCTTCCCTCTCTGAAACTTTTTCGTTGAGCAATGAGCTTTCTTTCACTCAACAAAGCATAATGAGGGGTAGAGAAACAACATCAGACTTTGGATTACTGCTCTATAAGGAAGGATGTAGACTTAGTTGATTACCTTTTGAATATATTGAAAAGCAGAGCTAAGTAAATTCATAGACCATCCACAATGGTGTTGTGGCAGTTAAACTCTGCAATACAAAGCAAACAGCACAGGAAAAAGTGGGGAAGATCTAGAAGCATCTAGAAGAGAAGATATCAAATCAGACAGCCATTATCATTAGCTACACAGAAAACTGGCTTGCCCATCGAGAGAGCTATGTGGCAAAGCAGAAATAGCCAATACACCCTTAAACTTGACCTTGCATCCATTGGTGATCTCATTAAGTAGGTATTTGAGCATCTATGCCCTAAAGAGTCTTTTTTAGAACACATGAGCAGAGGCCATAGGACCTTGCCCAGCACAGGGTAGACATGATTGATGCACCCAGTTTTCATCTAAGAGTTCAAGATAGTGCTGTTCTTCTCCTTCAGCACACCATGGCCACCATCTCAACCTCGGTTATTTATGTTCTTGAACCTGAGTTTCCACATGAAAGCACTCTAGCATGTAAGATGTTCAGCACAGGGCATCCAAAGGCCACCCCCACCTCCTACTGGGAACTGGAGGAAGAGCCAGTGCAGAGTGAGAGGCAGCATCAAGAACTTCACATATCCTAACTAAGAAAACAAGCCTCTTCCATAAAAAAAAAAGAAGAAAAAAAAGAAAAAAAAACAGAAAGCTGCCCCATGCACCTCTCTGCCCCACTCCCTCAGAGAGCCCTGACAGGACAGGGACCTGGCCACCTTTCTCAGCCAAGATGACAAGAGCCTAAGCAGAGAGAATCCACATGGTTGAAGCACTCCTGCAGGTCTGACTCACTGTTTGGTGTTATTATGCCTGCCCTATCCACAAGCACCCCTTGGATCAGCCCCCAGTACTTGTTTTTTTAATGCCTCCAGCACTCCTAGAGAAGCAAACATAAGCTCTTCCTGGATGAAAGAGACTCATGGTTGAGTTTATTTGTATCAACTTTTCTGAATAGTGTCAAAGGGGAACACTGGGCTGGAAAGGAACTCATGAACACATTGGTTTATGGGGACCTTGCTGGGAAGCTGGGAAGTACCCAGTAAAATCTGGGAGTCCTGGCCCACACAGTCTTCCAGGGAGTACAGAGAAAGGGTGCTAAGTTCAAAGTGCTGTCTCCCAATGGCCCATCCCCCACAGAATTGTGGCACTGAAATTGTCTGACCTGCTCTGATGGCCCTTCTTTACATTCCCACTGCTCTGCTTGCTGCCTGCATCATACATCCTTGCCATCTTTACTCCCCACACACTCCCTAAGCAGGACCAAGATCAATCTTCCACTTCTAGCCAAGTATAAATCACTGGTTTCTCCTCCTCTGCTGCCTGGATCCATCCTCTCACCTCCCACCCTGACATTTCTCCCCTCTCCCACCTCCACCATTTTTATCTTCTGGTCCTGTTTTCCTTCCTAAACACAGGCTTCATTTTTCTTGGCTAATCTGATGCTTTGTTAGGCTCCTGTAACCCCTGCATATGGGCCAGGGCAGATAGTCAAAGGGTCTTAAGACTTCCAGACTCTGGGTGCTAACTATGCTTAGTATTTTGAATCTACCATAAAATGAATGGCACTGGTCCCATTTTCCCCCAGAATTATTTAGGGATAGGGAGGATAAGTTAGTTAACTTCTTATTGCTATAACAAAATAACTGACAAGAGAAGAGTATTATGTATCATGGTAATGAAAGTGTAGATGACAAGAACATGAGGTAAAGGTGGCTACACAGTGAAATGAACACTGGTGTTCACGTTCCACCTTTTAGTCAGTCCAGCATGTCACCTCATGGTGATTCTGCCTGCATTCAGGCTGGATCTTTCCAGTGCAAGGAAGGCATGCTCAGAGGCTTGTCTCCTGGATGATTCAAAATCCCACCAGGCTAGCAATCAATATTAACTGCCAAAGACAGTCTTTCTGAAAGAAACATGCCCTTCAGTTGATAATCATGGGCAAGCCCCAAATGGTTCTGCCACCATGCACAAGAAAATAGGAAGTCAAGAACCTCTGGTTCAAATCCTACCTCAGCTTCCTATTGGCTGTACAAGTCTGGGGCAGGAACTTGGCCAGTCTGTGCCTCAATCTCCCTGTCTGGAAACTATGACTAATAAACTACCTTCTGGGGCTAAATGCTCCAGAACCCACAAGCAGCTGTGCTGCAATTTTAGGGATGCTTACCATGCATCAAGCCTTCAGTAGGCTAGTCTAGGTGTTTTACTCTGAAGAGTGAACACAACCTGACCAGATTCAGAATGTAGTGATCCCCATTCTGCTCAGGATCAGAGAAGTCAAAAGATTTACCCAAAGTTGCACAGCCAAGCAGAGGATACAGAACTTTCCCAAGCAGTCTCGGCTAGAATGCTAGAATGCCATGCCTGAGGACAGTACATGGTAAGTTCTTCATTCTATAATTGGGATCTAAGAAGCCCTGTTTCCAGAAAGAAAATCTTATTTGGCATTTGGGGAGTTAATTCTAGTTCCAGGGGCACTGAGCCTTCTGTATGCTTGTGCTTCTGCCCACTTCCCACCCCCACTACTGTGATGAAATAGCAGGGCTGAGAGGAGCTGCTCCAAGCTCTATGAGACAAGCTGCAGCCTCTGGGCCAAAGAGGCCGGGAAGATCTCCATCCCAAAATTGTTGGCAAAGCACTCAGTGGCCTGTGGCCAAATGCAGAGTGACAGCAACCACCTGTCCTTGACTTAGGAACTATTGGATAGAGGGCCACATCACAGGGAGCAACGCTCCTCAGCCTGAATACACATGTCACCTTAACCATCCAAGATTCCAGAGGTGAGGGAGGCTGACCCCTTAGTGACCAGGCCCGATCCATCCCCTAAGCATTAAAATCCAAAGACATACAGCAGCAAACTGAATTTCAGTCAGCCCTGCAGCAAGCAGGCAACCAGGGACTGAATCTAGCATGGGGAACACAGCATATTAGTGGGAGAGGGATATTGTGGTGCCCAGAAGGTGGAGCTGCAGTACAATTAACCCTTAAGAATGCTTGCAGGGTATGATGGCACACACCTTTAACACCAGCACTTGGGAGGCAGAGGAAGACAGAGTTCAAGCCATTCTGGTATACAAAGTGAGTTCAAGAACAGCCAGAGCTACACAGAGAAACCCTATCTCAAAAAAGCCAAGAGAGAGAGAGAGAGAGGAGGGGAGAGAGAGAGAGAGAGAGAGAGAGAGGGAGAGAGAGAGAGAGAGAGAGAGAGAGAGAGAGAGAGAGAGAGAGAGAGAGGAATGCTCCAAGGATCTGCCTACTGCAAATAAGCCCTTGGGCCTTCCCACTCTAACCCTGTAGTGCATACCAAATGCAAGCTCAGTCTTTTCTTGAAGATGTTTGAGAGGTAATCACTACAGCAAGGGTCTTAGGGATAAGATCATTCAGGATCAAGCCTCTACTGGGTGGCTCTGGGTAAGTCTCAGGGTCCACATCATCAAAGTGAAAGAAATAATTATTAATAGTGTTCTGGAAACATTAAATAATTAATAATTCTGGCACATGGTTAGCAACTAATACATACTAGCTAGTACTGCTTCCACAATTTATATGAATTCCTAGTGGGCTGCCTCTCTCAATGTCTTCCTATGAAATCTGCCCCAGGCTTCATGACCCACCAAAATCCAATGAACAAAGTACTCCTAATGGTCAGCAGTGATCATTCAAGGCCATGTCCCTCTGACAAACAGAAAAACAGGTGGTGCTATGGTTTGAATAAGAAACATCCCTCAAGTGTTGGATCACTTGTTATCCAGGTGGTAGTGCTACTCTAAGAAGTCATAGAATGTCCAGAAAATGAGGACTACAAACACAAAGTGGGTAACTATCAGGATGGACATTGAAGGATACTGGCCAGCTCTTCTTCCAGTCTTAGCATTCTTCTTCTCCCACTGACATGTCAGTAAGCCATGCTACAAGTTCTTGGTAGCATAGGTGAAGACTCTACTCAGCCACCATGGTCTCCTTCTTCATTAGACTGTACCCCTTATACTGTGAGCCAAAATGAACGTCTCGTCTAAAATGTTCCTTGGGAATTAATTTAAAGAGACAAGAAAAATATAAAAACAATACAAGGAATGAGAGCAGACTGGAAAGATGGTGAAACAGGTGAAAGAAAACTAAATTCCCTAGAATATCACTCCATCTTTGCCTTGGTTCTTATAACCATGCTGTTAAACACTGCAGTGTGACACTCAAGTACAGGAATGCTCAGAGTCTAGCAAGAATAGACTAAGCTACATTACAAATTAAAACATACCACATTTCCAAAACTATGTATTAAATAATGGTATATTGTTGCCAGAAGATGGTGACACATGCTTTTAATCCCAGCACTCCGGAGGGAGAGGCAGGTGAATTCGAGGCCAGCCTGGTCTACAAAGTAAGCTCCAGGACAGCTAGGGCTGTTACACAGAGATACCCTGTCTTTGGGGGGGGGGTCTTAGTTAGGGTTTCTATTGCTGCCAACAAAACACTATGACCAAAAAGCAAGTTGGGGAGGAACTATTTGTCTTACTTCAGCATTGCTGTTCATCTGAAGGAAGTCAGGACAGTAACTCAAACAAAGCAGAATATCTGTGACAGGAGCTGATGCAGAGGCCATGGAGGGGTACTCCTTACTGGCTTGATTCTCTTGGCTTGCTCAACCCATCTTCTTATAGAACCAAGACCAGCAGCCCAGGAATGACACCACTCACCACATCTTACAACTGGATCTTATCAAGGCATTTTTTCAACTGAGGCTCCTTCCTCTGATGACTCTAACTTGTGTCAAGTTGACACACAAAACCAGCCAGTACAGGCAGTAAAGATTTCTTTATGTATTTTGGTTATAATGAGTTAGATATAATATTTTAAAAAATAATTTCACATTCTTTTTAAATGTTTGCTACTGCTAAGTTTTATAACTATACATGAGACTTGTATTTCTACTGGTCAGAGCTGTTCTGGCTTAAAAGTATGTTTCTACAGTTCACATTCCTTCCCCACTGTTGTAACAAGATGTCCCATATCAATACATAAATATGCTGACTTCATTTGGAGATGTAGAAGACAAACCTGGATGGAATGGGTAGGATTTTCCCAAGGTCTTATGGATAAGAAAGGGGAAGGCCAGAACCTGAAACCAGATCTAATGAAATGGTAAAATGAGTGCTTTCCAATACTCAGCACCAATATACACCTGAGGCTATCAATCAGTTTCAATGCAATGGTGTCTTTACATTTACCATCCCAGGAAAACATAAAGAACAAATGTATACTCACTTGTCACCTGGATCACCAATGGAAAGCTGTGTTTTATAGAGTGAGACTGATACCCCATGAGCAGACACTGTTTAAAGACAATCTAGGCAAATGTTTGTAAGGATAAAAATGGGAGTTAATATTCAGAACTTCTTACTAGTTCATCGTAAGTGGCAATTCTTAGCTTAGCCTTGCCACTGTAGTTCCTCATGTGCCTGCCACATAGACTTGTTTTACATGAACCAATGTTGAAGTCCTCAAACACCACATAAGAAATGCATTATTTTTGCAAGTGTGTGATAATGCAAAAATGCATGTAAAAACATTCTCCTGTGTGTGAATGCATGTGTACTGGTGTACAGGCACATGTGTACATGTGTGCAAAGACTCAAGTTGATATCAGGTTTCTTCCCTGTTCACTCTCCACATTACTGACTGATGAAGGGTCTCTTGTTGAACCCAGGACTCAGGAATTCAGTTAGCCAGTTTGGTCCCAGGGATCTCTGACTCAGCTTCCTAGTGCTGAGATTAGAATGGCCACCACTTCTCCCTGGCTTTTCTGTGAGTTGTGGGGATATGAACTGCAGTCTTGCCACTTGTTAAGCACACTCTTTATCCTGTGAGCCATGTCTCTACACCCCTAAGAAATGGACTCTTCATTCCCACTTTACAGATGAAGAAATAGACTCACATGAAGGGGGATGCATTTTGTCCAACATCACTCAGTCAGTGGCAGACACAGAACTCAAAGCCAGCCTATACCTATCATCCTGGCTTCCCTGCCTACCTCCCATCTGTACCCCTCTGATTGCCATGCTAGACTACCTTTAGATCTCAACAAGCCCTACAAAGCCAGGCTCAAATTAACTATTCAATAGTATGAGCATAGCTCTATCCCATTTCCTAAAATCCACCATCCCTCCCTTTTGCTAGCAGTGAACATTCAACATCACCTCTCAAGTAGCAACCACAATGAATCGAATTTGTTGCTTCTGTGTACATTATCTTGTGACAGTGTGAGCCCTTTCATGGGAGAACTATGCCTTATATATACAGAAGTATCTCTGGCACCTGGCATACTATCACATACATATGAGTTACCCAATAAAAACTTATCAGCCAGCTAACCATCCAATTCTGATGCTTTGCTTTTCTGTTCTGAGTTCCTTTTCCCAGCAGCTTCCTTTCCTGAATTTGGATGTTCCTCCCCACAGGTGTCTTCTCCATCATTCTGTTGTTGTAGAAAGAAGCCAAATGTATTACTTTCAACTGCAACCTCTCTCTCTCTTTTCTCATCAATTGCTAGATTAATCACACACTCCAAAAGTGTCCACCCACAGCAAAAGGCATGTTCTTATTCTGCAGCCACCAAGGAAACAGGCATCAGCTGAAGGGGAAAAAAAAAAATCAAACAGAATTCTATGACCTTCAGGATCTGGCCTGATGGTTGCATTTT